>NC_090283.1:8287500-8615833 GCF_037392515.1 Haliotis asinina | reverse complement strand
TTGTCTGTCACCTTTATTTGATTCAATCGATGGATCACTTGTTGTGGATGATTTTAATATTTCTTGTCGCTTTAAGAATATGCATACTATTGAACGGCAACTGCAGTTGTGCTTAAACAAAATAAATAGACGGTGTCTTGAACGGCTAAAAATGTTCTACATTCAAAACTCATTGCATACATTTCTGCCGTAAATATAAGCCTCATAAAGACCCAGAACAGTTTTTAAATGGCGCTCCCATAAAAGATGTCAAGGAGGCCAAATTCGTAGTTCTGATTTTCGACTCCCATTTAACGTTTCTTCTGCATATCAAATCCTTAAAAACTAAATGCCTGAAGGCACTTGATTTATTGAAAGTCGTGTCTAATTGAAAGTGGGGAGGGGATCAAGCTACCCCTATATAGACCACTTGTCCGCTCGAAGCTTGATTATGGATGGCTCAGTTGTATATGGTGGAGCCTGCAAAGCCTGTCAATACAAGAGCCTGCACCTAAAACTATTAGATTATGTCCATCATCAAGGTCTAAGACTTTGCCTTGCGTGCTTTCGAACTTCACCTGTTGACAGCCTATATCTCGAGGCTGATGAACCATATTTTGAACAAATTAAAATAAAATTAGCTCTACAGTACACGACAAAACTATATTCCAGTGAGTTAAACCCTGCATATAACTGTGTCTTCAACCCTCTCTACGAGGATTTGTAGAATAGGAGATCTTCTTTTGTTCCGCCTCTTGGTTTAAGAATAAAACCACTTATTTCAGCTGCCGGCATTGAGCTGGGTACTAAAACTCCTCCCCGGCAACTGGTTAGGCCCCAAGTGGACCTAACCTTTACCACTTTAAAAAAATCAGAAAATCAGAAACTAATGAACTAATATATAACAAGAACTGAGTCAATTACGTACTAAATATTATTCATATAAATCCTTATTTACAGATGGATCCAAGGATGGTGGCACTGTAGCTTGTGCCACTGTCACTGGATCCAAAACAATATCTTCCCGATTGCCTGATAACAGCTCTATTTTCACGGCGGACGCAAACGCTATATTAACAGCCCTAAAATATATCAATAGACATCCTAAGTGTAAACAATATATCATCTTTTCAGACTCTCTTTCTTGCCTTGAGGCAATTAAAAACATCATGTAAACATCCACTTTTAATAGAAATTATTGAAATGTATAATTATCTTGCGACTGGCCAATACGACATTGTCTTCTGTTGATTACCTAGCTATGTTGGAATCTCTGATAACACTTTGGCTGACCTTGCTGCTAAGGCAGCACTCAACAAATCTGTGACACCATTTCCTATTCCCTATACTGATTATAAAGCTACCATTAGATCTTACATGCGTGATCTGATGCAGTAGAAGTGGGAAACCCAGGTAGGTATCAATAAATTGCATGCAATAAAACCATATGTTGGTTACACCTACTTGGGTTGTCGGTCCAGATTTGATGAGGTCATTATACCATGATGTCGTATTGGCCACACCAGGTATAGGCATGAATACCTTTTGAAAGGTGAGGATCCTCCGTTCTGCATCCCTTGTGATGAGATAATCACAGTCAAGCATGCCTTGCTTGACTGTGTCGAATATTCCATCACAAGAGACACTCATTTCAAATCAAGAACTATGAAGGACCTTTTTAGTAACATAAGTTCTCATTTAACTATTGCATTTTTAAAAGAATTAGATTTGTGGCCTGACATGTAAATAAATAAGTATTTTATGATTGTAAGTTGATCAGAAATTGAGATTGTTAGTGGTTGTATCCTCGAAGGGGGCTGAAGTACCGTAAAATTATTGTCCATCTGAGAGGGTACGTAAGTCCCAAAACATATGACGTCCATTTTTTCAGCCGTAGTATTTCTGTCATTTTAATTTGTGGCTAACCTGCATACAATCGCCAGCAGCTGGGGTGATGGTTTAAATCCAGCTAGGGCCCATGCAGGTAGCAGAACTACTATAAGTCCCTATGGCCTCTAGTATGGTGATCTACATTCAGTTGTTGGTGATCTTTAGCCTGTTTCTATATTGTATTGTCTGAATAGTGATATTAGTTTTAACTTTTCACGCTAGTTTTAATTCTTATTGTGATACTCTAGTTGTTTTACTGTCCTTTGTTGACAGGTTTTACCATATACATAAATTTCTTTCTTCAAGAATGTTCTCGTCACGAAATGGCTGCAATATTGCCGTTGTGACGTTAAATATTAAGTCACTCACTCACTTATTGCTGAGAGTGGCGTTAGACAACAAACGAGGCGTCCCCTAAGGGTTCAAGTTAGATGCCACTTATATGTCACTTAGACACAGGCTAATAGCAATCCTTCACTCTGACCAATAACACAAAATACGACGTTGCTGGTCCATATTTAAATAACACCTTCACGCCGTGCACCAGAGAGGGACAGTGTAATATTCGCAACACGCTCCTCCAATTAAACCTACCTTCTTTAGTTTCATTTGCAAGCTGGCATGGGGAGGATGAACGCTTTTTATGGATGTACAAGTTCTGTATTGCAACTGATGCTATAAAGAAGTTGTCTGTCCATAAAATGTGTAAGTATTAACTAAACATGATGCTTGAAGTAAATGTTCGAAACACTGAACATGTATTAGAGCATTGCATCAAATGTATCCCTATGTGGTGGACAACAGTTTCACAAATTACCTTCCGATATGTTGGAAACTCCTTCAGTTCTAAATCTTCCTGGGATATGTAGGCGGCCGTATACGTCCAGTTTCCTGAACCTGTCCCAGTATATCCAGTTACACAACAGTCATGTGGCATGATCGTCTCGTGTGATTTTTTTTAACCCGGATCTTCAAGGGGACACATGTTAATACTGGAAGTATCCAATGACTTCCACCACTAGGATGAATTTCATGTTGCCATGGGAACAGTGTTGTGGATTTTCAATACAGATCATAATCAACTTTAAGATTAAATTCGAATTACATCGTAAGATACACACAGGAAGTAAGGTCATAATGATTTTATTGAAACTTGCAGGACCTGATCACTGCATAATCTGATTTAATTAAAAGAATACTTGTCGGACCATATTTTGATGTTCATTCTTCAGCGTGTGTATGTGTTCGTATGTTTGCCCTGAGAAGGTGTATTGCAAGGACTCGAGTGATTCAAGGGCTATTTTGGGCCGTCAGGACAGCTGACCTTAACATGATGTACTATTTCGAAGGGCACTGGCATGTTTCCAGAGCTAAAAAAGGACATGTCATGACGTCATATGGCCCTGATCCCTACTTAGTAGCGTGGAAGGAAAAACACACAGATGACACTCAAGTCTTTACAAAATGTTATTTTCGAAGGTGTTTCCACTAGAAGGATTAAAATAGGATTTTTCGCGACTAAATATTCGGCGCTTTCGATATTCCTGACGAAATAAACTTAAAAGTGTCTGATAACGACAACCCACCCTGCTTTGTAACGAAACCCGTCTAATACTGCAATAATGAGGTCATACCTGTGTCAAGTGTGTCTAACAATATTCACGTGTCTATTATGTGAGCATGCATCCACCTAAACTAGGCCATAAAGTTAGCTCTTGTAACTGCGCAAATAAATTGTGAGTTCAGTTTTACGTCGCTTTTAATTCCAGGAATATCACGGCGGGTGACACCAGAAAATGGACTTAAGACTGAATTGCTGTGATTCTGACCAGACAGAGGACTTATATAACTGTAGATATTTTATATACGTTTGTAGACAAGAAATTACAATAACGAATTCACATTAGGTGTCCCTGAAGAAATTTCAGTACAGGCATACGCGTTTGTCAAATACCCCATTCTGCAATTATTCGTCGCATTAAGGGTGACAGCTGTTTGTAGATCACTTCCCACAAGGAGTGAGTGACTGAGTGAGTTAATATTTGTCATACCATGATGAAAACAATTCATGTAATAAAAATGAAAAAAGGTTGAAGAGTAAAACCTGTCGTCGATGGACAGTAAAAGTACTAATATTTCACAGATATGGAAACTGAACTATAGCATGAAAAACTAAAACATCGTAACTAAAGAAGACAACACGATATTAAACACTGGCTACAGATCTCTAAAAACTGTAGGTAGATCACTATACTTGGGGCCATTTGGGGACCTTCGAACAAGGAAATGGGATTGGGGGATATCCAAGTGATTACAGCGTCCACTCGTCACGCCAAAGAAAAGGGTTTGATTCCACACACTGGTATAATGTGCGAAGCTCACGTATGGAATTCCCCGCCGTGGCATTGCTGGAATATTGAGCAACGTAAGATTATACTCAGTCACAGTTAATGTCAAGTCCAGTCCTTTATTGGACGTTTGACCACCAGTACCGACAGGCGAGTATTAACATCAATGTATAATTTATTACAGTAATCACTGACTTTACATTATGTGTTTATTGTATTTGTACTGCCTTTGCGCTACAGTTGTATTCCTTTGCAATACTTTTGTTGCTTTGTAAATGTAATGATCTTAGAACTGTTAATAATACATCGCTCTTTGGTTGTTTAACACAAGTGCCTTTACCTGCAAATTCGGGATTGCATTATTTTTTCAAGTTGACAAGTGCCGTTTAACAATGTGTTTTGAATCGATTTTTTACCTCCATCAAACCCGTAGAAAAGACTACAATACAAGCATGACGCATGTGGTGCATGTCAACGCTACAATCGATGACTTTATGATCTGCAGCCAGGCAGCTGTGCGTACCTGGTGGTAGACAGACATTTCCGTGTAGACATCATTTCATAGGATGACCATCCGATGAGAGGCACGACAACGTGGAGAGAGGAGAGAGTACATTGTGGTACGTAGACGGTACAATCTAGAAATACAAATTTATGCATTTTATTGAACCATTGAAGCCTCTGCATCAAACCTTACATAACGTTTAATGTCTACATGTGTACGTTGCGTGAAGAAGACGTTGTGTAAAGAATAAAAAAAGTTGTTATCCAAAAACAAAGGGTCCTGCATTCATGTTATTTGACCTTCTAAATGCCTTTCAAAACAACATAACATGAAGCTGAACCAGTTGTACAGATACCTTTATTCTTTGGAATAATATTTGGAAATACTGAGATATTCTAAAATATGAAAATAAGGTTCTGATATTCATGAATATTTATGGTCACATAGATAGATATTTCATACATTTTATTCATATGTGGATTAACTATTTCAAAATATTATGTTTCAAAATTTTGTCTTAGCTGTCTGCTGTCAATACAGCCATAACTTATCGAAAGTTGAAACTTTGTTTCCCAAGAAAATATAACAAATATGTTTTATTTTACGCTCACAGATTTCAAGTGATTACTGAAACAATACACTGAACAAAAACTGTTAGAGATATTTGAACATTTTAAGATTATGAATGATGTTGTATTTATTTATAGATGTATTTATACATAAAATGCCAATATGCCGAACTTATTTAGTTCGGTATAAATTTAAAAAGTAAGGATTTCTTGAATTGAATATTTTTAAAATACTTGTACAAAATATTGTTTTCTTTCACTACCATTGATGATCGTTCCTTGTTATTTACATCATGGTGATTGCGGTGCACGATACGTTTCCACAAAGATGCGTTTTACATACCTACAAGGGATAAATAAATACGTCCCTCGACAAGCCCAGTGGTCACAGCGTTTGCTTGCTATGTTGAAGACCCCCGTTCTATTTCTCACACGGAAACAATGTTAGAAATTGACCATTTCTGGTCTTCCCCTAACCTAAACGGCATTGCTACTGGGTGGTAAAAACAACTCACCGCTCCGCCATTCAGACACTTGATGTACGTAAATAAAAAGACAAGAAGCCGAAACACAACCCGGGTGATTAATGCATGTGTTTATATACTCACCCGTCACCCGAATGATCAACTCTTCCAGAAAGTAACCATAAAATCATATTTATGTGATATTTCTTAATACTTTGACAATTCTATCTCAGGCGCCTTGGTGAGGACAAGCTGTATTTATGATTGTGTGATTGCCGTCCTTCTGATTGAGGAATGATGAGGAAATATCAGCGAGTGACATTTCGCCTCCTCAGTTTCTGCTGTATTGTGCTGGTACTCTGTTCTATGCAATGGGCACTTCCGGCCGTATATGACGACACGTTGACAGTGAACAACCCCCATATCCATGGAAGGAGGGAGACACTCGCAAGCGAAGACAGGCAGTACATGAAGCTACTGGTACGTGATATGTTTCAAGAGATGTTCCCACAAAATGTCTCAAACGTCCGGGATTTGCTTCAGTCAATTATTACAGATGTACAGAGAGCCAGGGAGGCACTCAAGGAACATGCAATGGCGCTGTCAATGAAAGGAAGGGAGACTACCCCCGTGAAGCAGGATGAGGGTGTGAATGTCCGTGTGGACAAAGTAGGACATGAAATACAGACGGTCAGCCACATTTCACAACAACCGGAAGTGCAGTTTCCGCCATTTGTTGAATATAGTCCTGAGGATGGGCCAGGTATGTTGGATTTATACCTTCTTCAGAGTACTGCCGACCTTCGGATATCGTTATTTCATGGGGAAAACGTTGATGCCAGCATGTTCATGTAGCCAGCATGAGTGCTTATCGTATTAGGTTTCATGTGACGTGTTTACTGCTCTCAGTGTTCCTGCTCTGTGGCTATATCAAAATGCATAGCATTTAAGTCGAAATAACCGGATTTCATATTGCAAGCATGCATTTCATGAGAATTGAATTAAATATTCAGTTGCGTTTGCACTAAGTTCAGGTTTAAAACTTTGGGGTTTTTTTTAGATTTAGGTCATGGTGTAAAACATTATTTTGTAAATGAATGTTAACGTTCATTTTCTCCCAGTAAGATGTGATAATAGTTCCCGCTGTGCCATGCTTGTCGTAAATGATGACTAACAGGATCGGGTACTTAGGCTCATCGACCTGCTGACACATAACATCGTATCTCATTCGCGTTGCTCAAATGCTCATGATGTCGATCACTGGATTGTCTGATCCAGACGCGATTACGTAGAGTAGGTAATGCAAAGGTATTTCCAAAAATAACAATATATGACATAATTACTGTTCTGATAATAAAGGTGAGTTTGGAAGAGGGTACCTACCAAAGTTAAACATCACAGAACAAAAAACAATGGACAAAAGACGCCGAATCAACCGCTTCAACGTTTACGTCAGTGACCTCATCTCCATCCACCGACGTCTCCCTGACGCCAGACCCGATGAGTAGGTAGCCAGCTGTCAGGATCTTCAATGCGTAATGTATATTTCTTTAGCAAAACTGCAACCTCTATGCATGCAATTGGTTCTCAGTTAAGTATAGTCGTAATTTATAAACCAACAAATATTAAAAGTGGTTATAAATTTAGTTATAAGATTTGATTATAAATCATGGAACCTTACGTTATTGCATGCATAATAAACTGAGTGAAGAAAATAAGGGATCACATGGACAGGTATTCCTTTATATTTATTCAGGTTTATTCACAAGCTTCATATTCAATAGGTTGTGAAATAAACTGGAAAATATAACATAAAGAGACACTTTTTTCCGTCATTCTGTAATGTTTAAATTCACGAACTATACACACGAACAAGTCTAATTAGACTTCTTGGAAGTATGGAAACGCAGAAGGGATTGAGAAGATGACTTTTCCACAACAGTTCGTGCACACATACAAGACAAATTACTTCAGAACTCTCATCAATATCCCCGTAGCAATAACACCCCTAACAACTGTTGCGCTTGTCAATACTTCGACTGTGAAAGGAAGAGAAATAGTGCTTCTGCACCGATGAGCAGAAATCCAACACAATTCTGAACAATACCTTGTTGCAGCTATCAACAGTCTGATCGGGCCCAACGGTACAATTTCTTTCAAAGGAATGAACTGTTGATTCGGCTCGAGACATGTTGTTGATAACTCAACAATATCACTGCGGTTTTGAATAGACTTAGAGTGTGCAAGAGACCACTTCCATGGTAATAAAGCGGAAATACCCCAACAATGCGTCTACTAGCAGGCGGCAAGTGTATAATTGTGTCATAACTAACCACCGTACACACTGGAACATTTTATTACAGAGTTTCCAGCTGTCGCAGACTAGGATATGAATGTAAACTACCGCAGGAAACTCACCAGTCAGAATGTACAAAACATTATGAGCATTTGGAGAGAAGTATACAAGACATTACAATTCACAAGCTCTCGAGACATAAGGCAATGGTGGAAAATACAACATAATGCAAACATTAACGGCTCGCAAAGCTAACCACATATTTCGCGTTTTGGCTGGGTCATCACGTGACAGGAAGTAGAGGAAGGGGGTGGGTAGAAGTGGTTCGCCATAAACTGTTTGAAACTAGTTGTTAGTGTGACACGCAAGTTTGGTTACATGGAATTTCAGGGAAAGTTAAATTGTTAAAAGAGGTCATCCTTTTGTCCTCTTCTCGAATGCTTAGATATGTTAATTTAATATTCTGCGGAAAGAGAAGAAAATAAGATCTAAACGTCTTTGCTGAATGTGTACCACTGTGTACATTTCTCATAGAGTGCACTATAAAAATTCGTTTTGGCTTTTACCGAAAAAAGAAAAAGAAACATCGCGTGTTTGTAACGTTATGAGTATTCATTTAGTGCCCTCTGGGTAACGATCATGTTGGATTTAACGTATCGAAGAACGACTTTCATGTAGGCATCCCTTATGATCTCCATATGGAAGACATTTTGTTGTCAGTGATACTCTTCGGGTGACATTTGGTGACAATATTGGGTTGAAGAATGTCTGAGTGCGTGAATTGATTTATTAATGAGAAGTGGCATAAACATAGGAAAACTCTGACACCAGCATCGAACTGGCCTCAAGATGTGGCAAGTGCAAACAAGTCATAAATTTCAGTAGTATTGACAATGTCGAGACGAAGCTTGCGATAGAGCGCTAGAGAGGTTTTCGTGTCACTTACACGTGTTTCCAGTCACCGTGAATGCATCCATAGAGAAGAAGCGTAAAGGTCTATGGGAACAAACCCACTACTTGAGTCTCTATTTCCAGAGGATCTGGGAATTTCCCCTTTGCATTGCGTCACATTAACCACATACCTTGTGCTGTTGACGTGATAGAAGTATAATATTTCTTTCTTATAAATAAGAAGTTATTTTGAACCTCTTTACAATGAGAGGCACACATTTTTTGTGACTTCAACAGGGATGGGTCATTTCAAAGGAGGATCAATGTTCTCCGAAAGATATAAGCATGAACCACATGTTCGTGTCTTTGTTTGCTTCTTTTGTTTGCTTTCTTTTGTTGCTACCACCAGCAGTATTACTGTTTAATCAAATGGTGCACTGTTTTTACAGAATGTCTCTTGGTTTTAGCAATTCTTTTCGTAGACTGTAGAAGATCAAGTGAAAGTATATGTATGTTACACATATTGAAACGTATAACGTCAACCGTCCAGGTGTAAAAGCATCACGTACGGAGATCTCCCGATGGCGAGTATCGTTATGTGTTTCCATAATGAAGCCTGGTCGGTTCTTCTGCGGAGCGTTCACAGTATACTGGACAGGTCACCGCCACACCTACTAAGGGAGATCATATTGGTGGATGACTTTTCTGCACAAGGTATTCCATGATTGTTATGGGAAATGTTTTGCATCATCCGTGTTTCTGTTGAAGAAGGATCAGGATGAGTAATGACTGGACCTTCCAAAATATGCATGTTAGTTTTTCTCATGGTCATATGACTACATTTATACTGATGGAAATTTCAGTGTATTTTCGGTCCAGCTAAGAACAGTTAAACAAAGTATGTGTAAACTTGTGTACCAATAAATGCATATCTTCATTTCGGGGAGTAATCAGAACCGTTTTTCTGACGTGAACGACACCAGTTTGAAACTCGAAAACAGTTGTTCAGTAATTTAAAAAAATCATATTAGAGAACCAATCACATCGCAGCTAACTGACACCCGGTGGTGGACAAAATGTCGTATTATAGGATCAATGGTGTTACTCGTTGAATATCAAGTTCTGGACCTTGGTATAAATGCTGAATGCTGACAAAGTAATGAAAACTGATGGACATATTTCATGGTGCCCAGGTATACTTGGGATGTATTACGTGACAGTGTGAGCTTAATCGTCTTGTTGAATCGACTCTGAATTTTTGATGATAGACATATGAAAAGCGTTTTTTTTTCTAGAACATCTGAAAGCACCCTTGGACAAGTATATGGCTCGGTATCCGAAGGTGAAAATTGTTCGGGCACCAGAACGAGGGGGCCTTACACGCGCTCGGCTGCTTGGATACAAGAATGCCCAAGGACCAGTCATTGTTTTCTTGGATTCTCATATCGAATGCTTCCCAGGTATATGCATGAATATGCAGCAATGTGAAATGATTTTTATTTCACGTCGTTGGGAAGTACTTCCAATGATTTCCTATTCACATAGGGATGACTTCTACCTCTATCCAAGTGAACTTGTACTCTGAACCTAACACGGAAACGCTGGCCACTATCCATTGTTACCTCGTAAGAATTGAAACTTGTGCAAATAACGAAGTACATAATATCTTAAGGTCTTCTCCACAATGGAAGTTCAACCACTGGCCATAAACAGAACCATGCTTATACTAGAACGATTTGTCACCGACATACTCTGACATAAAAACGAACACATGATCAAAACTGCTCGCTCTTGAAGGTAGTATTTCAACACATGTGAGTGAAGACGTCAGCCTTATCAAGAAGTGTGTAGTTTACTCTTTGTATTTGGGAAATTGAAACTATTGTCGGGGACAATTATACTGTTATCCGGTAACATAGTAGCCTGTCATACAAACCCTGAAACGGACGACGCAGACTCCAAAACTGATAGCACCGACCTTGACACTGATGACACAGACCCTGGGTAGATATGCCGAGTGCAGCGATGCAAGAACAGAATGTCTTGCAAGTTTAGATTACTATGGACAAACAGGCTGACACGTAGAGCAATGAAACATCAAGATGAACAATCACTGGAGGAGAGTGTTACACATTAGGACGGTGACGTCTTGCCGACATGGCCCGTAATATATGTCATAAGTGAAAGGTCTACACGTTCCCATGTTGTTTACTAACAAATTGTCACACACAACAATGAAAATACCAACGATCAATTTACCTTCACACGCAGACAATTTTCACGAAATATTAAAATCATAAAATTACCCATACGTTCCGTACATATGAAATGTAAAACCTAAAATATTTACACTTGATAAATATTATGTAGAACATGAACCAAAATGTAGATATTAACTGTATGTTGCTTGCATGTCTACAGGATGGTTGGAACCATTACTTAACCGCATCGCCAAAGATCCCACCACGGTTCCCTTTCCCCATGTGCTCCCTATAAAGACTGAAGACTTCTCAACCTCTGGCGCTCAAATGGATCAAGTTGGTTACTTCCGTTGGACAAATCTGTCCTTTGATTGGCTACCAATTCCAGAGAAAGAGAAGAAGAGAAGGAAGAGTAATGCTGACCCTGCAAGGTTTGTATTAAGGAACAACCCTGAATAAGACTGAGAGTGTGATGTAATTACTGTATCACTAAGTGGGTGAGCAAGTCATCTTACCATTACCGTTTTGTTAGCCTGGGTAGTTCTATGTACAGACAAAACGAAGAATGGGACAGTGCAAACAGCGTTTACAGGTACACTGAAATTCGAATGCAGGCCAGGGCGAACTATGGTACTCCAGGTATTGAACCACATCCTGCGTTGTGATGATGGAGACACAACTCGAAACGAAGACCTCGATCGACGGGTCGTGTTGTACGAAAGACCTGCATTGTATAAACATGCTAAAAATGGTAACATTTGTTCCGTAATTGTGGTGTCACGAACACACGTGGCAAAACACCGACACCTTCACCCTCCCCCTCGATAACACTCACTCATTTTTCGGTTGTGTGTCCCTGAATCTGGTTGTGTTTTTCTCAGATCGTCTACCATGCCTGGTGGGCTCTTTGCCATCGACAAGGCCTTTTTCACATCACTGGGAACGTATGATCCTGATCTGTTGTACTGGGGTGGCGAGAACATGGAACTGTCGTTCAAGGTAATTCTGTCGCTCTAGCTATAAACAAGAGAACAAGGGGCTGCCTGCCATTCAAGGTAAATATATCGCTTTTCATTAATCATTACGAGAACGTGGATCTGTCACTGCAGCCATAAAACCCGCTGGGACAAAATTCTGGATTTTGACGGAAATCATGTCAGCCTAAATAGCAATCGGATACTATCGTTTGAATTAATGGCTTGTTATAATGCGAGTGTGCAACACGTGAAGCTAACAGCATGAAGGGTCACTGAGTCTGGGATGTGTCTAGGCATCGAGACGTTGTCATTTACAAGAGAAATGTTGTCAATCAATCAATCGATCTCTCGATCGACCAATCAATCAATCAATCATTCGGGGAAAGAAGCGAAAGTTGCTTAATGCATTGAGTGAGTGAGTGGATGAATATGGTTTTATGTCACTTTTAGCAATATCCAAGCAACATCACGACGGAGGACACCTGAAATCAGCTTCACGTTTTGTGCCCATGAGGGTAATCGAACCCAGACCTTCGCTGTGACGACCAAACACTTTAACCGCCAAGCTACCCCACCTTCAGGCTTTATGCATTGAAAAATCGGATAAAAAGTGAATGTTGTAGAACATCTTGGGAAAAGGTAGGGAACATGTTAAAAACTTATTGTCAGTAATAGTGAGAAATCGAGAGATGGAGGCCCTCAGATTAAGAACGGTGTATATGACATTGTCAGTGAGGGTGAAGAACTTGCACGAGACAATGACAAAAAAACTTCACACCGCTGCTCGTCTTCAATCTTTTACAAGTGTCGAATTCAATATTCACGAGAAGAAAGGGCAAGATGTAACCATGAAATGTTGGTAAGCTGAAGATGCTTCTTGTCTTCATAGAAGATTAGTTGGTTAGGGTTTGGTTGTTGTTTATCGCCCCACTCAGTAGTATTCCAGCTATGTCTGTAGACAAATGACCCTGGACCAGACAGTGCAGTGATCAACAACATGAGCATCGGTCTGCACAGTTTGTATGCGATGGCATGTGTAAATCAAGTCAGCCAACCTGACACCCTGTTAGTCGCCCAAAACGACAAGCATGGGCTGCTGAAGATCAGTTCTAACCCGGATCTTCACGGTTCGGTGATTATCAGGTGGATTAAATTTTTGATAATTAGTCCGAGAAAGCCAATGTGTGTTCATGGAAAGCACCTGATTGCTACACATACGATTGTGATGTATTTCCAGCTTGGTGAAGTATAATGTCAAGGGTTCATTTTCAATAGCCGCATGCCACATGGCAAATGACTTTAAAATTCTCTCCTTGCTCTTATTTTCAGGACATGATGATGTAATTGTGCACGATAAAATCAACATGGTATTTGATGTTAATGTTTACTGGACTGTCTATCGGCAAGTGAGAAATAGCGAAGAAAGATAACTCTACTTTTGTTGCCATTGCAAAATATAATAGCTACATTATGAGCAGATATGAAATGAAATCCAGCTACATTTGCAGTTTTACTAACCGTAGGCGGAAACTATCTAGTAGCTCATGGACAAGTAAGATACCACTATTTGATGGCTCGAAATAAAGACTGACTGTCCCGGGCGTCGGGCGATGGGATGTTTTTACACCTGAATGCAAACGACAATCATTAAACAACGTGCCGCACTCGCGAGAACCTTGTGGCATGTGTACATGTATGAGAACAAGTCTGTGTTCATGTTATAGGTATGGATGTGTAACGGGACTATAGAATACCACCCATGCTCCCAAGTCGGACATATATTCCGCTCTTCTACGCCTATCATGTTCGAAAACTCCGGCGCCATGATCATCCGTAACTCCATGCGTGTGGCCGAAGTGTGGATGGACGAATACAAGGAGCTCTTCTACGATGCTTCCTACCCTAAAGCTGTGAGTAGTAACAGTTAAAACGTCAGGAAGAAGCTATGGGTATAAGCTGGCTTCTATTCAAGAGTATAGTCGTATAAATTTCTCGTAAAAAGCAAACCGTGGTCTACTCGTGGTTAAGTATCGCAATCAGTAATATCAAATAATCGACGTGAAACACAAACACATGCGCCATATGGCCCTCTTTTTTCTCAAGCGTTGACACGCCAATCTATTCGCCAGTAAATATATTAGATGTCTGGGCACCGATGTAGGTACGAGGACAAACAGGGATGTGACATTATGTCTTCCCTCAGGCCTCGGTGTATTTTGACATCGATGTATCAAAAGGAAATATTCCTTGAAGTGAGAAGCAACACCAACATCAACCTCGATACTTGCTCAAAGAAAGAATAGGTGAAAATAATCTACTAGTTTCATTAAAGGTACAGAGCGCGCCTGTGTGTGTTTGTGTTTGTGTGTGTGTGCGTGCGTGCGTTTGTGGTTGGCATTACCATTCAGTTTGCATCGTCGTGGTTTGTGGGTGGATATATGAAACACAGAGAACGAAACAAAGTATTTGCTAGACAGTAACGATTCACCGAATCGTAAGTTGATCGGCGCATGGGTCCGAATGTCGATTTCTTCCGATTCATCTGCCCAAACCAGTAAACAGACTGACATTTATTGATTGAAATGCATTTTTCGCGATTCTTATCTCTTCTATGATCAATCCTGAATGCAAAACCATTCACTTATATATTTTTTCAGGATTTTGGCGATGTTTCAGCACGGAAGAAATTGCGAGAAAGCTTACATTGTCATGACTTCCGGTGGTATCTTGAAAATGTTTTTCCTCTGCCAATACCTAAACGTTCTCTTGCCTCGGGTGAGGTGAGTGAGCCAATTTTCAGTTAATATAGTGTTATTTGGAAGTGAACATTGTGTGACCGTTGTACATGTATATAATTAACAGCTTGGTCTCTGCGTATTCCCAACTAAGCGATCTCTTTTCGAATGTGTGGAGCAAGTAGCAAGTGTGGTCCCTTCACCTTCGACTCATTGGTGTTCGTTTGTGACCATCAAACTGTTCAATTTAACAGGGTTTTTTTCAGAGTTTCAAAACAAATGAACCGGTTGGAGGAAAAGCAGTGATCGTACTGGCTGGCAAAACTGTTTTTGTTGCAGTCTCGATTAGGACAAAATTACCGCCTACTTTGGCATACGTGAAAACTCAGATCATGGGTGCGAGTCCCAACCCGTCCTGATTGTGTTTCCTGGATTGCCTGAACAATACTTGAGCTCATGACATATGTTAACGAACTTCATTACTTCGGACGTCCCTCCCATATAAAACACTCCATGACATGGAAGTGGAATAATGTGTTGCGAGACCTGACTACACATTACAAGGTTATAAATTAAATCATAGTACAGAAACATTCACGAACCGATTGCAAAAAGTAACAGTATTGCATGTGTGCTTTGTGTTTCTTGCAGATACGCCACGGGAGTAAACCTATGTGCATGGACATCCAGGGCTACACCATGATCCCTGGGATGTATCATTGCCACGGACAGGGAATCAACCAGGTACGGCATTTACCCCCTTTCTCTTCTCTCCGTGCATGTCTAACTAAAAACAGTCACGTTTCCTCTCTGTGCATGCTTCGTGATATTTTCTTCTGTGAGCATTCTAACTGTAAATAGTCATGTTCTTTTTTTTCTCTGTGTGTATGTGTAAAAGGGATGTCACCTTGTTGACGGCGTTGACCTCTTTGGTCATGTGGACAAGGCGTCCCACTTCAGGTCAGAAGGTCGGTGTTTCGAATTCCAGCAGGGGACTTGGAAATTTTCAACACATCATGATCGGTGATATTGCTGGAATATTGCTAAAGGTGGCCTAATACTAAACTCACTATTCACTCACTCAACAACACATATTTCTTTGCAGCGATGGCTCATCCATGAAGATGGTGTGATCACTCATGACCGATTTAAGATGTGTTACGAACATGGATCATTTGTACTTAAAGCAGGTGAATGTACCAACGTTAAGCCCTACTGGATCTATCACGAACAGGTATGTCAGCTCAGTCGAAATGAAATTCTGGCGTCTGAAAGTCTAAGCGAAACTTTGTCTTCCATGGTCAAAAGAAATATCCACCAAAGGCTGAATCACCTTTTCAAATCGTGCTCGAGGCGTATTTGTATTTATTAGAAACCGACTGACAACGAGAAACCTGGCTAGCTTTTCCCGAAATGTCAATAGCCCTACAAACTTCATAAGCCCCTTCTTGGATACGATCAAAGTTATTCCTGGAGCTGCGATCGTTTCGAGATATGGTGATGGTTCTGAGAGTCCGGCAAATTAGTTCAGTCGACGGGTTGGAAGCGTGTTTGATTCTGTGTCAAAGTATCTCCATGCTCAATATGTCGTGACATATTCCGTGTCCTGTTTCTATTTATTTGCATATTATAAACCGCGGCGTGAAAGCATTCGCTCACTTAATCACACACGTTACTGATAGCATGTAAGTTACAGTTGTGTACGTCTTCCTGAAACATAACGCATTTCAACTTAAGTCAAATGTAAAGACAGTGTTTGTCAACGTGACAAAATGCACGTGTATCCAATTTACATCGCATTATCCCAATATTTAGTCGTCTAAATCTAGAGCATTGCCTATACCTGCACAGACTGGAACATATGCGGGTCCCAGTTATATGTCAGGTATACAGGAATAACTGGGGCATTAAAAATGATATACTCACGTGCACGTTTAAAAGTTAAACGCAGTTATCCTGAATATTAATGAACCAGTGCGTACTTACCCCCGTTTGCATATATTGCTGTCTCATAGCGAATTACCTGTAAGTGCCTGTATGAAATTACATCTTGTGTTAGTTTGACACAGTAGAGAGAACAGATATGTTCATACCAAGTGTACAAATGAATAGTGTTTTTTTTTCAAATTTCAGAACCGAACCCTTGTTCACAATCCAACAAAAATGTGCCTCCAAATGGGCGTGGATTTCAAACTGAAAATGGAGACTTGTACTGGGTCGTCATGGCAACAGTGGATACTGCCCAAGAAACATTGACCAGAAACTAAGTGTCAGTTTCTCAGTGTAAATGGCCGTGTGAAAGAGTAGGAAAAAACATGTGAGTGTGTGTGTGCATGTGTACGTGTAAGGAATGGTATGTGGAGAAGAGGCAGATTTTGTCAGAGAATTTCATAAGGTGTTTCATGTCATTGATTACACTTAAATGTCCATTATGTCTCATAAAATTCATATATATTCATCAATGGCGCGTATCAGAGTGATTTTTTTAGTGAATGACTCGAGTTTTGAAGCACATTCTCGGTGTCCTTTCGTAAAACTCTGTCATCTCCCGTGATTCTAGATGACGACTTGGAGTCAGAGAGATCGTGGTACGAGCCACTAATGTCAACACAAAGACGAAACACGATTCAAATGGAACAGTGTGCGCATACAAAATGCATCTGCAGTTCATGACTGCAATATGTATATGGAGCAGTGCTTATGATGTTATGCTTTTTATGATATCTCTTCATTCATATACGGCACGTGGAGCTAGGTTAAAGCAACGTGAGGAAGGTGTAATGGTGTGAATTTTAACTACTGTCAGGAGACCATTTTGTCATTTTATATATACTGAGTCAAACAGGAACCTTCACAAAATGTATTTTTTAAAAATATTGAATCATTGTTTCTGATGATACATCTATGTATCCGAAATGGGATCCCTATCTTTCGACGTTAGCAAAACCCACTCAAACCCATCCATTCGTCGTGCAAATGACGTTAGTGTCAAATCAGGTTTTGCACGTGCAGTCGATCACGTGATCTTCGCATCGATTTTTTCTTTATTTGCACGTGTTTTGCATTGGCCTCAAGAATTGAAAAAAACTTTGAAACCACAGTTCTAACGGTACTTTAAATGGCACGATTGTCACATGTGCAACGTGAACGTGCTGTTGACATGTTGCAAAGCTGAAAGATCAGTTATTGACGTGGTAAGAGCAAGACTTGCGAGGTCGTCTACATCAAACCACTTCCTAAGGTCGTGTCGTCCACGTGTGACTTCACGAGCAGAAGACCGTCAAATCGTCCTACGTCACCTACGTGACAGATTTCTGCCGGCTACACGAACCAGGGATGAGATGGTAGCGGTTTCCGAATCTCCATTCTCGACGTCCACGTCGTGGGCCAATATTGAAGCCGTTTCGTCGACGTCAGCGTCTGCTGAGGGTCCAACGTCACCTCCGATGGACCCCAAGAGACTGGAATCGAGTCATCTTTAACCAGGTTTACCCTCAGATTCGCGGACGGCAGGCATACAGTCTGGAGACGACGTCGTGAACGGTATGCCCAATATTGTGTACAGGAAATCGACAGATTCGGGTGTGTTGCATAGTTTAGGGTGTTTTCTGTGGGAACAACTGATCCCGACTTCTGGTCATCCGTGGAAACCTCACAGCTGCTGCTAACCGCGACCAGGTGCTTACCCCTGAACTCGTTCCTTTCATGGCGTCTCATGGCCCACGTCTACAGTTCCAGCATGATAATGCTCGGCCGCATACCACAACCTTCTCATCGCTCGTCCAAGAGTTACCTGGTCACGCTATGTGTAAAGCAATCGATTTAAAGATCGGACGTTATGAAAATGAACGGGAAAATTGGATCAAGTCTTGGACAATTAAATGCGAAAACATGGTTCTTCGGGACTTGAGTATTTGTACGCCCGATGTCGTTCGGCACATTCGTCCCAGTGAGCGGATGGTATGGGAAATGAATCTGACTGCAACGTCAAACTCAGACTTTCGGTCCGTTTGAATGACCGGGTATCATTAGGTCCAAGTTCCAGTACTGTAAAGTACATACCATCGCGTTTCGGACAGACGTTTAAAACTCTGAACATCGCTCGGTCGATTCAATGAAAATGATAACAAATCACTGAGTGGATCTTATCAAAACATACTGACTTCAGACCGACGTAATAATGCATTTGCTTCTGAATAGTGATTTACAACACAATGTCCTATTCCTTTTGATGTTATCATATCTGTGTTACCACCAACCAGTGACAAAAAGAAAATCTTCTGAGAGTCAGGTTCCATTTCCCGAGACTGGCACCTGTGTGAAGCCCATGGCTGGTGCCCCCCACCGTAATATTGCTGGAATATTGCTAAGAATGTCATAAAACCATACTCACTCACTCATTTACAAATAATTATTCTAAAAATTATGTTATTTCTAAAGCGCCTGTTTCCAAGCATGTGTCAGTGCTCTATGCGCTAAGAGATTAATATCTTGAAGTGAGTAATAACCTGAAGTGAGTGGCTAGAAGGTCAACTGATATGTGACTTATCCCACTGGGTACTTATCCCACTGGGTACCCATTCACTTCTGGATGAACAGAGGCAGTTCAAGAGACCACATACTTCTCGTGTGCTTCGTTGTGGGGCATACGCACGTTTTTCAAAGAGTTTTACAAATCATTTTTTCATGATATTATTCAGCTGATTTCTTTTCACCCATTCATTGGATGGAAGCGAAGACCATTGGACGGGACAAAGACGTGTTCCTATGAATGTGTTACAAGTTGATATTAACTGATAACGTTAACAACAAAGACATGTCACACGTTGGGTTTATGTTTCAGCCAGAGAAACGGACCAGAAATTGAACTATTGAATTTACGATATTAAATTCCCCCCTCGGACATCAGACACTGAATGCAATGTACATGGCTACATTTATGTCACCGCGGATACATGTTAACACCTGTCATCATCTGACATAAACTGTATGAGATCCAAGTTTATCAATAATTTGAAGGACAGCCATGTAAATTATCGAAACCTCAGGGCTGCCACGAAGATTTTATGCAAACGTGTGGTGTAGCAATAAAAATGCATGATGACACTTTTGTAGGATATATTATTTATCGTAGGTTTAATTAGATTTTCGTAGCTTGGAATATTTTCTCACAATTTCAATTAGTCTGTCATTACTTCGAGTGTTTCCTAATCGATTCCAGCATTCAGTAGTCACTCTCTATTTTCCCGTCTTTCAAAATCCTGAAATATCTATTATCAATCAAGTAGCAATCAAGTTTAATTGTTTCGAATATTTTGTCGTTAGTTCGAATAATTTGTCGTTAATTCGGTTACTTTATAGCTGCTCCACGTATTTTCTCGTTATTTCACATTTCTTTCAAAACATGAAATTTCGAGCATCTCCTTGTTGCTTCACAGTACTTTCTTGCTGTATTTCTTTCTGTATTCTTTTAAAATTAAATGTTCAGAGTATTTTCTCTATCGTTTACAGTATTACCAATGCAATGATTAGGCCACAGCGAATTGAAAAAATCCGGCCATAACGCGACCCTACCACGCTTTCGACCCTTAAATACGCTGACAGGGAACAAATAAATGCTGGCAGAACACGAACTGGCGCATTCTAGTCCGCGTATTATGTATGTACGGGCACACTAATGTCAGTGTGGGTATGCATATGGAGACAATTTCATTTTTGTATCATATCTTAGTGAGAGATATAAAATATGCTTGCAAAGCATGAAAATGGCACTCCAGACAGGACGAAATATAAAATGTATATTAAAATAAGGCGTGATCGATAAAACCTCACGAATAAAAAGAACTACTTATAGATCACATATACTCCATGGGGTGCAAACACATAAATCACTCATTGACACCTCGTCATTAAAACTACTCATATCCATCTTTAATTACCTTAAATGGACTCCTTTTTTTGACGACAGTGCACAATGCTCAGCCGCGAATGAAATTTCAATCGGGGCGCGTCTCCGTGACGTAATATGAGGTATAGATATGAGGGCCTATGCAGAATTCATCTACATTTCAGAGGGTAAATTATTTCGTTTACAAGTTTCTATAAACCCGAAATCGCGATAGCTGTTCTGAACAATGTAAACTATATGTTCTCACAATTGAGTATCATTTACTCATGCCTATCATGTTTTGCCTAGTTTGTGATTTACAACTTGTTTTCATGGACGGTTCTGTCAAAATGGTGTCGTTAGGTTGTAATGCGTGTTAAGTGGTATAAACCTAAACGTTGTTTGTTATCATTCACTTGATGCTCAGTTAATGAATGTATAACAGTGGAAACGCCACTTATATTAGCCGACAAAGGTCCCCTTTTGGCATTTCGTGTGTCTGGATTGAGCAAAGGATTAACCGATAACACGCATATTGATTAATTACTTTTATGCGGATTAAAACGCGGATTCGTCGTAAGGTGGGGTTTATGTATGTACATTTACTAATCTATACTGAATACACTCTGTCGTATCTGTGTCTGTGTAAAAACAACAACTTTCTTTCAAAAATTAACTGTTGATACATTGATTGATTGCTCATTATTGGCTAATTAAATTACTTTTCTTAAAAGAAATTAGACAGTTAAAAGACACATCACTTGGAAAATCTGCAGATGAATGGTATATCACTCGTTTCTGATGTTCTAACTTGATGAAAACAAACCAAAATCTCATTAATTCTAACGCACTTTAGCCCGTGACTTCATGATTTTCAAGAATGGCGGAGCCCTTTCTGAGGATAATTGCTATTTAAGTTTGTTTTCACCGACTTACAAAATCCAAATTACTTTCTACTGATAGCAACATATGTATTTGATTGATGGACAGTAGGATTTTGCATGGCATTGCTTGTAACATAGCAATTTCACTCTTGAAACCAAGGCTGGGGTCAGTATAATATTACTTATAATATTATTGTCATGCCCATGACAAGTGACATGACCATGACAGAAGCGATTCCGAGGAAGAAATGCAAAATCCTTTTGGTCAGCATTGTGTAGAAAGTAGTCTTGATTTTATAACTCGATGAATGCAATTATCACTAGCATTTTCTATCCTAGAAGCGAGGTAGAGGGCGAACCATCCGATTTAGCATATACCACAGGATTCCGGAACGCTCGTGTCGCACATATAGGCAACCAATTTAGCACGAACTACGGGATCCAGTGGAAATCTGTGCATAGTGACACCATCACCCGGCCCCAAGGAGTAACTGACGGCAACACAACAATTCGACATGTCTTTGTTGACGTCAAGAAATCTGCAAAATATCGTCGAGCTTCCCACATGTTTTCTACACAACTAACTGAAAATCGTTCCTCATATGACGTCACTGGAGGGCTCTGGCGACAGAGTTGTGGTTTCGTTTGTGGGCGAGATTGTGCCAGGCCCGTGACGGTCCACGCTAGATGAGGCCTTCACCAACCCATGTTTGCCATATAAGGCGACTCTACTTGTCGTAAGGGGCGACTAATTGGTAGTCAGACTCGCTGGCTTCCTTGACACATGTCTTAGGATTGCATTTGTGCAGATCGATGCTCATGTTGGTGATCACTGGATTGTCTGGTCCAGACTCGATTATTTACAGACCGCCGTCATATATCCGCCACTCACTCATTTGTAATGGTTAAGGGGAGGCAACTCCAGGTTCTAAAGCCCCGTAACGTCGGGACTGGTCGATTAATCTGATTGGCTGCCCCAGTGCCCGCGCATGTGTTTCTGCTTACATGTTGTAGGAGAGTTAAACCATCACACGTTCAGCATGACACACGTTAGTCTAAACAAGGCTTCATCTACTCACACTTTCACCTTCACACAATTTCATCCAGACATACCTTTACCTGCACATAGTTTCCCCTACACATGTTTACATCCACACAGGCATAACAACACACGTGACTGCGTTTTGTAGTCCTATGTTTCTGATCAGCTGGCAATAGTCGACTTTCCCCGTGCAAGATATGAATATAAAACTGGTACGAATGTTCGTAATGGATCTATGGAAAGTCGATCGCGTAATACCATTCCCCGATTTCATGCAAGCACGTTCTGGCGAAGATTGACTTTAACACGGATCTTTAGAAATGAATTTCATGAGAAGGTATTTTCATGAAATCTCACACTACAAACTTACATTTAAATATCAGTTTAACTCTCTCTCTCTCTGTTTCATTTCGTCCAGGGACGGCGGAGTAGCCTAATGGTCAAAGTGTTCACTTGTCACGCCTAAGACCCGGGTTCAGTTCTTCACATGGCGTCTCCGGGGACATCGATTCTGTTCTATACTGGACAAAATATGTTAGGGATATTGGTGTTTTTATGTCTGATATTGTATCGGTGTATCAATTAATAAATATATCATTATTCATAGTTTCAAAATTTAGAAATATCCCTAACTGTATTTGTCCAGTATATTTATGACATCCTGCAAACGCGGATTTCGTTGTAACACGGACCGGATCGATTGAAATATCACGGACGTTTGACTAGACTGTATGATAACTTAAAGTAGCATCTGTTTATTTACAATCACTCGGTTGAGTCTCGTATATTCAGTTCATCTCATCTTTAACAAAAGTATAAAGGAGTAAGGTGCACGTGCGTGTCTGTGTGTATGCGTCCGTGTGCGTGCTTGCGAACGTGTGTGTACAGGGGGTAGGTGGGGTGGGGGTGACGGTTGAGGAAGGTAAACTGTATATCTTAGACTGCTTAAACAACAACATATTTGTTTCAGTGCTCAACTAATCATCAAGATGGTACCTGATATTGGTTCAGTATAACCAGGTAGACAAGCGGTTATGTCCATTCAGCACACTGGTTCAACGGACATAAATAAATGAATAGTACATAATAAATACGGTAAAATATGTTGACAATGTCACAGATATCAATATTTATCAATGACATAATGTGATTATTTAATGGTCATTATCATGATAACTGATCATGTACATTCCTGGCACAATGAGCACTGCATTTATCTGAAAGCATGATACAAGATTTGACCTTTACATCTTGTTAGAAGACTTTCAAATGACAACTCAATCCCCCTTGTACAACTCATTATCATTTACTTATCAACAGACGAAGAAAGAAGATGAAATATACTTTGTTAACTAGTACCTTGGCATAAAATCTCACAAAATTCCCAAATGTAAACCATCCGGCCATATGGCCTATGAGACACAATTAAATCATTAAAATCCACATAAAAATGTTGAACTTACTAGTACATGATTAAAAAATGAAATATTATTATACATGCTGATAATTATTGTCCAGGACTAAAGCGTGATTTCGTCCATAATGCATTGGTGGTATCATTTCATGCATATTTTTCCATGCATACATTTTCACGTGATTAAGCAAAACACATGAAAACAGATTTGAAACCACATGCAGTCTCGTTTATAGCGTCAGTTTATATCTAGAG
The DNA here is from genome assembly GCF_037392515.1 of Haliotis asinina. NCBI lineage: Eukaryota > Metazoa > Mollusca > Gastropoda > Lepetellida > Haliotidae > Haliotis > Haliotis asinina. The sequence goes on along the minus strand of NC_090283.1, from coordinate 8,591,496 downwards.
AGTATATGCGGCCGAGCCCTGGTCAACACTTCATCCTGGTTAGACACATGTCTAGTCTAAGGACGTCTGTGTTGTATCTTATTCCAACAGTTACACAAGTTATCATGCTGTGAATTCAAAACACGTGCCCTCTTTGCCCTCTTAAGTGTGTGAGTGAGCATCAGCGCCCCCGCTTTTAGTGATAATCAAGCAATATCATGGCGGGGGACACCAGATCTGTGCTTCACCCATTCTAACCTCATGGAGAGCGAATCAGAATCGGTGTATATTGATTGCCACGTGATATCCTTTGTGGAAAAGAAAATTCATGGAATGAGGATATGAAATGAGATTCAAAGTTCCCTTCAAAGCGTTTATGATTTTATCTCCACATGTAATGTAGTCTCAAATAATTATGTTATACGTAGCATAACCACCTTTTAAAACGTCTGTGAAAATAATTAGTGAATCATCTGGAGGGTCCCCTGTATCCCAACATTTCTAGACAATTGTTGCTACAACCTTGACTGGCAGCCGGACCGTCGAGTCAGTTGACGGAAATACGGACTTGCAATGTTATGTTCAGTATGCCTTGGCAGGAAGCAACTGTTGGTGGTAACTCCGACAAGGATACAACCTATTTTCTGAATGCTGCAACACACATCAAAGCCTCAGCTCAATAAGAGTGAGGGCGGACATCGGATAAAGTGGGAGAAGGCGTCACTTATCAACTCCATATATTACACGTACATGGAACATTGAATTACAATATTACATAACGATGTGGATCATACAAGTATTACATGTAATGACATGGCTTGTGGCTTCACTGGTGCAACGGATATCTTGACGTTAGAGTTTGAAGAAGTTGCTGTTGCTCAAAAGTATCCCAGCTGTCGTATAAAACCTCGATCTAACGCGTCTAGACAGAAGACTGTGTTGCTGTACGAGGGTGAAAGTTTGTTCATCGACCTGTGCGTTACTGGGAGACAGGAGGTATCTGTCAAACACTTAACCTATTCAAATGATGGACCAAGTGATAACATCTCAATTATAGCAGACGGAAAGACACTTGGAAGCATTGCCACGAACAATGAAACAAACTTTGGCTATGATTGGAACATATTTCACAAAATCCACAACATTGGGGAGCAACAGGGTATAGATGATGGGAGATGCACCCTGGTCATAAGAGCTCTTTACACCGACACATATGGTTTGGAGCTTGACTGCCTGACGCTTGAGTTCAGTAACAGTATCTCAGTGGATGAGATTTTGTGTAATGAGACAGACACGAAAGAGACTCCTCCAGCAACTTACCAGTGCAAAGGTAAAGGTGAGTAAACGTTTTAAAATATACTCCACATCAAAGGTGCAGGGCGCGAAAGGCGATTTAATGCAGTAATCTATTTGAACTTCATAATGCCATATTGTAAGCTATTCATTGCCGCAGTGTGTGTGCGTGCGTGTGTGTGTGTGTGTGCGTGTGTGTGTGTGTGTGTGTGTGTGTGTGTGTGTGTGTGGTGGGAGGGAGGGTAAAAAATATACGGTACCTTTCAAGTGGACTGATACTCATTATTATTGGATATTTAAACAGCGCTCATATGCATGCAACTATTGCTTGCTCAAGACGCTGGTTTTGCTTTCCCTCCATTATTGCATGCCAGTCTCAGAGTCACATCACATTAAAGTTTGTGACGACACGGAAAGAGTCTGCAAATGAAGTTGACTCCAAGGTTTTCACACCCGGTCACAGATGGGCTCGATCCTGACATCTCAGCCATGCTGTATCACTAGCCGGGTGCTTTCGCCAGCTCGCCATTCGTGCCTTAAAATTAGTAGTATTGTTTAGAGAAATTCATTATGTATTTTTAAAGGTCACATGCAACGTAAAACACAACTTCAAGCAACACACATTCTGATACGTTTGGTATGCACTTACTGACAATTCAACCTATAAAGTTGAAAAAAACGCGATGAAAAAAAGCCAGCGAAATCAAACGAGTTCAAACGATTCTGCGCTGGGGGAAAATGTTGTTCCAACAGCTATTCTGCGCTGCGCTCATAACGCATGCGCAGTGAGTAGGTTCACGGAGCATGAAACAGTATGCCTGCCCCTAGTATGAAGTTATGTGCAGTCGTCTGATCTTGGTTGTGTACATAAACAAGTAAATAATATACTCGTTACATAATAAAGCATGGTGATTGTGATAAGCAGACTTTGTCAGAGAGAAAACTCAGTGTCTGGGTTTTTCACACCCATATGTCTTCCTACCTTGTCTTCTGCTGATGACAATATGCAATGCACAACGTCATTTACTGACAATTTGCAATTTGAAATTAGCACCTATCGGGCTTATAAGCCATAAACAAAGAGTCGGTTAAGGGTATCGGCAAATGAACCAGTGGCCAGTGACAAGGTGTCGCTACACATCACTGCACATCCACCGGTCCAGGTATCGTGGCTACTTCGTTTCGAGGGAGGTAAACCCAGGTACAAAATATTGCACTTTTGATTTGCGATTACATGTATACGCTTATAATTTTGTTTATTTGTCTTTTCACAATCACCAATGCATTCTATATATCATGACCAAGTGATAACTGTGCTTTAATTATGTTTAATGTTTGTGTTGCATGTGACCTTTAAAGAAGTGGAATGTGAAATGATGCATGTACAAAAGCTCACGCGTCTGAAGAGTTGTATTATTTAAAATCGGAACGGACAATCCAGTGATTGAATTCATGGACATCAATCTTTGCCTTTGGGATTCGTTGACAATTGATCGCTAAATCTCGTCGGCCTCCTCTTACGACAAGCATAAGTAGTGCTATGTATCTATATGCACATTTCTATATGGTTTTAAGATTGATTGCTGATTCACTATAACTGATCATAATATAATGACGTGTGATGTCATGTTGCAGACAGACCGGACACAGCTGACAACACTGACAACACTAGTACTACGATGACTATGACTCCAGCATCGTCTTCACTTTCAACGACAGCTGATTTTCCTGTTCGATCAGAGACTGTTGTATTCACAGGCGATTCTGGAGTAATTTCTCTCCGCCGAGCCACGAAGTTTGTTTGCCAGGAGGAGATGGCCAAATTTCTTGTCACGTCGAGAGACACGAATATACTATACATCTCTACATTACACAGATCATCTATCATCGCCCCAGTGCACCCAAGTTTTGCTCTGAGCAACACGCCCGATTTTACAGAAACACGCCCATCTGTTCTCATCGAAGGGTTTTCTGGTCGCGGAAAGAATATGTGGGTTGTGATTGACGACAAAGACACTGAAGTATCTGTCCTCGTCGTGTCAGTCCCTGTTCCAGGATTTGGACAAATGTCGCCGAAGTTGATTTTCTACCAAGACGGCCATTTACGTCTTTTCCCGTACCATCCAGTTTATGCCCAACCCAAGTTTTACTTGACGAGTCCTGACGAAGGACAGGGAACATCTGGCCTTGACATTGATACCGTTGTTGTAGCTGTTACAGGCACCGAATTAGAACTTAAAGTAAAGAGTGGAAGTCACGTGACGAAGATATACATAGGACTTGAAGGAGGGACGACACGGCTAACGGTGATGGTTGACAGGGAGAGAGAGTCGAGACTCCTGTCTGTTGTAACACCATGCTGGTTTGGCGGTGACCCTTTTATGCGTCTCTTTGCCCGTGTCGGGTCTAACGACTATAGGTCTCTGTTTGTATCTTCCGAGCCATTATCTGGGGAAAGTATTTCGATGAGAATCGACGAGAAGAAAAAGAAATAGAATAGTTACATATTGTTTAAAATCGTCCAAATCGATTGATGTCACGGACTCTCCAGGCTATGTCATTGGAACCATTTATCGTACCTCTATTGTATACCTGATGTAAGCCATATATCCAATTTCATGAACACTGTGCCGCATGCCATATAATAAATCATGCCCCATTTGACAAATGCGTAAATGTTACATGCAGACAGGACATGTGACCAGTTTAGTGTTGTTGTTGTTGCAGTCTATCGTTCTGTTCGACCTACTTTATCACGTGTTGATGTGTGTTATGCGCACACACCTCCGCACGTAAGCCTGTATATACAAATGTATGCCCCTTTCTTCCTGGGCACGAGATGTGAATTATACTGTAATTCAGACTACAGTGTGTTTCATGAGCAACTGAAGTTGAATTACCAACTGAGTATTTGATATGATCAACTGAACTACACAGAGAACCTCACCCAAGTGCCTACTGATTTCGAATATGGCAACACGAGTTGATAAAGAAGCAAATACCCGAGGCTTGCTGGGGATATATTTACCTTTATCAGTGAGTGTTGATATAATTGATATCAGCAGACAGGAGAGTGAGATTCTGTTTCTCATTCAAAATCATTCTTTAAGTTTTCAATGAAAAGTACTACCATTAGATTTCCATTGCAGCGATGCCATAGCATTGTGACGACATCGACTTCATGACGTTATAACATCCTCAGGACATTGTATAAAATCTACGGTCAAATAGATATCTCCTGTAGGAATACAGTTTTGGATGATAAAGTGGTTTACTGAACCTTGGACTCGGACTCAAACATTAGACATTATCAATTTAAGGGCTTACCGAATATGAGGTTGTTATGTTTGGCATGTAATCACTGAATCGCTCTCCACGGGTCCAAAAGCCGGATATCACATTATTGCAACAAGCGCATATGTAGGCGGAAACGCATGCTAAGATTGGGTTTGCGTGTGTTTCCTGATATCTCCTGAAACACATTCTCAGCGAATGTTGTTTTAGGCCCAAACACCTTTTCCATGCATGAATTTCCGGATTTTAAACTGGACTTGTCTAAGTATATATTCAAAAGTGAATACCCCAGTATATGCTTACTCTTCGAGTTCTCCCCAAACTGTTAATTTTGCTGAAATTTCCAAATGTTCTCTAGGTTTTCTTGGCTATGAAATATGGCCATTTAAAGACACTTGTAAATATGTAGTTTTTTCAAATGCTCTCGTGCCTTAAAAACTTCCGCATCTCTCTGGATATCAAGGGTATATATTTGAACAATTGCATATGTTCATGTTAGCACTACAATAATTAGTCTTCGTTATTTGTGAACAAAGAGGGATAAACACATAAGTGCCTCAATGGACGACCGGATTTGATTCCTCACATTGGCCCATTTCGGGTGTCCACCAACATGATATTGCTTTAGTGTAACAGTTACTAAAAGCTGAGCGAAACACGGCTCGGTCACAAGAAGTACTTTCGCAACTCATACAATACAGCAATAAGAAATAAAAGTGACAGCTGGCAGTTGTTATTGCGACGTCACGTCCGTCAATACATCAGCTGCTACGAGTTTACCATGCATGAGTGCGGGCACGATTTGTAAGGCCCATTTCAAGTGTCCTAATTTTCAAATTAGCTCACAATAAGTCAAGCTAACTCACAATAAGTCAAGCAGGCGGGTATTTACATTTCTGCTTAATGATACACTGGATTAAAAACATAAACTATTTCAGATTCTAACATGCTTCGGCGAAAGATCAAAGGCGCCGACAAGGCTTTATCAGACGATAATGTGCCCTTTTTTGTATTACGTCACAATGTGTTGACGTCAATGCGCCATTCCAGTCTGCCCCCTCGTAATCGAACTTTTTTGCATTACGTCACAATGTAACCGACGTCACGATGGATGTCAGCTGCCATCTGAACTATTTCAGAAGGTGAACAGTGAAAGAGTGCTGTGACGCCGATTGTGGTAATACTGGCATCTCTTCCTTTGCTGACACTATGGTTACATATGACTAAGGTAACCTTAGTGCAGTGTGAAAGAAGAGGAGTTTAGGTTAACCTCAGTTAACCCCCTGGATGCCACAGGGACATATATGTCCTTCCTTTACATACCTCACTTGGAAGTCCAATAAAATTCTAAATATACCACGCATATATAAATACTTTACAGTTTTGAATTCTGCGGAAAATTCCCAGTTTCTTGATACCATCCACTATTATCTCAGACCAAGTTAAATGGCTTAAAATCGCCTTTCAAAATAGGCTTCATCGTAAATGTCGCCATTTTTCAGACTACACAAAATCGAGATTCACAGCGTTATTTGCAGTATGTTTTGAAATGTGAAAATCGGATAATTACTGGGAGTAATGAATTTCAAAAATAGCATATTAATGATCACTGATATCAAGTTTTCATGTAACCAGGAATGATAATTCTGAAACGTCACCGATGTACCCAGAATCGGTTGGGATGTTTTCGACAATACACTTACACGAACGCCGAAGTGCGCTTTCCGCCATATTGGTTAGTGTTTACAAAATCACGTTTCGAGAAGGCCGGTATTGAGAAGCCTATTACATCATGCATACTTCATAGTTAGCTGCGACAAATGCATCATTGAATTCCCCATATATCTTAGAATCAAATTACAAATGGTCTTTGTCACCAATACCAACTGTCTAGACAAAACGAAACGAAATATACTTTGTATGAAAACGAACGCTATGCTCGAAAGACAGCGCTTCACTGAAATGTAAACAAAGAAAAATTCCAATTTTACACTGCGTAGCATTTTCGGAAATTTTCCTACATCCAGCCCTCTAATCATTGCTTACAATGGCTCAATACGCTTAGTATATTCTGGGGAAAAGTATCGTGGCAAAAAGTAGCAAATTGAAAATAGATACAATGAAATAATTTGGTAATTCATAAGAAACTGTCAAACATTTAGTGCAGTGTGACGCCATGACTGACGCAAAATCACGCAGAACGACAACGGTACTTATCGGCATTTCTGGCTTCTTCCGTCATTTACAATGTAAACGATAAGAACATATCACAATACACAGATAGTCAGAATAATTCTGATTACTTACATCTCACATTTATATACAAAAGATCCCTGAATCAAGCAAAAGGTCGTCGCAAAATTCTGTGTACCCTTCTCAGCGAAGCCGCCATTTTGAAAGAAATCGGTCATCGGTAGTGATGTCACACGTCAACATTGTTGCACATATTAGGCCTTTTTATGAGGTGAAGGTCGGTTGAACAAGAGTAAACACAATGCCCATACCATTCCGATTGCACTTTTAGAATTGTGATGTATATTTTGCGCATCGTTCAGATATTTTTTCATGAAACTGATTTCAGTATCTACATATATCCATGTTCAACACCATATCATGTGTGGATGTAAGGTACCCGTTTTTATTCTTTGAAAGCTTTTGATTGTTTGAATAATATTTACATGGGAAATTGACTCAGTAATTGTATTATACCAAATTTTAAGCCTCTACACAAGTGTTGGAAGATCACACGTAGCCATTACTGCAACATGTGCTTTAGTTCCCGTGATATGCAATATTCAATACGTTGGGACAAATATTGCAGTTTCATATGAACAGGTTAATAAACAGCGATTTAATTCCAACATATAAGTAAAACGGATAATATTAATGAAAATGATTTGTATATTTTATCAAATGTAGGGGCACACATACTACTATTCAAAGGAATTGTCTTGTTCATTGTATTGGTTTGTGTCGTTTTTATAGACAAAACAATTATGAATATTAATTGACCAGGTGCGAGTTTGTCAAAACGTTTCATGATTCATTATCATTGTTTTCGATAATAAAGTCAATTCAAATGCGATTAAAATATGTCTGATGGCAGAATGTCTAACTCAAACAATATTTATACGGAAATTGTTAAAAATATATACATCAGGTCAAGTCTTAATTTGGACAAGCCTTACGTCCATTTTCTAATACTTCTTTACTGAAAAAGCGATCTCTTTGTACCTTTCATTGCATACTTATGAAGGGAATTGATTTCATAATCATGAGAAGAAAAGTCTTTTTCCTAAATGAATACTCAATGAATATTCAGGTGTTGTGAAATTTTCATTTATGCTAAATTGATGCTAGACTGGTGCGCGTGTTGCTCACAATAAGATATGTAGTAAAACCGTGTGATTGTTGATATATTCAGGACACTATTTCAGTGATAAAACCATCCATTTTATATTTTGGCTAAAAAGTGTTGAATTCTGACACAGAAGCCGAGATCCTTTACACATTGAGTGGAAAATAGGTTAGATATATACTAATCAGCAACCAGAGTAGTCTTTTGTCCGACGTCACAAAATGCACAAAACATGCCGTGACAATAACTAAAATGTCGCATTATTTTCAGCTATTTCATTACGTTTGAAAATGTGGCTGTTACTCCGTTACTAATGATGGAAAATTAATAAAAATACATCTACACAAACAAGAGAATATGGGAATATAAGAACTAAAATATGTATCGGATAGGGACATCCAAATCCCTATTGCCTGCTTTTTGATGTAGTACACTTGCATCTTTTCTTACAAATTGTGAAACTCCCAGATGGCATCCACTCACACTGGGGAAATTTGTATTGGAATAGTTTGGTTCACTGTGAACAAAACATCACGAAAATATACTGTCCATATCCACTGCAAATTCTCTCCATGCGATCGGAGTTACATTGACCTAATGTAAACCATAGCGGAGTTATGCCCCCTTACCTTTGTACGTGCATGACATCTCTGTCGACGTTTGACGTCATAGTAGAAAATCGATTTTTGACATTTATTACGGGTCATTTTTGATTTTGTGAGTATGACGTTATGCATTAGCACATACATCCATTTCATATACACTTATGTCGTTCAGATATCAAGCTGTATTTTCTTCGCTCACACTTTCCATAAAGATGCCAAATTAAAAAAATCGTAGCAGAATGCTTTTATTGGTGCACGATAAAAAACTGAGAAATTTACTGTTTTTGAACACACACAAAAGTTTTGGACAACTTTTAGCAGTGTCTATTTCTCAAACCCCTGAGGTAGCCGCAATTATATTTATACCAACGGATAGGAAATTAAATATTCTACATGTCTGTGCAATTTCATAGCCATACGCAGATCCAGAACCACGCGAGCGCAAATCTCGCACAACGAAAATGTGCGCCTGAAAAAAAAACTCGGCATCCAGGGGGTTAAGGTTGCTTTGTGAAAGGAGCCCCAGATCTTAATCCCACTGAGAATGCGTGTGGACTAACGAGGGATAGAATAAACCCCAAACGTTTCGCTGTGGATGAGGTCTAAGGCCGGGCGGGCCAGCGAGTCCTAACTTGACACACAGAAGGAAGCAAGCTACAAAGACATATTTTATATCATTGGAAAGATCTGGAGGAGATGAACACGAAAGGTTCATGTGCCAGTGTGCTCACGTGTTAATAAGCTCACAAATTGGCTCTGAAAACGCATTTCTGCAGAAAGTTCTCGCAGATTTTTTTTTCTACAGAAATTTCTGGCAGAATTTTGTTTCCTGCAGACATTTCTGGCAGATTTATTTTCCTGCAGAAATTTCTGGCAGAAAATTTTTATTTCACCACCAGAATTATCTTAATTTTACAAAATTAGAGAGTTTAAGTAATGATACCGCTGCGTGTGTGGTAGTTTCATGTTTATTCCAAATAATAAGCACTTAGCGTGATCAACTGATCTGATATTTTTGTTTTGCCACCAGAATTATCTTAGTTGAATAAGAGTAAACACCATCGTTATATAATTTAATATAGACTTTCTTTAAATGATGTCGTTTTCCTCTGTTTAAAGTCTATTAGTACCAGACAACCGAGTATTTTACAGTGTGAATTTTACCGTATTTCATTATAGCTTTTACAATTTAAAAGGCTTATGCATTATTCCCATCCGTTTCATTGTAACACAATTGTAACTTCTTAGTGGATTCACGTCGTGCAAGATTAATTTAGGAGATAAACATCATGTGTTGGCCAATTTCCGGGTGTTATTGAGTATTTGAAGCACGGGAATGCATTTGGAACCGACGGCGTCAGCAACATGATGTTTATCGACATTGTAAACACAAAAGTAAACCAAAGGGGTTTTAGTGTCTGCACTAGTTCACATCGAATACGGACACAGCAGTGAAGTGTCATCAGCTGGCCGTTTCAGCTGGTTCTCATGGTAGCATCTGGAGTTGCTCATTTGTGACGTCATTCTAAATTTACGTCACAATATGATTTGCATGACGTCACCACTGTTGATGACACAACAAAACAATTGTTAATGTGTCAATACGCGGTGAATAGTCTTTCAGTTTCCGGGAATCTAATACCATTTAATCATGTTTTTCAACCAATCAGATTACAAAACACAGTAACTTTTGGTTTACAATTTAACAGTATTGGGGTGCTTTTTCCAATCCCAATAAGCCTACATTGTTTTTGTATGCGATATGGATTGAAGGTGAATAGAGACGAAACCGGACATAGACTACATGCATACAATAATGACAATGTAAGACATGTGAGCTTTAATTTGAATTCATCAACATGCCCGAGAAGACCAGCGTACCAGATGAGATGATAAACAATACCTATGCGACAATGCATCAGTGTTCAAAGTGACAATACCCGCGAAAATGTAACTGCCTCGTTGAAACAAGGATTTATGCCGAAGTGGCCACTGAGTTTTCACGACTGTTAATCCCATTCAAGAATGACTAATGTGGTACAATATCCTCTTTATATTTGTTATTCCTACCCTTTCTTTAACCAAGATCCTAGTGAGGGAATTCTTGTCCCATCGTTACAGAAGCTAGTGAGATAAGCTTATTGGCGTGTTTTCGTAACAAAGGGCAGTGGTTGAAATGTTAAATTGTATAAATGTGTCTGTGATGATGAAAGTTTATATCACTGTTCTAGTGTACCGTCGGCATATTATCAGCGACATGTTTTTCAAACAGGAATAGAAAGAATTGGTTGGTCACTCGTTGATTTGTACGAAATACAGCGTTAAACAGTTTGAAAATACTCGAATCATTATGATTCATCCATCCACTTCTAAGCATGCACAATAGAATAAGTTGTTATCCATAAATATTATATACTGAAATGTTGGGTTTTGTACATACAGACCTTCAAACGGCCAATCTGAGTTTGCACCCAGTTCCGTCCGACCCAGTCATCCGGGAAAAATGGAGGTAGTTTGTTTGCAACCCACAGACGTAATAACATGTTATGTGTACAGGAATCGCACATGCCTGTCGGTGTAATTACATAGTGTGCCAGACAACAGACCACAGGTGCACGAGCCATAAATCAATGTAGTTTGTTTATGGTGTATAGCCTAATAGGTGTTAAGTTGGTCAATGATTGAAGTTGAGTATTGCATAATGCCATTAGTAGACAAGTGACAATAAACAGACATTGCGCTTTGTCTGTGACATAGACTGCTTGTCACAATCAATATATTTTCTATATTTCCATATACATGATTTAAAATATTTCAGTTTTCAGGCTGAACAATGAAATTAGCATTTCTAATACTACACATTTTTTTGTTGAAAACATTGGTTGCAAATATGCAGGTACTGTACCAGTGTATTGTTATTACTGACGAACCAGGATGCTTGTAAGCACAAGGAACATCTCTTAAGCTTGTTCTCCCACTTCGACCGCAAATCACTTGTGTTTATACGAGTTGGCTTCCCGGTTCCAGCTAATCATTGTTATGGGTGGCGAAACCACTCCCACCCCACCCCACCCCCCATCGTGGTGGGGAAGCGTTTTTTTAATCGTGTTATTTTTCAACTTCATAACTTTAATTTGCATTTTTGATAATTTGTTACCGAACCGAACCGAATCAGAATCTGCAAAGAACTATTTTGTGTTGCATGTGACCTTGAACCGACAAGACGTACTGTTGTTTCAAAGGCATTTAGAAGTTTGAGGAATCAAACTAAAAGTGCTTTATGGTTCAACTTCTTTAATAATAAAAGGTCACTACGTTTCGAGACAGATTCTAGTCTCTTCTTCAGGTGATGTGAGGGTAAAACTAAAGGGTTGTAGTATATATACACATAACAGTAGACTGATAACAATGGGTAACAAGATATACAGGTTTCTATTAATTGATGTACAGGCTTCGATTGATAGATGTACAGGCTTCAACTTATGTACAGGCTTCAACTGATTGGTGTGCAGGCTTGTGTTGATTAGGTTAACGAGTTACAGGTAAAGATGTTTGGATAAAGATTAGTCACTGAGGATAAGGTGGTTCCATGCATTGGGTAAGACGTACTGGATATACTCTATAAAACGTCTATTGTCCATGCAGCACCAACTGGCATTGTTTCGGTGTATTCCCCGAGTGGCCGCTCTCTGGCTTGCGCAATTATTAACCGCGGTGTCCACTCAAGGACAACAGAACCGGAACGATGACCGCTTATAGCGACAACCTGATAAACCACCAATTAACAGTCGTGAAAACTCGGTGGCCACTTCGGCATAAATCATTGTTTCAACGAGGCAATTACATGTCCGGTTTCGTCTCTATTCTCCTTCAACCCATATCGCATACAAAAACAATGTAGGCTTATTGGGATTGGAAAATGCACCCCAATACTGTCAAATTAATCTTGCACTGGTACTAATAGACTTTAAACAGAGGAAAACGACATCATTTAAAGAAAGTCTATATTAAATTATATAACGATGGTGTTTACTCTTATTCAACTAAGATAATTCTAGTAGCAAAACAAAAATATCAGATCAGTTGATCACGCTAAGTGCTTATTACTTGGAATAAACATAAAACCACTCACGCAGCGGTATTACTTAAACTCTCTAATTTTGTTAAATTAAGATAATTCTGGTAGTGAAATTAAAAAACTCTGCCAAAATTTCTGCAGAAAAAAAATTCTGCCAGAAATTTTTGCAGGAAAAAAATTCTGCCAGAAATTTCTGCAGAAATGCATTTTCAGAGCCAGTTTGTGAGCTTATTAACTCGTGAACACACTGGCACATGAACCTCTCGTGTTCATCTCCTCGAGATCTTTCCAATGATATAAAATATGTCTTTGTAGCTGCTTGCTTCCTTCTGTGTGTCAAGTTAGGACTCGCTGGCCATTCCTAAGTTGTCCCGCCCGGCCTTGGACTCTGTTCAAAAGCATGTTACTCAAACTTATATATTAGGAACAAGGTGACATAATGCAAGTACATGTGAAGGATCAATAATAAGCATTGTGCTTGATCGAGTTATATATACATGCGATAAAGGCCGACATCTGCCTTTACGTTTCTTCACAATCTGTTGCTGTACAATGCTTCGGCGTTGACCTGCATTCCCCTGGAGCCTCATTCCTGATGGAGAATTTCTGGCATATATTGACTCGCTACAGGAAAAAGACAAAATTAGTATATGTTGTATCATTTTATCTAAACTGAATGTTGGCACGACAGAGGATGACGGCTAACACTTACGAAAACCATCAAGGATTTTGTGTTCACCAAGGATCGTCGTCAAGCCTGAGAGTAGTTAAATATCTTGAATGTGGACATTAGTTACGATTCATTACAATATAACACGATGCGGCTACGTCGTGTGTCACCTAAAGTGGTTTTGCTATTATTTTTGTTAGTGTGTTTATATGCAGCTGGAACGTTTTTGAAAATTGGGCTTGAGAAGACATTATTTCTTCATTGGCAAATGGTTTATATTGATGGAGTTAAAAGGAACAATGGTCATGCACTCCGGCAAACTGGTGATGTTCATCGGAAAGAGAATCTGACACACTCAGGGGTAACAGATATTCAGAGTGAGAGGGCAGTGGAGCAACGTGGACAACAGACGCAAAACACGCACAGTGTGGAGTATTATGTGGAGGAGTACGGGGGAGAAGACAGTAATGTGACGTATCCCCCTTTTGTGGAGGACAGCCCGGAGGATGGACCAGGTGAGACAGATGGCTGTGGCGACATAAAACTGTAAAACTAGCTATAACACTACATTCTGGCTAGTAAGAATACGCATGATGATTATCCTCATGTCAACAATTACTTTTACCCCAAATCTTCCGGTATCAATATCACTGGGTAAAACACTCATATGGTTTCTCCTCATTTTAACAACTACATTTACCACAAATATTCAAGTATCTATCGCTATGGGTAAATGGTTCATAACGTCTATCCTCATTTTATCGTTTCCATTTCCATTTCTCAGTTACTCTATGTTCTTTTGGCGAAATGGCAGTTAACATCGGTGCTAAAGTTTTGAGTGTTCTCTTTTTGTTGGTTAGCTTTCAAGGTGGATTTAAGTAGGGTTTAACATCGTGCCTACAACGTTTCGCGGAATAACGACGTGCATGCGTGTGTGTATGTGTGACTGATTGTACAAGCCTAGATTTAAGCTAGTTTTACAGTGCTAGCGCGCTGAGCTACCATGCCGAGGAGGCATTTGAATAGCCCACTCAAACACACTATATTCCGATTCGACCAGTCTTTGTTGTACCCATTAAGATAGAGTCAGATAGGGACGAACAAGTACCATATTTCACAATCGGGAATGGAATCCGTGACCGGTGGACGTTCTAACCACCACGCCATGTTCAGTTTTCAAAATAATCCACACAGATTTGTTTTTGGCATATATTGTTTATTGTTCTCTTGTGAGTCTTCACAAGTGATTGAGAAAATATAAAATCAGAATATGGAATCAATAAGGAGATTCTCTAAATATATAATTCGCTGCTTAGCCACTCGCTGTTGTCGTATGTGTCGCCAAAATGGCGATTTTATCTAACCGTATCATGGATGCCATGACTGACTGTCTATATAGATAGTTGGACTGGTAACATTGTGATTACATTGGTAGTTGAACTGGTAACATAGTGATTGCATTGCTACTTGAACTGGTGATATAGTAATTGCATTTGTAGTTGAACTGGTGATATAGTGATTGCATTTCTAGTTGACCGTCTATTGATCAGTTGCCTGTGATTCTAATATTTACGCCACAGCTTGTATGCATCGCTGACTACAATCATAATGAAAAACAAAACACAATGCATTTTACTGTATTGTTTGTGACACAACTAGACTGGTTGGTTTGTTGTCGCACTCTGCAATATCAGATATAATGCAGCAGAAGGTAAATGATGCATTGATAAATCCAGTGATAAATAGCACCGATCTACCCAACAGGCCTACCCGATTCCATTAATCTCCTCTTACAACGACTGAAATCTGGACCTTTACGGGTCAGTAACGAGTAAAGAGAAAAAAATACATTTTTCGGAACCCCAGTATGCTTCCTCCATAGATGTTCAATTAACTGATGACATCCTTACGTTGCTGAAGACCAGTTCTAACCCATATCCTGCATATTCAGTTAACATATACACTTGTAATCAAAGTTACATATTGCGACATTGGTTTGTAGGTGAGTGGGGTGTTGCATTCAGGTACACGCCCAAGAGCGAAGAGATGCTTCAGTGGAGAGAGGGGATGAGGATGAACAGATTCGACCAGATGGTGAGCGATCGGATCTCTGTGCATCGGCGTCTGCCAGACAGCAGGCTGCATGAGTACGTATGCAACCTGTCATCATCTTCATCTTCATCATCATCATCATCATCACACTAACTATTAAGCTACCTCGCTGTCCCTATTTAGTGGGAATTAGATATTTTTATTAGAAAGTATGATGTCAATGTGGAGAGAAGAGATTGTCATCGCAATCAGGGTGAATTTGCATGTTAGACCTTCTGTTTTTAATGACACCTTATGTTGTCAGTCATGTTTTGTGATGCACAAAGTCAGATATTACCACTTTTGTTGTTTTACGCCGTTTTAGTGTGTAGCAGTGGCTAGTAAAAGCACAATCGGGACAGTAAATCTCCACAGTCGCTTGTCCAATTGACTAGGGGTTTTTCACGGGGTCAGTTTGAAAACACGTCACTTTCTCGGACGTTTTAAGTTATTGCACACGTAAACCATTCATGTTATGGGCAGATAGAAGTGAACATCATATTAGTAGGTTATTGATGTCACATCATGTCTGCATTGAAATTTCGGGCCTGTAAATTATTTTGTGGACTAGTAACTTTCAGGCATATCTAGCCAAAATAGCTTACAAACTTTAGAATCTGTTTTTTTTTCACACCGATGTGTAGGCACATCATATTAGAGTATTCCTTAAACACACTTGATGTATATTCAAGATGAAAACGTTAGTTATGTTTCTTTCCGTCAGTCCATTTCAGGATTTCAGCCGTTATTTTCATAATATTACGTGTGTGAAATAGGCCTGTTCTCACAGATGCAAGTCACGTGTGTATCCGGCCAACCTACCTTCAGCTAGTGTCATCATCTGTTTCCATAACGAGGCTTGGTCCACTCTCCTGAGATCTGTCCACAGCGTCCTCGACCGCTCCCCGAAACATCTCTTAAGGGAGATAATTCTCGTTGACGATGCCTCAACCCAAGGTACAACAGGAATCACCGAAGCTGTTTATAGCTTGTTCGTGTTCAGTGGAATATTTTTTATATATAAAAAAATAAATATCTGTTTCATTTTGCTTCAGATCATTTCATCATTTCTGTACAATGTTTCGAAACGAGATGCAACTAAAATCAGATGAGGAAAGGCTTAAAAGCTATTAGTTTCAATAAGTATTATACATGTACCTTTATTTTCACACACTCATGCTGTCCTTCAGAACACCTGATGAACCCTCTAAAAAAGTACATGTCAAAACTTGGGAAAATCAAACTTGTCCGGATGAAGAAGCACCAGGGTCTGATCAGAGCGAGGCTGGCCGGATATGAAGTGGCAACAGGTCCGACGCTTGTCTTTCTCGACTCCCACATCGAATGCTTCCCAGGTAGGTCTTTGGTCTACCGACTGCATTGCGGTTTTAGCACCAAAAATAAAGTTAAGTATGTTCATATAGACAGAAGACATGTGTATCAAGTCTTACCAGCTGCCCTCTGCTGCTACTTTTCCAGAACTTTATTTGGTTCTGTTTGATCCCTTACAAGTGAACAAGAATCTTTGACTATTTTCCTTGTGCACGCCTGATCTTCTGACCAATGGGAATGTTGCAGCTTGTGGGTCTGGTGATGCTTACGCTGCCAAATATGTTTCAGACTGGGTATTGATTTAAAATGGCTCATTAAACTAGTATATCTGTATATCTTTCATTGGAAACGTAATATACCACTTAAAGAGGTGAAAGACCAACACATTCTTTCCTGCTCCTACACACATTCCCACGGCATGTCCCATTAACTGTTCTATAACCAATACATAAGTAGACATAAAATACGTGTAGAAAATCAGAATAGATACAATACTCAGAAACACACACACACACACACACACACACACACACACACACACACACACACACACACACACACACCACACTCGCGCGCACTGCACGGTGTCAGGTTACACCGTAATGGTGACGATAAAATGTTGATCAAGATTGTCTGGTCCAGAATATTAACACACCGCCATCATGCAGCGGGAATATAGCTGAGTGAACCATTAGACATAACGTCGAGTAATCAAGACAAGGACACACCATCAGCTGGAGGATATTAGAATATGAAAGGCAGACCAGTCAATTCCATATAACTAATTCATGGGCCATCTGTGCTGTTGTGACCGCGCCATAAATACAACGCCTTCCACGGCGTCTTAGTAGGCCTGTGTGTGTGTCTGTCGCAATAAGTAGGTGATTGCCCTCTATCGGCACTACCATCCCATAAAATCTCGGTGTCAGCTTTTTTGTAAGAAACCGAGAAAATACATGACTTAAACCTAAGCCATTAATATTAGCATAGCGCAAGCTAAGAACACTGGATATTGGAAAATGGCATATTGTTATGCGGCGTAAAACTAAACCCTATCACTCTAGTTATAGTTCTAACGAAGTGGATACAGTAAAGTAGTGTGCCTTCTCTTCTAGGTTGGTTGGAACCTCTGCTAGATCGCATTCGGAAGAATCCGAGGACTGTGCCAATACCCATGATTGATGTGATCAGTTCCCAAGATTTCGGAACGGGTATTTTGAATACAACTAAGCGTTTGGGGGTGTTCAAGTGGAAGTTGTTGACTTTCCACTGGGAACATATGAGTGAAGAGAGAATGAGCACGCTGAAGACACCAACTGACCCTATCAGGTAACAAACCACACAGGAACTAGACCGTGCTTGCCACATTGTCACAGTTCTAGAGATTTTAGGTTAAATAAATTTGTCCTAAGCGTTGTAACATTCGAGTGACTGAAACTGTTATAGCAAATTGGTTTATGCCATTATTTGTCTGAAAGGGCCCGAGCACTGATCTCTGAAGCGGTGGATTTGAGTATAAAAAGCTTAATCGATAATTTTATAGCTAGATTCAGCATCATCATCATAATTTTGTCAGAAATATACTAACTGTATTATTAAACTGACGATCAAATGAAAGTTGTCACCGAAATAAAATTGAATATCCCAAGACAAACTGAGAGACATGTAAATGACTCATGGCAACACTGCATGCGAACATAACCTGCTAAGATACATCCCAACCACCCAACCAATCTTCGGGAGCTGGTGAATGCCTTATACGATACGTGGCAACGCATACCAGCTAACGTTATCAGACGTTTGACGTCACCTATGCAAAGACGTTGCCAAAAGTGCATTCTTGCCAGAGGACATACTGATGACACCTGTCGAGTCCCAGTCACAGACATTGCCAACATATTGGACACTGTTGATTTAACAAGTTTTGTGAAAGTGACTTTTTGCAGTAACTGTAAATAATGATTTTTTTAATGCACCACCTCTAAATTGTGCAATAGTGATAATAGTGATGTAAATATCTGTAAACGTCAACATGATGCGAGATATTGTTTTCAATTTAGAGTTTACTAAAGCTACTGACAATTTTCTTTTGATCGTCAGTTTATTTGAACTGGTACTATAGTGATTGTATTGATAGTTGAACTGGTAATATAATGATTGAATTGATGGTTGGACTGGGAAAGAAGTGATTGCATTGATAGTTGAACTGGTAACATAGTGACTGCTTTAATAGTTGAACTGGTGAAACAATGTTTGCATTGATTGTTGAACTGGTAATATAGTGATCGCAATGATAGTTGAACTGGTGAAAGAGTGATTGCATTGAATAGTGACTGTTGATATTTGAACTGTTGATATAGTGATTGCATTAATTCTTGAACCGGTAATATATGGACTGCATTGACAGTTGAACTGATAATACAGAGATTGCACTGCTTGTTGCACTGAGATGATGTTGGGATTGCATAGCTGGCTGAACTGGTGATATATAGATTAGATTGCAATCGCAGTGATACAAGGACTAGATAAATGTTGAAGGTATTCATAAGGTAATATTCAGTGATTATTTTCCGGAGCAGAGATCTACATAACCGACATTCATTAACTAAGTCAGCGAGCCTGAAAACATGATCCAAGATCAATTTTACTTTAAACTTTTGTTTATTTGTTTAGCTTTTTTCTGATTTCCATTTGCGATGATACTAGGCATAACATTCTGTTGTTTTTCAGATCTCCAACAATGATTGGTGGGTTGTTTGCTATAGACAGACAGTGGTTCACAACACTTGGAACGTATGACCCGGGACTCCTGTACTGGGGTGCAGAGAATATGGAACTGTCTTTCAAAGTATGAACCTCTTTCACTGGGATATAGTCTTATCACATGTTCATGATCCTCGACGTTGTCAGTGCTGTTCAATCCATACACAGTAATAACTAGAAACTCTAGTCAGAGTCAAACAGCAAAACTCTTCAAGCTTGACGCTCCTTACCTTCAACTGATTCGTGAACTATGCAAAGGACCACAAGGCGGCACATAACTCGAGACTTAGTTCGCCATGAGTTCACACTATGTGATAATTTAACCATGAGTGATAAGTTTGCCCTGATCACCACCATGTTTCAGGATTCCAAATGCGGAATTAAATAGCTTGGGAACCTCAGCCTACGTTCGCATTTCATTCAATCTTTCAAAAGAAATTTACTCCAAAGATACGAATAAATCAGCCTCTCCTACTTCGACAATATATGCCCGATGGTTTGCTCCCAATTCTGTAAACACTAGTCTCACTTAAGTTCGACATAGCGTACTTGATGGCTGGCAAGACAAAAGTGAAACTATACTTGTAAAGCAGTGTACATTAGTCTACGGAGCCCACTGGGGACCAAAGCGACCACTAGTTTGTGTTCGGTGTGACAGCAGTTCGTTATACGCGTTTTGAATACAATCTACAGCCACTGGTCATGTTCTAAACATGTCGGTTTTCAGCTCGTTTCGTTACAAGAACGTTCGTTATAACAACAGGGTACTGAGCGATGCGCTACAGAAACCGTGCCTGTGTAATTTACCCATTAGAGTGAGTGTGTGACGTTAGTTTAACGCCGCTCTTCGCCGTATTCCAGCAATTTCACGACAGGGGATACGTGAACGTCACCAGGCCTACCAAAGCAAACTTTCCCACTGTGCAGAAAAAACGCAGAAAGGTCCACATTAATCATGGAAATACTAACTTAAACATATTACTTTGCTACTGAAACAAAAAGTGTTTTACATGCTTGTGCGGAATGTTGTGGTCTAAAAATAGCATTACCGCGATAGTATAGAGTGGCTTCCCTTACCTTTTTGATGTTCAGTTCACACATTATCAAGTTCGTGTTAAGTACCAAATGATCATTACTTGGATTCAACCACCAAAGTTTATGACAGATCAATTCTGAATCAAAATATGTAACGTTGATTTTCTGCAAAGTCATGTAATAATTGTGTATTTTCAGACATGGATGTGTAATGGGACCCTGGAGGTTTTACCCTGCTCTCATGTGGCTCATGTGTTTCGCAGTGTGAATCCAATAAAGTGGAAGACCGGTGGAAAACCTTCCGTGGTCAACCCCATTCGGGTTGCAGAAGTTTGGCTAGATGACTACAAACACTACTTCTATGAGGAAAACCGACTGGCGCAGGTAAATCTAACGCACACTGCACGTTAACAATACGGATATCGGATAACGAACACATCCGCTGTGATCTCTTGTTGATTTATGTCTTAAGGCAATGGGTTACCATCATAAATGTTGAAATGAAATAACAGGTAGACTAATCAATAATAATAATTCCTTTACATCGAGAGGACAAAGGACATTGCCAAAGGAGATATCAGTTTGAAAGAGTGGGTCTTTTTCTTATAATATTGGCATGACATTTGCATTTGATAAAACAATGTAACTAATGATGAATCGGACAGGTTACAAAGGAATGGGGAGGGAGTAGAGGGGGGGGGGGGGGGGGTATTGAGCATCTTCTGGACTATCGGTCAGACCTACACCCATCTTGAATTGCAAGTTCTAGACAAGCTCCAGAGTGCTTAGATCCACCACAAACTTCGGTCTGAGGTTAAATCTCGTTTAAAGAAAACCTGGAGCTCAGAGATAAATACTCGAAACAAGGTCAAAGACACCAATACTTTTGCTGTGCCAGTCCTATCATATCCCTTTGGACTAGTTGACTGGATTAAATAAGATATCCAGAGTCTTGACCGCCTGACAAGAAGGATCATGTCTGATAACAGAGTACACCACCCTCGTTCCTCTCTTCATCATTGAAAATACTAACCAGTTCCGGAGGTCAGGGTTTGATTAATGTGGAGGCTCGTAGTGATAGAATTGTATTGTGTACATTTGCATATGTTTATTTATCTGATGATCCTCTGGTGATGCATGTCAAGACTCACGACGAAAGCACGGAATTCCTAGCTATTTTAAGCGTGTCAAGGTTGTTGGATAGAATCCGAAATTTGAGGTTGAATTTGCTGAAGGCGATGTACTGCTGGACGGTACAGCGATGGGAGTAAACCAGGTGAAATCCTTCACCAAGTCCGCACAGATTCGGTCATTTGTGGAGAAGCATTTTGAGATGCCATTGCATTGTGTGTACGTGCATTGTGTGGAACAGAACAGTAATCTATCAGAAATCTTAAATCTGAAACTGAGGGCTTCATTTTGCTGCCCAGGTCCAGTAACTTCCTACTCGAATCGTCTAAATGTGATTCTAAACGAAAGCACTTGCCTGAAATGTCGATTGTGCATTACTTTATACTGACTGTTCAATAACTTGTCAGTGTATGCCCTTCATTGTCATAAACCGTATATTTCAAAAGACCTGATGGCTTATCTCGCTGTTTCTGCTATTGTCTGTGCCATGTCTTTTGCTTTGCCTGTGAGATTAAATAAAGTTACGGCCCTGAACATGTCCAGGGCGTCATGGAAAGTGGTGCATTCAAACTTCTGTGGAATAGGCCCACGTACAGCCCGAGAAGAATTTCAGCCCAAAAAACACGATATTGTCCCTTTTTTATAAAGCCAATGGTTATATTTTGAATCACTGAATTTGTGCGATTCTTACCCAAAATACAAATATGAAATTCCTACTGCGTGTTCATCAGATGAAGGAGCAAGCATACGCTCCGATACGTCATGTTATTAACAATACTTACTCTTTAGAGAGACTTTGCAACACCTTTTCAGTGTATGTCTTTCCTTGGCACAGATAGCATACCTTAAAAGACATGATGGCATGGCTTGTTGCTTCTACTATTGATATCGCCATTTGTGCCAGTGTACAGTCCCTGTAAATTTCATAATGTTTTCTCACAGATTCACATTTAGACGTTTGTGAGTGGGAAGTGACTGTGAGCAGCAAATAGGAAGCCCTCCGTTTCACGTTTAGAACAGGCCGACTTCGTTCAGGCAAAAGAGTCCGTTAGATTGTCATTCTCTTCCACACACTGCATGTATACACAATGCAGTTGCTTCTAGGAAAGCTTCTTCACGAATGACCGACTCTGGGCATGCTTGGTGAAGGACTTCACCTGGTTTACTCCTATCGCTGTATCATTCAGCAGTACTGGAGTACAGAATCAACATCAAATTTCTGTGGAACGACCTTGGCATACTTCAAATACCTCTGAAATTCTTTTCTTTTACCATGGTCGTGATAGGCATCAGGGTCTGACGATAAATACATATGTGCAAAAGTACTCACTAAAATTCTAACATGAAGGGAATTCACATAAGAAACAACAACTATATTCAACAATTCAGGTTTGAACGTCACCTTTGGTTCTAAATGAGATTCTGAATTGTCAGTACAGAAGTATCGATCAGTGTAATATTTCAAAACAGGTGTTTTATATAATTATTCCCACGTTGCATTACTTAAAATGTGTTCTATTTGCTGTTGTTTTGAAACTGTAACCAGGATTTGGGACTTCAAGATAAATCTGATGTTCTTACAGGGTATTTATTTCGGTGATGTGACAGACCGGAAGAAACTGCGGGACAGTCTTCATTGTCATGACTTCCACTGGTATATAGAAAATGTCTATCCCGAGTGCTTTATCTCCAAACGTTTGAATTCTGGACAGGTAGGACTGTTTTCACCCAATTCTGCGTTTCGGTTTATTTAGGAGTTAATTTATAGATAAAAGCATGATTGAGTGAGGTTTTTACCCCGATGTAATTAATATTCTCTCAATATCACGGGAGACTCCATAAATGGGCTTCACACATGGTACGCATGTAGGGAATCGAACCCTGGACTTTGTCGTAATGGAGTGAATGCTTGTACCACCTAGCTAAACCGATAAAAACATAAATGTAAGGTAAATAAACCGTCTTATTGTGTCAGCCAAACTTACTATGCGCACTGTTATTCTCAAGCTGACATTATGTTGTCATTGAGCACCGGGTTTGCAGAACAGGCAACGGATACCATACATGTAGTCGTTTGACACTCTTTGTTTTCTTTAACAACTAAACGTCAGCGGTTAAATTCCTTTCTTCATTGTCAAGATTCATTTAAATAACATAAAATATTCGTTTCTTTGTAACAAGGGCCTGATGGGGAGCTACGTACACAGTCATGACAACAATATCATAATTGAATATATAGAGATTAATACACGAGCGAGTGTGTCATATTGTTTTTACGAAACGAATGTCAGAAACAATTCATATTAAAATATGGATTTTGTCTGACACGAGTTCCGTAAAAACTATATCAGACACTCTCGAGTGTGTTCATTTCTTTATTATCCATTTGTATCTAACTTTTTATTCCTGAACAACTCCACGTAAAACGAAATCAGCTGTTGTCTCTTGACGTCAAGGCCGCGTAAGAATACAGTGATACGGCACTATTTGTAATGCTACTATGAAAAAAGCGCGACATATTGACTAGCTACTCTTGCACGAAGACAAAAAGTACAAACACATTTTGAATTGAAATTTAATCTTTATCAACTTAAGTAACTGTAAGAAATAATGGGAAAGTTACTCGTCGTGAGAAGGACTGAGAGGAGAGCGAGCAACACAGTAACGGTTTCTAACGGCTCGGTCTCACTCACTGCCATAGAAAAAGAATTTTGATGTGGAATGTCCCCCCGTATACTGGACCTCCGAAGATAGTGTGAACAACATCACTAGACAAGGCTTTGCTTGTGTTTGTGTACGACATGCATTGGGATGTTAGATTTATTTCGGACAAACTGCCGATGACGGAAGGATTGAAAACGCGCAGCGCGAGCATGGAAACATAGCAGGCTGATTTCCGGTCGAAGACAACGGATTTCCCACTTTCACAGTATTGCACATCAGTATTGCGTGAACAATTGTTCACACTCTGTACATTTTTATGTCCAGACACTTGCACGATTTTCGTTGGAGCTACGTTATTGCTTTGCAACTTCTGAATCAACTGTTCGCGGACACAGTGATTAGTTAGCCGTTTGTCGCCAGTGGCGCGTGCTCCATTTGTCGTTTTCGAGCCGAGTGTATTTTTACCTTTTCTTGAAATCTCATATCAATAAACACTGTCTGTGAAAAATTGTTTGTAAAGTTTTGTACTTGATAGCATTTCATTGGTTTGAATTTGAAAACCATTCATTTTAGGGTTTGTTACACGTGCGCAACATATGATTTTTTCATCGACTCGGTGATGGTTCACTGTATGGATAATAAACACGATTAGGCGTTTCTCAGTGGTGTATTCTCATTAAACTCTATGGTGAAATGGGTTTCAATGTCGTTTTCAAGATCTCTACCGTCACGTATTTAACAAACAAACATTAACGTGCTTGTTAATGTATGTGCATGTGTGTATGTGTGTATGTGTATGTGTGTATGTGTGTATGTGTGTATGTGTGTATGTGTGTATGTGTATGTGTATGTGTATGTGTATATGTGTATGTGTATGTGTGTATGTGTATGTGTATATGTCTATGTGTAGGTGTGTATGTGTATATGTGTATATGTGTATGTGTATATGTGTATCTGTGTATGTGTATGTGTGTACGTGTATGTGTGCATGTGTGTATGTGCATGTGTGTATGTGTATGTGTATATGTGCATGTGTATGTGTATGTGTGTGTATGAGTGTATGTGCATGTGTGTATGTGTATGTGTATGTGTATGTGTATGTGTGTGTATGAGTGTATGTGCATGTGTGTATGTGCATGTGTATGTGTATGTGTATATGTGTATTTCTATGTGTATGTGTATGTGTATGTGTATGTGTGCATGTGTATGTGTGTATGTGTGTATGTGTATGGGCATGTGTATGTGTATGTATGTGTATATGTGTATGTGTATATGTATCTGTGTATGTGTATGTGTGTACGTGTATGTGTGCATGTGTGTATGTGTATGTGTGTATGTGTATGTGTGTGTCTGAGTGTATGTGCATGCGTGCATGTGTGTGTGTGTATCAGTGTATGTGCATGCGTGTAT
This sequence comes from Haliotis asinina, assembly GCF_037392515.1. Taxonomy (NCBI): domain Eukaryota; kingdom Metazoa; phylum Mollusca; class Gastropoda; order Lepetellida; family Haliotidae; genus Haliotis; species Haliotis asinina. Next base: position 8,565,793 of record NC_090283.1, on the reverse strand, counting down.
GTGTATTTGTGTATGGTTGTATGTGTATAGGTATGTGTATGTGTATATGTATATGTGTATGTGTGTATGTGTATATGTGTATATGTGTATATGTGCATGTGTGTATGTGTGTATGTGTGTATGTGCATGTGTGTATGTGTTTGTGTATATGTGTATGTGTGTATGTGTATTTCTATATGTGTGTATGTGTACGTGTATGTGTGCATGTGTGCATGTGCATGTGTGTATGTGTATCTGTATATGTATGTGCATATGTGTATATGTATGTGTGTGTATGAGTGTATGTGTATGTGTATCTCTGTGTGTGTGTGTATGTGTATGTGTATGTGTATGTGTATGTGTATGTGTATGTGTATGGGTATGTGTATGTGTATGTGTATGTGTATGTGTATGTGTATGTATGTGTATGTGTATGTCTATGTGTATGTGTATGTGTATATGTGTATATGTGTATATGTGTATGTGTATATGTTTATTTGTGTATGTGTGTATGTATATGAGTATGTGTGCATGTGTGCATGTATATGTTTGTATGTGTATGTGTGTTTGTGTAAGTGTGAATGTGTATGTGTGTATGTGTGTATGTATGTGTATGTGTATACGTGTATGTGTTTATGAGTATATGTGCATGTACGTGTATGTGTATATGTGTATATGTGCATGTATGTGTATGTGTATGTGTGTATTGGTATGTGTGTATGTGCGTGTGTGTATGTGTGTATGTGCATGTGTGTGTGTATGTGTGTATGTGTTTACGTGTATGTGTATGTGTATGTGTATGTGTATGTGTCTGTCTGTGTGTATGTATATGTGTATGTGTGTATGTGTATGTGTATGTGTATTTGTGTATGTGTATTTGTGTATGTGTATTTGTATGTGTGTGTGTATGTGTATACGTGTATGTGTATGTGTGTGTATGTGTATACGTGTATGTGTGTATGTGTATGTGTGTATGTGTATGTGTGTATGTGTATACGTGTATGTGTGTATGTGTATGTGTGTATGTGTATGTGTGTATGTGTATACGTGTTTGTGTATGTGTGTATGTGGATGTGTGTATGTGTATGTGTGTATGTGTATGTGTATTTGTGTATGTGTATACGTGTATGTGTGTATGTGCATGTGTGTATGTGTATGTGTGTATGTGTGTATGTGTATGTGTATTTGTGTATGTGTATACGTGTATGTGTATACGTGTATGAGTGTATGTGCATGCGTATGTGTATTTGTGTATGGTTGTATGTGTGTAGGTATGTGTGTATGTGTATATGTATATGTGTATGTGTATATGTGTATATGTGTGTGTGTGCATGTGTGTATGTGTATGTGTATATGTATATGTGTATGTGTATGTGTATGTGTATGTGTATGTGTGTATGTGTATTTGTATATGTGTGTATGTGTACGTGTATGTGTGCATATGTGCATGTACATGTGTGTATGTGTATGTGTATGTGTATGTGTATGTGTATGTGTATGTGTATGTGTGTATGTGTATATGTGTATGTGTGCATGTGTGTATGTATATGTCTGTATGTGTATGTGTGTATGTGTAAGTGTGAATGTGCGTATGTGTATGTGTGTATGTATGTGTGTATGTGTATGTGTTTATGAGTATATGTGCATATATGTGTATGTGTATATGTGTATATATGCATGTATGTGTATGTGTATGTGTGTATTTGTATGTGTGTATGTGCGTGTGTGTATGTGTGTATGTGCATGTGTGTATACGTGTATGTGTGTATGTGTGTATGTGTATGTGTGTATGTGTATGTGTATGTGTATGTGTGTGTATGTGTATGTGTATGTGTATACGTGTATGTGTATGTGTGTTTGTGCATGTGTGTATGTGTATGTGTGTATGTGTATGTGTATTTGTGCATGGGTATACGTGTATGTGTATACGTGTATGTGCATGTGTGTATGTGTATGAGTGTTTGTGTATGTGTGTATGTGTATGTGTGCATGGGCATGTGTATACGTGTATGTGTTTATGAGTATATGTGCATGTATGTGTATGTGTATATGTGTATATGTGCATGTCTGTGTATGTGTGCATTTGTATGTGTGTATGTGCGTGTGTGTATGTGTGTATGTGCATGTGTGTATGTGTGTATGTGTGTATGTGTGTATGTGTGTATGTGTGTATGTGTGTATGTGTATGTGTGTATGTGTATACGTGTATGTGTATGTGTGTATGTGCATGTGTGTATGTGTATATGTGTATGTGTATGTGTATTTGTGTATGTGTATACGTATATGTGTATACGTGTATGTGCATGTGTGTATGTGTATGAGTGTTTGTGTATGTGTGTATGTGTATGTGCGCATGGGTATGTGTATACGTGTATGTGTTTATGAGTATATGTGCATATATGTGTATGTGTGTATGTGTATACGTGTATGTGTATGTGTTTGTGTATATGTGTATGTGTGTATGTGTATGTGTATGTTTATGTGTATATGTATGTGTGTGTGTATGTGTATACATGTATGTGTGTATGTGTATGTGTGTATTTGTATGTGTAAATGTGTATACGTGTATGTGTATGTGTGTATGTGCATGTGTGTATGTGCATGTGTGTATGTGTATGTGTATTTGTGTATGTGTATACGTGTATGTGTATACGTGTATGTGTGTATGTGTATGTGTGTATGTGCATGTGTGTATGTGTATGTGTGTGTGTGTATGTGTATACGTGTATGTGTATACGTGTATGTGTGTATGTGCATGTGTGTATGTGTATGAGTGTTTGTGTATGTGTGTATGTGCATGTGTGTATGTGCATGTGTGTATGTGTCTGTGTATGAGTGTTTGTGTATGTGTGTATGTGCATGTGTGTATGTGCATGTGTGTATGTGCATGTGTGTATGTGTATGTGTATGTGTATATGCGTATATGTGTATGTGTATGTGTGTATGTGTATGTGTGTATGTGCATGTGTGTGTGTATGTGTATGTGTGTGTATATGTATGTATGTATGTGTATACGTGTGTGTGTATACGTGTTTGTGTGTATGTACGTGTGTGTGTATACGTGTTTGTGTGTATGTGCATGTGTGTATGTGTATGAGTTTTTGTGTAGTGTATGTGCATGTGTGTGTGTATGTGTATGTGTGTATGTGTTTGTGTATGTGTGTATGTGTATGTGTGTATGTGCATGTGTGTGTGTATGTGTATGTGTGTGTGTGTATGTGTATGTGTATGTGTGTATGTGTATGTGTGTGTATGTGCATGTGTGTATGTCTATGAGTGTATGTGTATGTGCATGTGTGTATGTGCATGTGTGTATGTGTATGTGTGTATGTGCGCGTGGGCATTGGCGTGACCGTCCGTGTTTGACACAGTATACAAAGTGGACAGTTAGTGTTTTTTTTCACCCTAGTAGTGAATGAGTGAATGCATGAGTTAGTCTTACACCGCACTCGGCAATGCTGAAAATACGTTGACTGGTTAGTTTCATGTTTAGCACCATCCTCAGTAATATTCCAGCTGGATGCGGTAATCAGGTCTGGACCAGATAATCCAGTGATCAATGTCACAAGCATCGATCTATGCAACTGGAATACGGTGACATGTGTCAAGCAGGTCAGCGAACCCAACCATCCGACCCCGTTAGTCTCCTAGACATAACGGAAGCATTTGCTGTTGAAGAGTGATTCTAACTGGGAGCATCAAGGGTCTCATCCCCTTAGTTGGCAGGGTAACAGGGTATTAATCTCTATATATTCAATTATGATATTTAGTAACGCCCATAGCAACAACGAGACTGGGTTGAACCCAGGATTGGTCTTTTAAGACTGATAAACGGCAGTGATGAAACATCATAGTCGTAATAGTGGAATACATTCCCCTATTTGCAGATCCGAAGTGTTTCCAAGCCAACTCATTGTCTGACTAGTGACTTCGATAGGCCAACACTTCTTCGACCTTGTCGACAGGCTTATGATACCCAGGTAGGTATATTACACCCTCCGTGTCTCGAGTATTGATTCACCTCTTCCAAACATACCAATTTACTTTTCCATAATCGATCATCACAGTAAGCAGTAGTGCAGTATTTGTCCATTGTAGTTAGTAGAGTGTTTGTACATTTATACACAAACAACGTGTTCGCTGCGTGGTCCTTAGTGCAATTATGCAAATCCTTGCTATTGACGAATATGTAACTAATATCTCGCATTGTGATTGACCCCAGCTTTGAAAATAACTCAAAGACAAATCACTGACATGTGGAAAAGTATGTTGGCGATAGCGTTTGTGCCTGTCAGCGAAAGACAGTGAAATAACTGGATTATCACAAGTAAGAATCAGACTGCCAACAAGTGAAGGTAGCTCATCACACTAGGGCCCATGGGGACGTGCAGTCCCTTTGTTACCTGCTTGGACTCTAGCTGGTTTTACACCATCCATTCAACCGCTGGCGATTGAAGCAGGAAATATACAAACGAACAAAAATACCTCGTAAAAATCAGGTAAGCTTACATCAGCGATGAGTGTGAGTACATCAAGTCATGTTTATGTTAAAATACGCTTACGTCACGTCACTGTGAAATAACCGAATCATAAACAACTGAATCATAAACAACTGAATCAAGGCATAATATATGCAATGTAAAATGTAAATAGTGGGTGAGTAAAATTTAAAGTCACATCAGAAATATTTCATCCACACTTATGACTTTAAAAGTTTCAAATTAACAATAGACGCAATTAAAGTATCAAACACAAATTTCGACGAAGGACACTAAAATGACTAGATTATTACAGTTGGAGAATCAAAACAAGCCAGTGATTTTTAAACTTGTACAAACAATGCTGAGAGTACAGTATTAAATATCACCAGCACCTGCAATTAGATCTCTAGGGATTGCTTAACCAGAGCAACACCAAGATTCGTTTTTAGAAAAGTAAGTGAGTGTGTGACCGAGTTTAGCTTTACGTCGCTTTTAGAAATGGTAAATGTTCCAGCAATATGACGGCGATAATCACATAAAACGCCAGGGATTTATTACAGTAGACCCCGATTTCTATTTGAGATTTATCAAAATGGAAGGTTTAATCATTCCTAGAACAATTACATGCAATTGGCATTTTGATGGGAGCTGATAGAATCATACTGATAGAATCACACTGATAGAATCATACTGGCACCCAGTATTCAATAACATCTATGGGTTGTTATATTTCATATTCTGACCACTGTCCTTCAGTAGCCCTACGTAGCTGTTCATTTTCACGTCAGAGTTCAATATACATTGGTAACAATTATTTTTCATTTGATTTCAGCAATGGCAGCTGTTTCCGTCTGGCATATTACAGGTGTCACCCTCTCGACAACTTTGCGTCACAACACCTGGCAATAGCAAATGTAATACTGTGGTCAAGTGGTTATATACGGAGGTAATGCAGTGATGGAGATCCAAACTTTTTCATTAGTTGTATCAATATCGTCACATCGACAATATTTCAGCCAAATCGTGACGGGACCAATTTAAGATTATAATATCATATCAATTAAAACCTTTTGACGGAGAATAGTAAAACTGCTAGTGTATAACGGCTATTTATTTAAAACTAGTAACTGAATTTAAAACGTGTTGACTAGAAATGGCAAGACGGTGTGAAAGGAGGCTATATACTGCCAACATCTGAATGTAGATCACCATACAACAGACCATGGAGACTTACAGTACATTCATTACCTGCATGGACCCGAGCTGGATTTACACCTTCCCCTCAGGCGTTTACAGTTTACACACATTTAACCGCACTTACGTGGTCTCTCAGGGGGTAACTATGCAAAGCTTCAAACACCTTTAAGGATACAGCCACCAACACTTGCTCATCTAAACCACCCATCATGAAAGTATATCTATTTACAAGACATATATTTAATTTTTTTACTGTCGATTCTACCTCTTTTAAAAACTCGATAACAGCATGATGATTACCATTATAGAAACGATCCTTAAAGACGTAACCCTGATTTAGCCACTTGTCTCCAAGAGTGTTCCTCGAAATGGGCATGACTGACGGTACCTCAGGAACTGTGACGAGCGAACCGTCAAACGTGTTTCCCGACGTAGCGTCCCTCTTCCCTCTTCTTTATGTACATGACATCCTTACCATTTCAGGTGTTGCTACTTGTTCAGATGGCACGGCTTGAACTCCATGCCGTGTAGATACGAGCCATCTTTTATGTCCCTTGTAGTGACATTGCTGCTACAAATATAACATAAGTAAAAAGTAGTGTAATTGTACTTTCTTGAACAATTCGTATTCATTCATTTTGAAATTCAGTGACAGAACAGTGTGAATTCCATTCCTTGATGCAATTCTGACTATTGCACATCATTCACAGGAAACGCTACTTTTCTTCCACTCATGTCTATTGGTATGGCGCGGTGTAAGCTGGTAACTTATCACTGCCCAATTAAACACAAATAATTCTTCAATTACACTATAAACAATCACACAAACTACTTTTTCTTTCATAAGGCAGTTGTGTTATCTGCATTCTAGTCGACTCAGGAGGCTACGGAAAGATATTTTGCACCTATGCATGCTGAAATGCTTTGAAAATGCACTGACATTTATTGTGAAATTGGCCAAGACGCGCTTAGGTAGACGCGAGTTCAAATGACATTCGTAAACCAGAAGCGATTGTGTTATGTTCAGCTATCTATAGCAAGATCGGACATTGAGTATTTTGATTTTATCGAGTTTCGGCAAGTAATACAAAACGTAGAAATTGCTTTAAAAAGGTCCGAGGACCATCTCTGCCTTTCTGGCAGACACCATATGGTCTATGTTCTATGTACCTGCATGCGCACGAATCCTTGTGTACTAAATGATATTTTGTAATATTGATTATCGACCATTTCAGGTGTTGCTACTTGTTCAAATGGCACGGCTTGAACTCCATGCCGTGTAGATACGAGCCATCTGTTATGTCCCTTGTAGTTTCGGCAAGTAATACAAAACGTAGAAATTGCTTAAAAAAGGGTCGAGGACCATCTCTGCCTTTCTGGCAGACACCATATGGTCTATGTTCTATGTACCTGCATGCGCACGAATCCTTGTGTACTAAATGATATTTTGTAATATTGATTATCGACGTTGAGACACGTCATCGTATCCCAGTTGTGTAGATCGATGATAATTGAAAAGCAGTTGCGTGATCGAGGCTGGTCCAGATTATTTACAGACCGCCGCCATATATCTAGAATACTGCTGAGTGCGGTGTTAAACAACAAACCAAGCGGTCACCTAACATACATAGAATATACATCACACGACATAATTACAATAGCGACGAGGATAGTATGTGAACACCTGTCAGAGACAATGTAGTCTCTGTTCTCGTTATTGCACTTCGATTCAATTTACCTCATGATAAATGTGTGTTACACCCATTACTGGTGTTCCTGGTAGTGGCATTGCTGGAATATTGCAAAAACGCTGAGTAAACTATATTCACTCCCTTTCGGCACACCTAAGCTCAGTGAACCACCTATTATTTGGATCAATTTGGTTTTGTAGGTCGGAGGCTCAGGTGTTGTACACAGAAATAACGTTGGTATTATATTTTCCCTTGTTTTAACGTTTAGGCCAAGACCCTCTATCGACGAAGTTCGGACACGTGCTTGACAATTGCTGACGACTCGACGCTCATTATGATGAAGTGTGAAGGGAAAACAACTCAGAGGTGGAATTTTCCAAAATCTAAGTTTCATCTTCCTGGTACATAATATCAATATATATGCATGTGTATGAATATATGTCAAATAAACAATATTTTTGTAACATTGATATTCTTAGTACTTTAGAGTTAAAACCTGTGTCGTTAACAGACTCTGAGATATAATGTCTTTCAAAATTAGGTACTGCAACCAGTTTGGTGAAGGTTACTACATGTATATGCTAGCCATCTGGTTTGTTTTGCACTAGCCTACAAACTAGTGTGAATACACATTCCGTTTGAAGCACAAAAGAATCGGTCTTCCCAATTGTCAGAATACTGTCAAAACTATACTAAGCAAAATTTAAAAAGGTGACTTGCAAAATTGAATTGGAGAGAGTGTGTGCGTGAACATAGATGTGTGTCATATAGCTAACAAAAAGGTAACGATACGAACTAGGAAATATGAATTTCGGGATCATTTTATTGCAAAAGTATTAAACTATAGCGTTGTATTTTCTGTACTAACATGCTACTTCTGAATAAAACCCATTCCACGATCACATGCAATCCCAGCTAAACATCGGACCGAGTGTAGTATCTCAGATTCGTATTCGAGCTTGTATTTATGAATCACTATCAAATAATGATGACACCAGGTTTTCGCGAAAACCATGGGCGTATCCCCAGCGATGACACCGCCATGCACATATGCAAGGATTGGATTATTAGCAAAGTGGGGAGGTATGGTGCAAGTCCAATGCTGACTTTTTCTTTGTTGTGGTTGCAGACACATATATGTTGTAGCGATGACGGTCGCTGATATATATTTGTCACTTTCGGGTGACGCACGCCAGTGTCAAGGACAATCGAGAACGGAACAGGTTTGTGTACTGACTGACGATTACAGCCCATTTGTGAAACACTTGCTGCAGCGATTATCCAGGGCCAAGCCAAGTAATAAATTGAACTTATGTGGGGATGGGAATCCGGGTGTTGGGTATGATGAACAAACGCTGTAACTACCAGCTAATCCCAACGCGCGATCACTCTTGACGTATAGGACTTGCATGACCTGATTGCACCTATCAGTACCTGATATCATATCATGCAGTCCCCATGTTTACTTCAGCATATTTCAGTGGTGTACTACTGGTCCAGACTATGACTGGTATTGCAATAATAATGTGTTGTCATCACACTCAGCAATGTCGCCATTAGCACGTAAGCAATGAAATATGCTTAAATACAGTTGGAAGGTCTTGATATGAACAGGTTTGCAGATACTCCCGTTATTTTGAAACTTATGCAATGTGACGCCTCCCTCACCTAATCTCATCTTGTAGTGACAAGCACTTAGGTCATGCATTCTGTTAGCAGCTGTGCAAACATTCGCAAGCATGAATTCAGACGTTGTTATCTCATGAAATATCGAAGAGAGTCCTTCAAAATGTATTTTTGTCAATGCACACCGCTGGGAATGCCGAACTCATTTCATTCTTCTTGGTATGATGCACGGAACTTACCGATGTTTTGCGATTGAAAGTGAATGAAAGGGAGATAACTCTAAATGTGTTTTCCTTGTGTCGTCTGCACAAAGTCGACGAAAGTTTTTGCCTCATATTCAAAAGAAGACACTTCAAACAGTTCAAAATTAAAATTCAGGTGTACGGTAAGATGAATACATTGTTCACTGGTACCTCGGGGTCCATGGGCTCATGTAGTCTCGAAGTTTCTCTGTGTTAACATAAAGAAACAGCGAACGTACATGCGCCCCTGGGAACATAAACAAACCCCGAGGATACATGATCATAAACGCATATTTATGGACCCCTCGTGATCATGTATGTATGTATGCATGCAGGCAGGCAGGCAGGCACGGACGGACTGACGGAATGATGTTCGTACGTATGTATGTATGTAGTTATAGTTATTGTTATTTGAATAAGTTCTTCATCAACCGAGTTGTCATATAACATTAGCTTTGTAAATATCTATATTTCAGTTTTGAGCTAAGACGGGCCACATCACGAGATGACCACATCACATAACACCAAAATAAACATGACAAAAGAAATGGACTAGGATGTAGTTGTGTGACGTGTCAGCAGCATGCACAAATGTCTACAGCACATGGCAGCCATAAGGTTTTCTTCACTGAGCCCACACTGTGCTGATCACAGCTTGTGACCTGGAAACGTCTGTTGCAACAATGCGCTTGACAACAGCCGGCTTGGTAGTGTTCATATGGGCAAATTCTGTCGACATGTGTCTACGAATACAAGACTCTAAACTCTTAATCTTTGCCAAAGTCTGAACAATCATTTGCATTGTATAGCTTAATGGCAACATGCATTTTGTTGTCCACTACAGCACGTGGGATGATCTGTAATCCATATTTCCTAATCTTTTCTTTGTCGACGGTAAGTGATTTTATTTTAGTTCTAATGTTTCAAAGCGCTCTTCCTGCTTCACTTGCAGTGAGGGTACACTTATATACAATCATCTCCGCCCGGGGGGATCGGAAATTACATATCTCATAGCTAACGCATTTTGAATACTTTCCTAAACAGTTCCAGTGCATTAAAAAGCGTGTGACAAACATGGGAATTTGGATGGAATCATCAGTACATTTCCTTCTCCAAGTTCAACACAATGTATAAATTTTGTTCAAGTAATATTTTAAAGATCCACATCATCTGTAAAATACGGAGGTATTTATTTTCTCATATCAAGTTTGGATTATGTTATCAATGCACCTGCTACGTATTCTGAGATGTAAATCACTCCCAGTCTCTTGACAAACAAGTTTATAGTCATAACATTTCGCTGACATAGGTCGCCCCACGGGTTCCTCGAACACACCTGTCAGGATGCTGGACGGATGCGGACACTGTGTTTTTTTAGCATTTCGGACCATGCCCATCCGAGGCATAGTCGTAAATATGACCCACTGAGGTGGAATTGAATGCAACTATCTCCCTAACAAGACTGTTTCAAAAGCCAAAAATGTGTCTTATTTTCAATGAGAGTCTCATTAACAGTTTTTGAAGGCAAACACTCATCGTCTGTCACTGAGATTGATATATAATTCTAGAGTCATGGGGGATTTAACCACTGCTGCTTAAATCAAGCATGAGTAATAAAATGTCGCTGGTAGTGTTAACGTTATAATGTGATCAAACATATGTTCGTATGCTCGCACATAATACCCTGCCTACACACCCACTGAAAAATAAATAAATAAATAAATAAATAAATAAATAAATAAATAAATAAATAAATAAATAAATAAATAAATAAATAAATAAATAAATAAATACCTATCGGACTCGCTCTAGTGCACTGGCTTAGGTCCTATTTAGAGGTTGAAGGACTAAAGCATAAAACTTTGTTAAGTGGAATATCATGAAACATATTTAATTCAAGTTTACACTTTGTACGAGTGAAGTTTTGTATGTGTTGCCACAGGTAATAAATTATACTTTTTATGGGCGCAGTAAGCGAGGTTTCTTGATTTCAAGTAATATTTGGGGGAACCGTTGTGTTAACATCAGACAAAAATAGTGGGATGATGTTTCGTAAGATCTTTACAATATCGTATTTACATTTTAAAATTAGTTGTATGCGATTTTGAGAACCATGCACGCTTGAGAACCATGAGTGGTAATGCCGTCATATTATCTAACCAGTACAATAAATGCTAGCTTTGTGAAGATAGTAACGATCCAGCATTTAGGTGAATCTGTAAAATAGCCAAGTATGAATCTAAATCTAGTTATACACGATTTCAGTAACACTAACAGGCATTTCAGACGTTGTAAGTATTTGGAAACGACAGCCATATTTACACATATTTCAAAGGCCGGTAATACGGCCCTCGGATTCTAAGTTTCTTTACAACGTGCTCAAATTTGTGAAACACTGTTCCTTAGTGTGGTGCACGCTTCATACGTCACACCCCATATGGACTGGTTTTCCACTTGGTCTACAATACCATTAACCTGACGGATACTGAAAACAAACAGACAAAGAACACTAAAAAGAAAAAAGAATATACAACGCCAGTGCAAATACCCACTTATAAATTTCCCCCAGAACAGATTCTGTTTGTTGAAAGGCCAAATTACCTGAGGAAGTCATGTGAACGGACACCGGGTGTTTACAAACAGGTATATTCTTTTCTGTTGGTAACATCCATCAGTGAAACATTCGGTAAAGGATGTCACCTTTGTCACACAATGTCCGACAGAAAGCACCTCTGTACTCATTATGACTTATCAGGTGAACGGGGACTGATATATACCTGTGTAACCATCCCGGAACACGTCTTACCGAGAACGTGCATATTTTCATTATGTCAGCCTCTCGACATTCAGGGATAAGGACAAGGGACGATAGAGTCAGATTTTGACGAGTATAAAACTAGTATGTCAGAGTGTGGTATCCACTTTATTTTTGAAATAATACATTCTTCCAAAAATAAATGAGCAAAGAAAGAAAGAAAGAAAAGAAAAGAAACGCAAAATGAAATTGAAAAATGATACAGTTTTGTACACATATGTAAACACAAACATTTGTTAGGGTTGCGCATTGTTTCAGGAATGTTCTAGAAGATTATGCTTGACCAAACACAACCAAAGATTAGTGTTAACGGTTTTATCCATCAGGATTGTCATGATGTCTGATCACGAAATCAGGTACTGACTCCGAAAAATAGGAATACGAGCCAAACGTCCAAACGTTGCCCCCTCCTTGACACGACTACATCGACGTCGACGAGTGAGATGGTGTAACACGGTGCTGTCATGGAACCTGGCAAACTGGAGGCGCATATGGAGCGATGGATCCCGTTAACTCCTCAGGCGACGTGATGGTAGAAACCGTGTCTACAGACAACGTCATGAGCCTTTTGCTCCTAACTGTATCAGATCGGTAGACAGAATCAGTAGCGAAGTGTTATGGTGTGGGGGGAGATCTCATACACCCGCAGATCGGAATTTGTCCAAGGCAGTCTCACGGCCAACCGATACATCGACCAGATTCTCCATTAGCATGTCCTTCACCTTGTTGACAGTCAATGACAGCTTTTCCAACGCCAGGCCCCCCACACAGTGCATGTCACCGTGGACTACCTGGCCAGTAACAACATCAATGCCCTCCCCCGGTCCTCCAGATCCCCGGATCTAAACCCAGTCGAACACCTTTGGGATCAGATCGATAGACGGGTAATTCGACGTCGTAATCCACTACAGAATCTTCAACAGTCGATGAAACCGGTTCCCGCATGAAGTACAGCCACTCGGTTGCCCTTCCCACACAGGGGTTCACGGCCGTTAGTGGGTAACCACATATAGTCAGTAGGTCAGTCCTTGTTGACCCACGTTTCCTCAAGGTAAACTATTTGGAGGTCAAGGGTGTGGTACTCTGCCACAGTTCTCAAGAATCGCACTGTCATCACACGGGCTTTGTACTTGAACCCAGTCACGTGGTTCTGGAGACGTTTATAACAGTCATCTAGTCACTCCCTTGTCAGAATTGTCAATAATGGTTTTCAGTCCCGGTTTGAGAAGACCCTACTTTTTCTGATGTGTTTGCAATATTGTAAAGTTGTTGGTAACACATACTAACTGCTCTGTACAATTTGTAATAAACCCTTTCTAAACTAATGAAAGGTTAGTCGCTGTCTTTTTAAAGTGCAAACACGTAATATAAGCCTTTGCAACAATGGCATAGTGGGATCATTGGCATAGTGAACGCTGTGATAAAGAATAGATAAAGATAAGAATTTGCATGCATGACAGGAAGCGGATGCGTTAACACTTAAAATTTTTGTCAATATTTCTTAAATAACGAAACGATATTTAACACTTATTTGTTTGTGAAAACCGTACGTTAATACATACTTATACACCATCTGCATTATTAGAATAAACGTAAAGTCTATTTCAAATGTCTCTACTTTTATCACCTCATGAAAGCATATTAACGCTAAAAATCATTTGTAGCATTTCTGGCACAGGCCATCCTCGAAATATCAAATGTATACGTTCCGATGACTCTGCGGATCCACTACATATTGGATGCATCTCCGGCCCTGCCAGATGAATTTTTTACCTCCCTCGGCTGAATTTTTACCCAATCAGGTGCCTGCGTTGGGAAGTTGAGCGAACCAATCACAACTTACTTTCACTTTTCACATTATCTAACTGATTACAGTTGACAGTACAAATAATGTGGAGATACACTGAAAGCGTTTGAAGGATTTGTGCATGTATTCGGACCTGCCAGTTCGTCTTCACGATTTCCCCCAAATGTGAGTCGCACTGCGAACAAACCTTCTTTGTTGATACTGGCAGGCTCGGTTGTAAAGGCAGCTTTGCTGATTGGCCTCTGTGAGAAGGCGGAGCCAGGCAAGGAGGTAATAAAATTATCTGGTCGAACCGCAGATGCATCCAGAGTATAGTGGAAACTTACCAGGACGTATACGCTGGAGATATCGATGATTGACACAGGCATGCTTATCCCCGTTATTTAAGTGCAGTAATGTTCAACATGACCTTTAGCTATAGACAAATCAAAATGTGAGTAGGTGCAGGCACGACATCCGAGATTACTCGTGTACAAGGTCAGTCTCGATACGCCATTGTCTTCTGTCAGGATATGTCATTGTCAGCCATATTACACAATGAGTGCAGTGTGCAGGTTGTAGTAATTTTAATGTTTCAACATTTATGCAGCATGGTTTCTCTGGTTGTTTTCTTTTATGATTTCTTTTGGCCAGTTCGATAATATCCTGTTGAAGACAGACAGTTGATAGCATGCCTGTGACAGTACTCGTGACATGACATGTGCTTATGGGTGCGTCTTCTAATATCAGGTCGGTGACAGTCAGTTGGTAACGTGTTTGTGACAGTCCTCTGACATGCCGTCTACCAACACCTTGGCAACTTGTCTGACATGACCAATTAACCTCACTCTGTTTGAACTAATATTGAATATTATTCGCTGTGGTGTTTCCAAAACTGAAGTTGCATAATTATTTATTAAATACACTTGTGCCTACTTTAATGTACCGACTTTCTAATGTTTGACATAAAGACTTGACCACATGTTACAATAAGACATCAATACCTATAGTACGTACTATACAGGCACGTATTTAGTTCACCGCCACATTGTTAACGGAACTGCACTATCCTTGTAACAATACATTGATCAGTACATTTTCCAGCAACGATGTTATCGCCAGCTGCTTTCGCATCGACAATGTTCATACACCAACATACACCTGTACCTTCTCGTCTTTGCATGATACTGTCAAATCACTGTGCATCTGACAGTTGTGGGAATATTGTGATGTGTGTGTCCTAGCTGGAATTTTGGGCGCAAAGGATGAGGCGTTCAAAACTTAACATCCTCAAAATTTTCGGTTTGGTGGTTTTACTCTTTTATACAACAAGGATTTTGATGCAGATCATTGTTCAATACAAAGAAAATTCGTCAAATTCACAAGGTGACATTGTTGAAGGCGTTATGAAATATATTGAAAGGGACAAAAGGCACAAACAAAGTTATCTCAAAAATAGTTTTCAGAATGTTGATGCCTTAGAACAAGTAAATATATATGACGACGGCTATAAAAAGGTAGCAGACGCGATGAGAAAACGCAAGAAGAGTGTGCTCCTGGGCAAGTCGGTAGAGCAACATGGCCGACACACAGGGAACACATACAGTGTGGAATATTTCGTGGAGGAGTACAGTGGAGAGGACATTAATGTGACATATCCACCATTTGTAGAGAACAGCCCGGAGGATGGTCCAGGTGAGACCAGTCTCGTGATGTGGTTCTGAGGTAGTGTTTTCGCTCGTCTTGCCAAAATGGGTTAAACTCACCAAATGGGAATGTATTTTCTACTAGACACAGATGTGAATACGGCTGGTGTAGTATTTTGAACATTTCCCGTATTGTTTTCCCTTTCCTTTGTGATAAGTGTCATATTCCAGCAGATGCAGCAGTTGTGTCCACAATATATTTTTCTTATGTAAAAGAGATGCAATCAAATATGCTCTTTTTGCGATGATTAAAAATAATTCAGTTAATGACTGTCACAGCATTTTAAACCTACGTCTGCCTTTTTAAAACCCGTACACTTCAATATTACACTGCATTGACCATAAATGTGTTGCTCGTATGCCTTTACCAACCTTTCTTATTCTGTGGGTATATAGTCATTCAAATGATATAATTGAATCATCTTTTAGGTCTGTGCGTTAGAAGCTTCAACTGATAAACTACGCCTGTTGTGGTAGCAATTACACATTTAAGATCGAACTGTTTGATCATGTACGACTGACTATTTGGTTCAAAACTGTAGACAGCTGTGTTCCCAGGTGAGTGGGGAGCTGCCTACGTCTACAAACACACGAAGCAGGAGGAGGAGGAATACAGAGAAGGAAAGAGGAGAAATGGCTTTAACCAACTGGTGAGCGACCGGATTTCTGTACATCGGCGTCTTCTGGATACTAGGATAGAAGAGTAGGTATATAGAAAGACCAAATATATATGAGTATATATATATATAATTATGCATGAAAATCAAACCTGAACCTACTGGAAATCACTGCTGGCATTTATGATGACATCAGGTGCTCGGAAATACTTTGCAGACGTTTGCTGCAGTCACAAATATAGCATAACGTAGCGGGAAGCTGATCACCTACGTCATGTAAAGCATGGTGCAAATACGTTATTTGTTTGGATTTCCTAAATTATATGGAACTTTATCTATCTGGTACCCACATACATTTAAGTTACCAATACCTGTTGTAAATGTAAGCATGTATCATTTAAGGATAAGTGTTATAATACAATGCGTGGGCAAGCATTCCAACACTTGACACATTCATTATATCCTTATTTTCATGTGTACAATCCTGTATCAATGACTGGCATCGACATTTGATTGTTTACAACGCTAAACAGAGGCTACCAGCTTGCAGAGCACACAGAAGTAGTCCTCAACGACTGTTGTCATTGATTATTTCTAGTGATCTATTCATGCATATAATTTGCATTGATATTTTAGCATTCAGCATATAAATGCGTTGCCCTGTGCAAACCGACACTTTTTAAATCGTTATATTTATAATCAAGGTTATATGTTTCTTTGTAAATTGTGTTTGTCGACAAGAGTCGTAGAAAATGCAAGTAAGCTTTGTCTGGAATGTCTGGCTTTGCTAGACGTAGATAATTAATTTTGACCGGTGCACACATTTCAGTAAGAGGTTTCAGGAAGATCATTTTCAGAAATTCCACCCAATGTTACTAAGGAAACAAATAAACAATAGCAATCTACATATCACTCTTTAAAGTCACAAAGTGCTTCGATTCAAAAAGAAATGTTCAATAAAACAATGCCAGCAATCACACTTAAGTCATGATGTATGCATTCACCAAATACACGGATGCATCAAGGAGGGATTGTCAAACTGTTTGTAACTTTACAGAAACAGCATCGTTTAGGGTAGGTATTCTTAAGTGATACATATAAAGGCAATAACAATTATTGATGCTAATTTCTATATTTGGTATCTTTCACCGCATGAAAAAGTAAGGATACACATGCCCCTCAAAATAACTAAGATCACCTCCATAAATCCTCGCCTTCGGGCATTTCTCTAGTCAATATTTTGACAATGTACATGCGCAAGGTGGCATGATGTTCAGATGGTAAATATACACAGAGGGAGAGAGAGAGGGAGAGAGAGAGAGAGAGAGAGTAGCTATATGATCAGTGAAGGAATGAATGAGTGAGCTTAATTTTACGCCGCAATCAGCAATATCATGCACACGGCAGTCTGGAAATAATCTCGTCTGGACCAGACAGTCCAGTGATCAACACCATGCCCATCAATCTACACAATTGGAGTACGATGGCATGTGTCAACCAGGTTAGTGATCCGTACCACAATCATGGGTTATTGAAGATCAGTGTCAGTCCAGATCTTCACGGGTGGAAAGTACACGGAAATCAAGTCTTTACGATACGAAGGATAGTCATCATTGTTGAGGAAGTAATGGTAATTATAATAATCTTGAAGATAATCCACCCATGTCCATCCACTTACATCCTGGTCATATGAATAGAAACAAATGAAATCAATTACAATGTGATGTAGTTAGAGCATAATCTACAGTGGACGCTCCCAAACAGGCAGCCCTCCAATCAGGCATACTCTCAAATACAGATAGACAAGGTTATTGCAGAAAATAGGTATTCAACTCTATACGAAATGCTTCACATCTCTTAAAAGATTGTTGTATGCAAGGTAACATCAATTTGGTAACAGCTGCAAAATAAAAAATAAGCATCAAAAGCATGCCAGTAATGATATATTTATTGCGCAATATGATGACAAGGAAGCGCCTTATCTGACAACGATAAAGGACGCTTAGGCTGAATTAGGTGATTCCAGATGTCTGTATCAAACAAGTAGTTGTACCGATGTACTAACTTGAGTCACGGCCATATGAATTATTTGACCTTAACGTGGTATTTCCGGGAACATTGGTTATCCACGGGCCACAAGGAATGGAATGTAGAGATCGTAGCCAATACATTTGCCTTGTCAACACCAGGAGCAGGAACAACTTGAAAATGCCTAAATTCTAAATGCCTTTGAAGAATCACAACATCAAAATCGTTGCAGATTGTGCGAGGTAACACCAAATCGGCAACAGTTGGCCTATGGTAATATAGATATGTGACTCATCATCTACTGACCAGATCCAATTAGCGTCACCCTAATATTTTTCACATCTTTGCTGTTTATACGCTTGTATACGTAGTATTACCACGTGTTTATTGTACCTATGTACTTTTGTTGATTGTATGATCACAACTCTGTGACAATGCTAGCAGCAAACATAAATGGACCTTACCCATTCTTCACATGATGGGGAGCGAATCCGGTCTCCAGTGTGATGAGGGAAAACTGTTAACTGCGTCACTGAATACTCTCCCCTCTGAACTCAAACTTGTATAAGGTAACACCTTATGTAAAGACAGACCATCTAAGGGATGTAAGCCCCAATCAACAGTAAACTGTAAGTAATGATTAACCATCTGAAGGATATATACAACAATCCAAACTTTACTGTACGTAAACACAAGCCATCTAAGGGATGCAATCTCCAATCGACAGCACACTGTAAGACATGATAAACTATCTAAAGTATGTAAGCAGCAATCAACAGTTCACTATAAGTAAAGACAAACCACTAAACCAAGAGTCCATCGCAGTCAAGCCATCTAAGAGTATAAGACCCAACCAAGACTTTACTGTAACTATAGACAAGCCACTTAAAGGATGCAAGAATCATGGATGCAAGACAGTTTATTGTGATAATAGCCGAGTCATGTAAGGGATGTGAGCTCCAATCAACACTTGATTTTAAGTCTAGACAAGCTACCTAAGGGATATAAGACTCAATCGACAGTGACCATAGGCAAGTCATCTAATGCATGTGAGCTCCAATCAACAATTGAGGGGGTGTAAGGCTCAATCGCCAGTTTATTGTGACCATAGCCAAATCATTTAAGGGATGTGAGATCCAATCAACCCTTGCGTTTACGTCTACACAAGCCACATAAGGTATGTAAGACTCAATCGACAATTTACTGTCACCATAAATAGGTCATCTAAGAGGGGAAAGCTCCAATCGCACCTTGGCAAAAACACACCTCTCGTCATCGTTTCAAGGGATCATTTGATATTTCACTGCTAAATTGTCTCTCACACCCAGTGGCATCATTTTTTTTTGGATACCGGGAAAGGTTTAGGGTATATTGGACACTTTGGTGGCGAATGCTCGGTGTTGAGTGGGCACTGACATTTTGACTGTTTACACTTTACAGATGCAAATCACGTGTGTATCCGACAGACCTCCCTCACGCTAGTGTCATCATCTGCTTTCATAACGAGGCTTGGTCCACTCTTCTCAGATCTGTCCACAGTGTCCTTGACCGCTCCCCTGAACGTCTCATAAGGGAGATAATTCTCGTTGACGATGCCTCAACACAAGGTACAGAATACATACATGATTAGCACGATACATGCTGAATGTAAACTGTGTAGGGTATACCAGAATATTGTCGCGCCCTGGTTTGCAATTGGTTTGCAGTGAACAAGCATGACCCATGGATTTTCTTTACATTTTCGAATTTTCTACTACCCACTGTCGTGGGTATTTGTTTTACGTTCTATTTTCCTGAAATATCTTAGCCAAAAATGTGTAACCTAAACTGTATTGAAGATGAATTCCATTTTTTATGTGTCTGTCCAACATATTTACATTTACGTAAAATTTATATGAATAAATACTACCATGTACATCCTGAAACATTTAAATTTATATCACTTATAAACAATGTTAATAAGAGAAACTGAGAAAAATTCTCCATCTATATCTATAAAGCATTTAATCATAGAAACAGTGTATTGCTATCCACAGATGATTGATGTAAAAATGTAAACTTTGATTAGTACTATAACCCGGTGGCCTTTGAGTATTAAATAAAGATTGATAGTAAGTGAATTTTATGATGTACAAAGAAGTATACTTTTTAAGTGTTTTAAGGCTAGTTGTTCGTAAAGCGTATAAGTTTCACGTATAGCATACGCATGGCTCCGTGCTTGTCGCCTGTTGCAACAAAACAAAATGACACCGGTTTATCTTTGAGTCAGTTTTTATATTTCCCACATAGAAGAATGATGATACCATTTCCTTTAACGATGCTTGCACAATATCCGACCTGCAGATCATCTAAAGACACCTTTGAAAAAATACATGTCAAAGTTGAGCAAAGTGAAGATTGTCAGGCACCGGAAGCATCAGGGCCTAATCAGAGCGAGGCTCACTGGATATGAAGTGGCTGCTGGTCCGACACTGGTGTTTCTGGATTCTCATATTGAATGTTACCCGGGTAAATATGTTATCCAGCAGTGGAACATATGTTGGACAAAGTGAAATATGATCAAATTTGTAATAGCAGGATAGTAATGTGTTAGACACAAGGCTGTGTCACAACTTCTAAGAGTGTGACATTTATTTGGTCAACACAATGGAATATGATCTCGCAGATGATAAGGCAACGTATTGATACGTTAGTCGTATCATACTTGACTAATAGCTAATATGACTTCACCTGTGTAGGGATACATACATCAGCACGCATATCACATCAAGCGAGCACATGCTCTTTTTCACAAATTAGTGTGTGTCCTTGTTTTCTTTTGATAATAAGTCCCATGTTTGCAGAATCAGCGTTGTATAGTGTAACCCTGGTATCTTGAACTTATGTTTGCATTTTAGGTTGGCTAGAACCACTACTTGATCGGATTCGACAGAACCCCAAGACTGTGCCTTTTCCTATGGTAGACGAAATTGTCCACGAAACGTTTCATACGCGTATCATGAACACGACCAACCGTCTAGGAGTGTTTACCTGGAGATTCATGTTCAAGTGGGGGTACGTCGAAAATGACAGGAAGAGTAGTCTGAAGACACCTACTGATCCTATCAGGCAAGTTGTGTATAAAGAAATTCTACACTAACAGAGATAGCAGCATGCATAATTTATAAAGCAAAGGTCAATTATTCTCAAATTAAAAGATGCTTCCTTTAGTAAATATTCATTGAGATATATACTCGACTATGTAAATGAAAAGGGTGGGCCCACGCAGAATGACACCTCCCGTCTCGTAGTCACTGCATTTACGTGGTTTATTTTCGTAATTTGAGACTTGTGTTTTGTCAATATTCTAAGATGTTTAATTTGTCAATGTTACCAGGTGTGTTTTGTCAATGTTTTCGGACATGGTTCTGTCAGTGTTACCAGACAGGATTTGAACTTGTGATACATCATTGACCGGATGAATGAGTAAATAGTCTGTCATTTGTCTCAATAGCATAACGTTTACACCACTCCGCGTTAAGAATAGGTGTTATTTTTTTCAAATGGAATATTAACTGTCCAAGGCTTTTACTGCTTTGGAAGAATAGTGGTAGTGGAGTCTCGGGTACGGATCGGTAATAACCCAAACAAAACCAATTACATGTTTTGTGGGCGATAATACTCTGAACAAAACCAAACACTTGATTTTATGCCGTCTTTCGAAATTGACACTTTCTTTGTTTCACAGATCGCCTACAATGCCTGGTGGACTGTTTGCTATTGACAAACAGTGGTTTACAACCCTAGGAACATATGATTCGGGCCTCTTGTATTGGGGAGCAGAGAACTTGGAACTGTCTTTCAAAGTACGCTTTGTCTAGCTATATTCTAGTCACAGACTAGTGAAAAGGAAATGAGGATATTACCATGAATTACATGGGTAAATGTTGTGTGACCCTAACCAGTATAGCAGTTTGACACATTGTAATTATCTTCGTGAATTATTAGGGTAGAAAAGCTGAGGGCTAGGTATACAGGACCATGTGTATGTATACACTAACGGCAAACTTCAGTACCAGAAGCCGTCATCATCAAGAAAATTCAAACATGACTTAATACTCTCATTGTAATACGAGGGGATGTCAATAAGTTTCAAGACTTGCATAGAAAAACACAAAATATTGGTATGAACCACATATATTTTTCAACATAGTCCCCTTGTGAGTCAAGACACTTATTCCATTTTTTCTGCCAGTCGCTGATGCCATCTCTGTAGAAGGCGCCATTTTGGTCTTCAAACCGAGCCTCAGTAGCAGCAATAAGCTCATTATCATCCTGAAATGTACGACCGCGCAAGTGTTTGGTGAGATTTGGGAACAGATGGTAATCACGTGGTGCCAGGTCTGGAGAGTAGGGGGGATGCGGCAAGATTCCCACATTCCTGGACAGCAGCAGCTGCAACGCGAGAGGTGTTTACTGGAGCATTACCTTGGTGTAGAAGAATACCACGTCTGATCTTGCCCTGGTGCTTCTCTTGATTGACTGTCGCACATGCCTCAACAAGTTAGCGTAATATTCCCCATTCATTGTTCTTCCTTTTGGTAAGTAATCTATGTGGATGACGCCTTTGCTATCCTAGAAGACTGTTGCCATTACCTTATGCACTGATCTGGAGGCTTTGAACGTTTTGGTCCTAGGAGAAATGACACGTTTCCATTCCATGGGTTCTTGTTTGCTCTCAGGATCATAGTGGTGGATCCAGGTTTCATCACAGGTTACTAGCCTAAAGTGAAAATCTTCTGGATTCTTGTTGTATCTGGTTAGCAGTTGCTTATGGTGACCCTTGTTTGCTTCATTTCGTCTGTAAGCATTCTTGGCACCCATCTTGCGCACACCTTAGACATGACGAGATGTTCATGAAGAATTGTCTCGATGGATCCGTGTGCGATGCCTGTGGTCTGTGATTCGACGATTTGCCAGCACAAGTCTATGCACTCTGTCAATGTTTTCCTGACTAGTGCTTGTTGTTGGGCGACCTGGACGGGGGTCATCTTCAAGACTCTCTCTACCCTGCTTAAATTCATTGACCCATCGTTTGATGGTAGCAGATGAAGGGGAAGACTTCCCATAAACTGCTGAAAGCCTTTCTTCAATATTCCTCGCCGAGTTTCCTTCAAGAACTAAAAACTTAATTACTGCTCTATACTCAATTTTATTCATTTTTACTGTCGTGAGGGGGGCGTCTTTCTGTCAATGTGAGCTGTTCAATAACTTCTGAAAGTAGGATACCAAAACTTATATATCACATCAGCTACACCCCAAGGTTCAATGTCGTGCCATAGGCTGTGACACCTTGGTATGAAAAATGCTCAAGGCCCAAAACTTATTGACATCCGCTCGTATGACTGTTTCCATTGTCCAATCAGTGGCAGAAACGAAAAACTTTGTTCCTGAATGGCAAGAGTTATACAAGTCGAACATATCCAGATCAACAAACAGAGGCTATAGCCTGCGGGTTTAATAGATGAGACTGTCAGTCGTATATGGCATTAGAGTCACGCGCATATGAAATATACAGCTTACCGTTGTTTCAAGTTTATTGTGCACTGATTCTTTCTTTCAGTTCCTCAATATTCTTTTATATTTTACGGGCACGTGTCTAAAGTTGTAGAACAGCGTTGGATTAAAGCAGTGGAGATTAGTATTTTCTAGAAGCTATGTGGACTTCACAAACGAGCACCTTCTTCATCCCATCAAGACCGTGGTTGTGTGACGGCCATGTTACCTCCCTTAATACAATAAGTTCCGCTCTTTTATAATTTACATTTGGAAACGAGATATAAAGGAATACTTATGAAACTAGAGGCTGACGCGTTTTCATCAGCCAATGATTCATGTATTTTCAGATTTGGATGTGCAATGGAACTTTGGAAACACTTCCTTGTTCTCACGTGGGTCACGTGTTTCGCTGGGTGAATCCCGTTAAGTGGAAGATGGGTGGAAACCCTGCTCTAACTAATATTGTTAGGGTCGTAGAAGTCTGGCTTGACGAGTACAAGCACCTGTACTATGAGGCGAATCGTTTGCTCCCGGTAAGCAAGTACATTGTGAGATGTTGTAATCATATTAGTTGTAAATGCGACTAGTGATTGGGGTGTATGAAACACAACATGAGTAATATCATGTGCAATGAATATCCCAAACAATCGACAGAACATTTAAATTTGAATGTTTCCATTGTCTGTGTCGGAATCTCCTTACTCGAACTGCAACCCAAGCTTCCCGCAAAATGTGATTAACAGGATCGGATGGTCAGACTCACTAAGTTGTGTAAACATGCCGTCCTACCCCATTTGGGTAGATTCGGAAAGATCGAGGGGCTGTGCTCTGATGAGCATGGGCTACAATTTAATTTATTGTGTAGTCATCACCCGATGTGGAGATATTGGTCCACGACACGTATTAACGCTTTCACAATTTATGTACATGTACAAGCTCGTGACGATCTGGTAATTGCAGATAGACGCGGATGACATTAATGTCATGAAGGTACATTCAAAGATACTTGGTGATATATAAATGAAATATCATACTTCGTAAGATTTTTTGGCTCAATTTCGTTTGGCGAAAGACTGAAGAGGACAAATCAAATCTGAAAAGAAATTTGACTCAGTTGCAGGTGAAGATTGGTGACATTACTGCCCGGAAGAAGTTACGGGAAAGTCTTCACTGCCACAACTTCCGCTGGTATATAGAAAATATATACCCTGAGTGCCCCATCACCAGGGTCTTGAATGCTGGGCAGGTTAGTCTTTAACACGTTGTGCTACTGATTACGCTACATCTCAAATGATAGTTCTACCTTTCTGAAGAGTGCCGTATTTCGAATACAACAGCCTAGGTCATGCAGTGCTCGGTATATCTATATATGTACATGGATGAAAACATGTGACATGATTTTGATTTGTACAAAGTTCACCATATGATAGGTAGTGCGTAATCAATAACAACATAAGCGGCTCTCAATATTTAAACACGCGAAACGTCTACCAATGACGATATCAAAATCTGTGGCAACTGAGGGAATTTACGTCCATATCTGCCCCAGTATTTTTTTCTATATATGTCAGGGTTAATTGTCGTATCTCTGTGAATTTAATTTATGGCTAGAAATAGCTGACAGCTGTAGTGATGATGTAATACCAATTGTGTGCCCTAAGTCCCTAGTCCAAAGTATGGAGATCACATTTCAGCTGTCAGTGTATATCCTGTTTTTATATTGTGTTATATTCTGTAGTTAAATGGTTTAGATTTAGTTATTAGCTTTAAATGTATAACTGTGATCATCTAATGTTACCAGTCAAAGTAAACTAGCCCCAGCCCCTCCTGCTAGGTTTTGTTAGACTCAGTAGTGGAGTGTAAAGAAAAGTGTTGAGACTAGTTTACTTAGACTGCTAATGTCACTATCCTTTGTTAACAGGACTTTATGACTTACTGTCAGTTACTGTAAACCTATGATTTTATTTAGTCACGATATGTCAGAAACACTGAAGACGAGAGATAAAATATTAACTACTCTCTCACTCTGTGTGAAGTAGGGTAACGGTTGATGATAAAGCAGAATGTCAATTCGTAAATACAGTGACTAGTGAACTACGACTTTCTGACCAACAGATTAAAAGCGCTGCCCACCCCAGTCTCTGTGTGAGTACGACACGTGACAGTGTTACGGGTCTCCTTCCTTGTCGTCAGTATGAAAAGAGACAGGTGAGCATCTGATTGGCTGCTGATTACGTTTATTTTTACCTGACTTTGTTCAATGTGCAAACATGCAAAGTGGATCGCGGACAACCTGACGACCACAACCACACATTTATGATTCATCATTTTGATCTGTACTCAATATTCTAGCAATGTGGTGATAGTCTGTAAATAATCGTCTCGACCAGACACTCCAGTGATCAACAGCATGAGTATTGATCTACGCATCTGGGATACGATAATATGTGTAAACCAAGTCAGTGATCCTGACCAACCAAACTGAATCTTGTACGTACAAACTGAATCTGCATCGTACGACAAATGTAGGTTTTCTGAAGACCAGTTCTAACATGGTTATACCTGAGTTGTAGTCTGGTTTTGCAATGATCAATCTATTCCTTTTTCAACAGGTCTTTGCACTTTATGATCAATGAAATCAATGAAATCTGTTTTAGGGTTTAGGTAAGGGCGTTATCGGGTTTTTTTCGTTGCTTTCTTCTTTTTTTATCTTATTTTACTTTTTTTATTTTAAGCTTGGGAATGTACACCATGCGGCTATTAGGAAACATTGCTGTCAATGCCGAATTTCCTCGTTCTTGCAAAGTAAACAAAGCAAAGTGTAAGACCGAAAACATACATTTGTTCCTCCCATTTACCACCACACAAGACACTTGACAATGACAAGTCGACACCTCAGCCTGAATAACACAGACCATTCATTGAGATGGAAACGGTTCAATGATTCGGTTCACAACCAAGTCACTAAGACGAATCCAGATATATGTTACAACATAACTCATAACATGTATGTAGCCTGCAAAGAAGAGAAAAAGGCAAAGCGAAGAAACCCTAAATGGCTAATTGAGTTCTTTAGGAATAAACTGCCCTCACTTCTCTATTTATGTGAGAGTCGTGTCCGGGTTAAATTCCGCCAACCAAACCTCCCATGCGTATCTCAAATGACGACAAACAGGACCTAGGGGTGTGGCTCGCTGACTTAGCTGATGTATGCAATTGTATCCCAAAAGAGTAGATCGATGCTGATAATATTTCTCACCGCATTAATTTGAATATACAAACGTCGTTATACAGCGGAAATGTTGCTGAGTGTGGCATTAAGCAACAAACCGGCCATACCAAGCTCCTTGTGAGAGGTCATGTGGTTCGTATATGTTTCAGTATTGGCAGTTATACCCCGGTGGGGTGTTGGAGGGCCACGTGAGCACACGCCTGTGTGTGAGGAGAGGTCAGATTGCTGACTACCACTGCAACATGGATGACCTGCTTCACTGGACGTACACTGAGGTATGATTATAACTCACATTGTATTTGGGGGGGGGGGGGGGGGGGGTAGCCTAGTGGTTAAATCGCTCTCTCGTCACGCCGAAGACACGGGTTCAATTCCCAGCACTTCTGGTATCATACGTCATGCTATTACTGAAAACGGCGTAAAACTAGACTCATTCACTCTTCTGTTGTGTCATGGTGGCTTTAGCAGTGTTCGATATCAACCCCTTAATTGTTCAGAATCAAGCTATCGCGAGTCCAAAGCATAGATATGTTTGAGGTGTTCTCGTTTCGCCGTCACAGTAAACGTGCTCATGTATTGGAATCCGGATTTGAAATAGAGTTCCAGCGTGAGTAATAAGTGAGTGAGTGGGGTTTATTTCGCTAGGCCCAGGGAAAGTGTCAGGGAAATGTGGGAGGGGTGAGTTTGGTTTTGCGTGGCATTTTACTAATATTCCATCAACACACGGCGAGGGACACCAGAATTGGGCTTCACACACTAACTTCATGTGGCTTGACCACAAACCCATATGGGGCGGGGAATCTGTTTGTTTTGTATTTTTCTTTTTGTTTAACCACATAGCAACATTCCAGCTATATGACGGTGGTCTGTAAATAATTAAATCTGGACTAGACAATTCAGTGATCCTCTTATGAGCATCGATCTACGCTAGCCTAAGCACTCGATCCCGTTCATCGTCTGTGGTGACGAGCACAGCTGCTGAAGATCGATTCTCATCCCTATCTTCATAGGTCCAATGTTGAAAGGAAGGTCCATTTTGGATCCTCACTTGGGAATGTACTGTGCATATGCCAAGTTTAGAAGACGAAACCGTTCATTTTAACCATTTGAAAAAGTACTGTTTTAAACATATTCATAATTCTTTTATGTGCAGTACTCTCATAACTACAAAAATTGGAGTTATTTAATGTTTTTGACTGAAATGTTTATGTTTTCCTTCAGGATAAAGCCCTTCGTCTAGGAAACTCAGACAAATGCTTGACAGCTGGAGAAAATTCAACGCTTCTTGTGAAAACGTGTGACAGTACGTTGAATCAAAGATGGATGTTTGAGAAATCTAAGTTTCAGCTTCATAACACGTAAGACATAAGAGGACTTCGTGTGTTGTTCATTTACTTGGTGCGTCTGGAAAATGTGATTGCATTGTTGAATTATGTGAGAGAGCGTCATGATGTATCTACGCATATTGTGATGTTACAAAAGTGATTAGACGCTGCTGTAACTATATCATTATAACAACGACTGGACATTTCAACTTTTCTATAATCATTTTGTTACTGATGTACGGGTCGTGTCCGGGTTGGTCCAGTATGTGCCCGACCTTTCAGATTGTGTTAAGGCCTCTAATGTTGTAACAGATCAAACCTCAAGTAGGCGGAGTTGTGTTGCGTTCACTAAAATCGTCACTTTAGTGCAGTAAGAACAGGAAACTAATCACCTTTGAGGCGAATATTTGAGATGTCAGGTGCTTCATTGTGGTCAAGAATGTTTGTATATATATTTCAGAGTGACCTTTTGTATGTGTTGCCAAGGGTAATATATACTTTATATACAGAATGTTGTTGATTTTTTCCAAGTAATATATTTGAGAACCATTGTGCTTTTCATCATGAAACCTCAATAATTTCCTCATTATTTATCATTAAACTCATATGATTTATACCAGATGACGGCACAGATGATACTTGTTTGTAACGTCGGAGTGTCCAAAAGGAACGCCAGTGTTATTAATGACCAGACTCAGCCTTGACTGCAAGGGGATGGTATTTGTTTTCATTGAAGATAATAAACCCGTGTATTCAAGAAAATTTGCTTCTACGAATTCAGTATAGGAACGAAATGTGTCGTCATTTTTAAATTTCACATTGAACTGTAGGTAGTGTTCATATATACGTTGTTTTCTACCTATTGTTATGTTATCATTTGCCCATATGTACCAGATGCTCAGATGGTGTATGTATGCTCAGATGGTGTAGGTATGCTCAGATGGTCATTTGCATATGTACTTGTGTTATGTCCTTGTCCTTGTAACTTGAACAGTCATGTTTTCGGAATGGGCTGATAAGCTTTGGAATATAGTGTGTCTTCAAATACAATGATCCAATTTCTATTTGGTTTAGTATGTACACTGATAGTGAGGCATTTTGTTAATTTTGAGCCACATACACTCTTGCGATCAATGACATATGGGACTGAATTGTTTCAGGCAAAGTTGCCACCTTCATGGACGTGTTGCTATCAGACATCGTTATATTTTCTAACAAAGTATCAAGTTCTCTTCACCAAATAAAGGAGAACTATTTCATTTTTCGTCTGTAATGTAGAATTTCATGGCGACGTGAAAAGATTATAAAGAACACCAGGTAGAACGAGCGTATATAACGCCAGTGAAAATGCTCAGCCCTAACTATGCCCAGAAACAGATTCTGTTTGGTTTAAGACGATATTACCTTGGGAAATCATATGAACCTCTGCGAATAGGTAATAACAGCGGGTGTTCACAGAAGGTAAGAATGTTAATTTCGGGGGTGTTTTTTATTTGTAGGTAACAACTAACATTTGGTAAAGGATTTCACCTTGTCCAGCAGCAAGTATCTTCTGAGGCCGATTAGCTGGACTGAGTGACACGCTTTTGTTACCTTCACCAGACACATGAACGACATTAAGAGAATGCTTGTTTTAACCTACCAGGCGCTCATCACTGAGTGACTAGAACATGACCAGTATAGATCTAGCCTAGTGAAAAAATACTATAGCAGAGTGTGGTATCCAATTTAATACAGCTGGGGTTAGATCTTAAGCTCAAGGCAAATCAAAATGTCCGTATGTGGATTCGCGACTCCAGAGAGTACCCATGTACGAGTTCCGTCAACCACATTACACAATGAGTGCAGTGCACTCGACTAAATAAAATTAAAATTATAATGCTTAACAAAACTATTAACCTCTCTGTCCTTTAAATTAAGTGAGTGAGTGAGTTTAGTTTTACGCCTCAGACCGCCTTATATGGCTGCGGTCTGTAAATAATCGAAACTGGACCAGACAATCTAGGGATCAACAACATGAATATCGATCTGCGCAACTGGGAACCGTTGACCTGTGCCAACCAAGTCAGCAAGCCTGACTACCCGATGCCACTAGTCGCTTCTTACGACAAGCATAGTCTCCTTTTATGGCAAGCATGGGATGTTCAAGGCCTATTCTACGCACGACCTTCAGGGGTCCATTTACATGAAAATGAAAAATATGTTGCAGTGGTTAAACATTCATGCAGGGTATTTTCTGGCTCTGATGTCTGTTCAGTCAGAAAAATTGAGAGAGTTGATACCACACCTTTCACTCTGTGCAGCGAACAGGTAGTTGACAGGCAGTTGATGACATTGTTGCTTGCTGTTACTTTTTTTGTTATATCAATCATGACCAAGCAAACAGGTTGACATTAAGCTGATGACATGTTAACGACATTCAGTTGCTAGCATTCTCATTACAGTCGTCCAATATCAGTTCCATGACAGTCAGCTGATAACATGTTGTGACAGTCCAACAACGTCCTATCGATGACAGTCAATTCGTGGTATGTTTATAACAGTCCGCTAATATCAGTTCCATGACAGTCAGTTGATAACATGTTGTGACAGTCCAACACCGTCCTATCGATGACAGTCAATTTGTGGTATGTTTATAACAGTCCTCTAATTTCAGTTCCATGACAGTCAGTTGATAACATGTTGTGACAGTCCAACACCGTCCTATCGATGACAGTCAATTCGTGGTATGTTTATAACAGTCACCCAATATCAGGTCCATGGCCGTCAGCTTATAACATGATTGTAACGTCCCTCTGATATCAGGTCTGTGACAGTCCTCTGATATCAGGTCTGTGACAGCCCTCTGATATCAGATCTGTGACAGTCCTCTGATATCAGGTCTGTGACAGTCAGATTATACCTTGTTCGTGACCGTCGCCTAATGTGATAACGCGTTACTTGTTGACAATATGTTGCCAATTTGTTTGATATAACTCATTCACCTCACAGTTTTTAAAGCAATATTCAATAGCAGCATAAAATAGCATCATTATTTAATCGATATACCTCTAACTACGTTAATGATGACTCTTGTGTGAAATACAAGATAACCTTTACCACATGGTTATATTTACTACAACATGAATCAATTAAATAACAGAGGTCCATAAGTCTAAAGTTATGATTGGCACTGTGATATCACTGTGTACTCGGCACTTGAGGAAATATTAAGATGTGCGAGATAACGTCCTAGCTGTCATTCTGGGCGTAAAGAATGAGACGTTCAACACTGGACACCCTCAAAGTTTCTGGTGTGTTGATTGTAATCGTTTATGCAGGAGGGATCTTGATGCAGGTCATTGCTCAGTTCTAATATGACTCGTCAAACCAACAAGGTGATATCGCTGAAAGCTTTACGGCATTCGTTGAATGGGACAGGAGCCGCCTAGAACGTGATGCTAAAAGGATTTTTCAGAATGGCAATGGCTTGGAACAAGTAAGTATTTATGAAGCGGGTTATGAGAAGGTAGTAGAGTTGTTGAGAAAACGCAAGAAATATGTGCTCCCGAGCTAGGTGGTAGAGCAACATGACCAACAGACACAGAACAGGCACAGAACAGGCACAGTGAGGAGTATTATGTGGAGGAGTACGGTGGAGATGACAGCAATGTGACATATCCGTCGTTAGTGGAGTACAGTCTAGTGGATGGTCCAGGTGAGAGGGAAGACAAAAGGTTTATTCACTACCTCTCTTTGGTTGTGAGGGATGTTTGAGCACGTCTTGCTGACGACATGACAGAAGCTTATGAAATGTGGGCGATACGTTACACCCATGTTTTAGGTCATCCTATACTTTTGTATGCTTTCCATACCACATGTGTAACGTGCATTTACAGCATACCTTCCCACACAGTCGTTAGTGAATAATTTATTGTATTGTAACTGTTTTTCACAGTAGTTTATGGTACATGTATTACTACTGGCATATTCCAGCTGATGCATCAGCTGGTGTCGACATTGTAAAAATGATTGGGTAAAAAGAAATGCAGTCGAACATGTTGTTTTGTGATGATCTCGAAAGTGGCTGATGAGTCTAACAACATCCAAATGTAAAGTTTCTCTTAAGAAGGTCTTCACACTATGATAGTGATATTTACTTTGACAATAACTGTAGGTTATCAGGTTGGCTAGGTTCTCAGGCTTCTACTACCAATTTCTACAACCCATATGTTCGGCAGACACTGTCGATATATTGTGATTAAAATGATGAAATTTGATCATTACATTGGTCCGTATGTACAAGATCATAACTGTAGACAACTGTGTTCCCAGGTGAGTGGGGAGCTGCTTACATCTACAAAGACACAAGGCAGGAGGTGGAATACAGAGAAGGAAAGAGGAGAAAAGGCTTCAACCAACTGGTGAGCGACCGGATCTCTGTACATCGATGTCTTCCAGACACAAGACTTATAGAGTAGGTATATGAAGTGGTAGGAGCGTGTGTTTATCTGTAATTTGTATAATCATTGAATACGTGGTAGTTATTATGGTTCACATCATATGTGTTCAGCGACAACATTATTTTAGCGGCACGCCTTTTATGATAGTACTTTAGAGCTCCCTGCCGACCTGGAAATTTCTAAGTTAATGGCGATGCGGTCGCACTGTGTTCGAATGTTAAAAAATATGTGAGTGTATAGTTTAAGGCTGGTTGTTGTTTTGGCGGGACACACACGCGGATTTACACATGGAATAACTGAGGTTCTGAACATCATTCTAACTACCCCCTTCCACTGAAGCAACAACATCGACCTACAGACACGTCTGTGCCTGACCGCTCGCTGTGGAATGTCTAGTATAACATTTTATCACTGAAAACCAAGACTTTCATGAGCTGACATTATACTTGTGACCCATTTTTTTAGATTTTACACAGATGCATTGTACTAGAAACCTCAAATGTGAACTATTGCAACTTGCTCGTGGTTTGTTCAATATATTGTTGAATATTTTGGATTTGTCAGTGTTGCATTTTGCTGGTTCATGGGGGATTTCTAACTAACCAACAAATCGAAAATCCATTTATCTTTCTGACTGTGTAATGTGCTTGATTCCTGTCACGATACCCGTAACCAATATAAAACAGCATAGCTCAGAGGCGAGTCTAGGTATCTACGTCTTGTAAAGCAAATACGTTATTTGTTTCCTTTTCCTATAATTACATATCTCATCTTTCCTATCAGGTGCGCATAAACGCTCACATTACCAGTATTCGCCGTTAATAAAAAATTTATTACATTTCTGATGGCTATTATTTCAGCTCTAAGCAGCATACACAGAGACAATATTATGAAGGTCCCAGCTTGATGAAAAGAATTCCAACACCTGACATATTATTTATGATATTATTTTCATTTGATATCACCATTTCATTTCACGTGTAACATTTGGCATGAATGACTGCGATCTTCATCTGATTTTAAGCAAAGCTAAGAGAGAGAACTTCCGATATTAAAATTACGATTTTCAACGACTAGCTTAATGATTTCTGCTCATCCATTGATAAAATATGTACTTTCTCATCGATGTATTAGCAGTCCGTGACCAAATGGACGCGTTTCTCGTACATATTGTCACTTTTGATGGCGTTATTTGTATTATCAAGGTTTTTGTCTTCACAAATAGATTAATAGAATATATTGCTTCTAAAAATGAAAGTGTCTTAAAAGTCTTCGCCAAAAGAGATAATTCAACACCATAAGTATGTTCTTCAGAGACAAAAAAAATCCCAACCTCCCCAAAAAACAGAACAAATTCTAAATAAAAAAAAAGAAAAAGGCATATACCGATCAGTTACCTTAGAAAATTAATAAACAACATAAAAATATCTATCAATATTTAGAGGCAATGCTAAGTTTGCCATTATACTTACTTCAAGTCAAGATGTGCATTCACCAAATATGCAGGCAAATCAATTATGTTTTTTTTATTGTTATGTAACCTGTTTATGGATACCAACTTCTGTAATCTGTTATCTTTCTACTGATGAAAAGGTATGTTTCTGGATCAGAAAATCCAGTGATCCACACAATGAGCATCGACCTACACAATTGGGATACGATATGTGTCAACCAAGTGAGCGAACCCGATCATCCGATCTCTTTAGCCTCCTCTTACGAGAAGCAAGCGCTCCTAGAGACCATTTCTAGCCCGTTTTTTCTTGGTCACATTAGCGAAGAAACACCACAAAGCCGCGGAGACTAGGGGGATGTTCGATGCATTGCCTACTTTTGACTTGTTCCTTACGCTGCTATTGTGTCAAATTAAATATGCCCTAAAGCGTTTTTTTTTCTTATTATTATAGCAAATGCGTAACAGATATTACCGAAACGGAAACTAATCCTGGGAAGCCGTATCATCAAACTTGTTTCGTACGTAAGTCCCAAAACTTTCAAAGTGAAATTTAAACTTACCAGTATTTTAACCGTAATAATTTTGTCATTTTAAATTTCGGCTACATTTTCCTACAATCACCAGCAGCAGATGGTGTAAATCCAGGTAGGGTCCATGCAGGCATGCATGCAAGTAATGCCAGTGCCCTTGGTTCCTAGTATGGTGATCTACCTTCCGTTGTTGGTGATCTATATAGCCTGTTGTGCTGTTAGTTTTAACTCCATATGCTATTTTTAAATCCAAATTGTGATACTCTAGTTATTTTACCGTACTTTTACGCAGGGTTTTAGAATATGTACATATTTTTGATAATCATGTTTGTTCTCGTCACGATATGGCTGAAATATTGCCGGTGTGACGTTAAATAATAACTCACTCACTCACTTAAAGTGGCTTCATCTGGTGTCTCCCACCGTGATATTGTTGGACTATTGCTACAAGTGTCATAAAACTAAACTCATTCACTCACTCACAATACATGGGAATAGTAAACGTCATGTTACTCATGTAGGACAGATAAGTTACTGTAATTGGATGTTACTGTGGATATTGCCTCGATCCGAACACAGAACGATTGACATACACAATTACTTGTCTACTGGACTTGCAAATGGTATCAGGATCTCGAAACAAATGTGTTCAATAATCTGAAAGTATTCCGATTACCTTTGGACAACGTACACTTACATCCATTTTCTTAATTCACGTGTAAGGGTAGAACGGGTAGTGATGACATAGGTTCGCATCAGTGTAACAACTGGCGATCTCAAAGAGAGGCCAAGGCTGAGTGTTGAGGGCGAAAGGTAGTCTTTATACAACCGGCGATCTTCTTGAAACATTAGATGCAAAGAGGGATGTCATGACTGGACAGTAGTGGAATACTGCAGGATAGGCCTGAACATGTCCACTCCAGTTGTGGCTCCTAATTCAGTCTCACACTCTTAAAAATACACTTGACATAGAAACAATTTGAAGAAACAATATTTGATATTACGCAACCCATGCTGAACCTCAACGTATAGCAGAATGGTTGCTGGGTTGCGTTAGCAACATCAGCGGTGCTTCACGTGCACTACTGTAAGCCTATTCAGTAAAATATATGCACTGGTTATTTAAGCTTGAAATCAAATAAAATGGACAACTTTATCTTCTTAAACATTTTCTTGTGTATCGAAACACTTGTGACTTTAAACGTGACAGGGATGTAAATGGCTTTCTAGGATAAAAGACCCGTGAAGGTCGGGTATAGATTTGATATTCAGTAACCCATGCTTGTTTTAACAGGCGACTAACGGGATCGGGTGGTCAGAGTCACTGACTTGGTTGACGCATGTCATGGTGTCCCGATAGCGTAGATTGATGTTCATGCTGTTGATCACTGAAACCGCCGCCATTACCATGATTTTCGAAGCTGGTTTTAGCTAAGATAGTCGAAAGTTAATCTTGCTGTATGACAATTACCATCATCTTAACTCGGGGAGAGTTTCGAAAATATAGAGCGAGGAATATTGCTGAATGCGATGTAATTTAAGTAAACTCACGCACTCACTCACTCTAAAGTAATTTTTAAAAATACTGTTCATGAATAACATATCAACAGGAAAACACTTACAGTGAAGTGTTGCCCGATCAAAATTCAATATCCATGTCCAACAAAACTGGGATTTTGCATATTTATATTTTTGCATTGAAGTACATGATTTTTATAACAGTCATAAGCATACGCCCAATGTTGACATAATACTCATCGACAACTGATGTTAAGCAGTGTGTTTTTGCAGTCTGGTCTAACAACTGGTCAGGACACACGCGATACTTCAGTAGTCCGTGGTAGCAGCATGCACGGAGCAAACTGTGCCTTATTGATATGCGTTTCCCACAATCGCCAGCTGCTGAAGGGATGATGTAAGTCCATGTGGGTGCATGCAGGTAATGAAAGTACCCGTGCAGGTAGGTAAAGTAATCCAACTCCCCATGGTCCCTAGTACGGTGATATCCTTTCAGTTGTTAGCGATCTGTATGCTATATCGCCCATTTTTGTATAGTGTTGTTACTTAACAGTGCACTACTTCATATGCTCTCTAACTAATTTTATATAAAATGTGAAGTAGTGGTCCTTGTGAACTGTCCTTTAGAGACATTATTTTATAACCTTAAGATATATTTCACACTATTTCACTTTATACATGCAAGTCACGTGTGTTCCCGACAGATCTCCCTACAGCTAGTGTCATCATCTGTTTCCATAACGAGGCTTGGTCCACACTTCTCAGATCTGTACATAGTGTCCGCTCCCCTGAACATCTCAGGAGGGAGATAATTCTCGTTGATGATGCCTCAGCACAAGGTAAAAAATAAACCGATAACTACCATGAAACATGGCGAATGCATATATTGTATAGGGTTTTCTAGTGAGACAAATTCCTGTCCTAGTTTGCAAATGTCTTACAATTAAAGTATGACCCATGAATTACCTTAATTTACATTTTCCTATATTCTCCTCCTTCGTCTTCCGGGTGTTAAGACTGTTTTTCACTTCTGTAACACGTTTTGATTTTGCCTATCTGATCTACATTTCCGTTCCTTGACATCTGTTCTGAACAATGAAGTATGGTTTACTTTTCATCACTTTAAGGCTAGTTGCCCGTGCAGCATCTTATTTTGCACGCATATCACATGGCGAGCTCCACGCGGATTGCCGGATGCAATGAAACAAAATGACATTGCTATGTCTTTTGTTAAGTTTTTACATTTCTGTGATAGAAGAATGGTGAAACCAGTGTGTATGGCGAAGTTTGCACCATATCCGACCTGCAGATCACCTAAAGGCACCTTTGAAAAAGTACACGTCAAAGTTGAGCACAGAGAAGATTGTCAGACACCGGAAGCATCAGGGTCAAATCAGAACGAGGCTGACTGGATATGAAGTGGCTGCAGGTCCGACACTGTTATCCGGGTAAATATGTTATCCAGCAGTGGGACATAACTGGAGGCAAAGCGAAGTGTTATCCAGTAGGAGATAGCAGGATGTGGCATAACTTGTACGTGTATGATAATTTATGTATTTGTCAACACAATGGAATATTACATTGCAGGAAAAATATGGCGTTGTAATACTGGTTATTTGTGACACACCTTACAAATTGGTAGGACGGTTTCACGTGTCGGGGCAATAGTTGGGGTATATCCACGGGGATGAATCACAATGTCAAACGTTGACCTCATTGCTAAATTCTGTGATGTACACTG
The DNA here is from genome assembly GCF_037392515.1 of Haliotis asinina. Taxonomy (NCBI): domain Eukaryota; kingdom Metazoa; phylum Mollusca; class Gastropoda; order Lepetellida; family Haliotidae; genus Haliotis; species Haliotis asinina. The sequence continues at coordinate 8,527,846 of NC_090283.1, read as the reverse complement.
TTTGCGTGACAATTCTTCTAGTTTGAGTTCATATATTCCTTAGTGATCCGACACACTGAAATTACACTTTCTAAAAGCCTCAATAACCCCGACTTTACTGAAAATAATTACAAATGATAAATTCTCTAATTGAAATAAAAATATTTGATAATACTTAATGAAAGAAAAAGACATTTCCTTGGTATTTGGAATTGATTTCCTATCATTATTTTGTGGGTAAAACTTCCAATCTTATGGTGCTGCATCAAGAAGCAAGCACACGATCCAAGCAAGAATAACTAGGTTAGTGTTGATAGTCCCTTGATATAACCTCTAACTGAAACTAAGTAAAAACAGAGAGACGTGGGTTCAAAGCCAGATGTAGAAAACATTTTTTATTAATATTTTACAAAAGTAAAATGTTTGAGAAAAATTACACTAATATTGAAAATAAATGGATACAATTTACCAGTGATGAAATAAAACAACTTTGGCCATTACATACACTTTTTTTAGCCACATTCTGATCATACAATAGGGCATTTCACGAATTACACTGGTAAATTGTGTTTGACACTAATCTATATTTATGCGCTTTGTAAATAAAGCATTAGTAAAGAGACTCCAGATCACGGTAGGTCTAATGTACATAAATACATTTCTTAAAGGCATGAAATAAAAAGTTCTGATGGGAGCTGATCATACATTGTTCATGCTATGGTCAAAGTACATAAATGCATTCTCATGTACATGAGTACAATTGTACACTCGTCTCTGATTTGTGAAGATGAAAACATGTGTGCTGTTTTGTGATACGTTCAGATTGAATGCGATATGTAGAAAATATATACCCAGAGTGCCCCATCACCAACGTCTAAATGCTGGACAGGTTGGACTTGGCGCAAAAGCTGCCTTCTACTAGTAACTGAAAGAAAGTCGGCGTGTGCAGTGATAAGATTCTCATGGTAGCTGAATGCACCAGCCCAGCTCATGTACGGTATATACATTATGTGGAAGTTGCTATACCTGACATGATTTAGATTTGTTCATACTCTAGCATTTGGTAGGTGGTTGTTTGGACATTAAACGTGCTTAATGCCAATATACGTCCCTAACTATTAACACGTGCAACTTCTACCAACACAATTCCAAAGCAAACTTTTCTTCGGCAAATATGATAATGACTGAAGATAACTGATGGCTAATGTTTAGTAATGCAGTTACTAGGGAACTCCGACTTTCTGTTCAACAGATTAGGAGCGGTTCCCATCCAAGTGTCTGTGTAAGTGCGACGAGGGGCAGGGTAACATGTCTTCGCCCTTGTCTTGACTTTGAACAGAGACAGGTGAGTATATGAAGGGTTGTTGATCATGTAACTTTTAACCTTACTTTTTCTGAAACTGTGAGAGTGGATTGTGTACTACCTGTTCGCCGATACATGCACACCTTTTCGTGTCGTCACTTTCACTGTTTCTCCGAAATGCTGTTGGTGGGTTCGCCTAGGCAGTGCTTCCTAGGAGAGGTCATGAATATGGGACTAGGGCCTTGAGCTGGTAATGAGCTTTACCAGCCTGACTGTGCCAGGATCACCCGAACCCTCACTGCTACATATTATCTTTAATCCGTTAAACATAATGATAATGGTGTTGCAATAATCCAATCTGGCTAACACGTGTCCGCGCAGGCAGATCAGCAGTAGGTGTATCCATAATCTTCTGGACTAGTGATCAACAGCATTAGCATTGATTCTTTCAGTTTGGTTAATGCCCCGATCGATGCTAATGATATCAACCACTGCAATGGTAGGTCTAACCTTCACTATAACGCCGTTATATGACTTGAATACTGGCGAGTGTGGCGTCCGAATCAAAGAAACCATACTATGTTCCACGTGAGAGATGTTGCGGGTCGTGTTTGTATCAGTATTGGAAGTTATACCCCGGTGGAGTGTTAGAAGACTACGTCACTACACGCCTGTGTGTGAAGAGAGGGCAGATTGCTGATTACCGATGCAACGTGCAGGATCTGTTTCGCTGGATGTACACAGAGGAATGAACATACTGTCTCCAGGTACTTTACCTTGGCGGCGGGGTTGTCTAGTGGGTTTTAGATTTCGATCGTCAAACCGAAGACCTTCGTTAGATGTCCAACATAGGTACCATGTGTTAAGTCCGTTTTTGGTGTCCCCTGTGATGTTACTGTAATATTGCCAAAAGCGATGTGAAACGTAACCCAGTTATACACTTTGTTCGTGTTCCACCCTTTAATGGTTTCTAATTAGACCACTAGGCGTTAGGCTATATTTGGAAAGATTAGTATTTTTGCTTCGCTGGCAAAATAACCGTGCTCCTCGGTCTCGGTGAGTCGATAGTGTCTTATTAGTAGCAGGATACTGTGGAAGGATAGTGTGGGAGTAGGGAATGTGATTTTACGACGCCTTTAGCAACATTCCATCACTACCACGGCGGGAAGACACCAGAAATCAGTTTCACACATGGTAGCCTTGCGGAAAATCGACACCAGGAAATGGTTTAACCAATCTCCCAAGGTCAGGGATCGGTTTTGTTTGTTTTGTTTGTTTGTGTGTTTGCTTGTTTGTTTGTTTGTTTAAAGCAGCACCCGACAGTATATGCAGTTATATGCTGGCAGTCTAACTAAGAACTGAATCTCCCATGATGATAAATTTACGTAATTTATTTACGATGACCTGTACATACGTAAAGCGAGCCTCATCCCCCGATCCCGTTATTCGCCTTGTGTAACGAGCATGACTTGCTGATGGTCAATTGTATTCCCGGTGTTCACGGGTCTAAGGGGAGGAGGTTCCGTTTTGGGGTAATCCCTCGGAAAAGAACTGTGCGTGTACGATGGTTAGAAGACGAATCCGTTCATTTCTACCATTTACAAAGCTGTATAGTGCAGTCTCAAATATAATTATGATTCTTCTATTTGAAGTACTCCCAGAAAAAACAGAAATGACAGTTATTTGATGGTGTTGATTAAAACATTTTATGATTATCTTCAGGATAAAGCCCTTCGTCTACGAAACTCAGACAAATGCTTGACAGCTGGAGAAAATTCAACGCTCCTTGTGAAAACGTGCGACGGCACTTTGAATCAAAGATGGATGTTTGAGAAATCTAAGTTTCAGCTTCATAACACGGAACGCATAAGAGGACTTCGTGTTTTGATTCCATTTTCAAAGTACAGATTATGACTGAACACCTGTACGATTTTTGACATTTCGAACTTATACGTATATTGTGAAGTGACGAAAGTGACTCATATCAAGTGCTACTGAGATCGGATTTTATCTCCCTAAAAGATTCGGCAGTGGATTTACACTATTCTGTACTGATTTTGTTATTGACGAGGAATGTTCTGTGTATGCTTGTGGTAAGGCCTCGAATTCTGTAACCACTTTTAGGAGGAGTCGCATGGCGTTCACTGAATCGCCCAGTCTAGATAGCCGATGTGGTATAAGAAGAAAACTTGATCAGTCTGAAGACGCATTACGTTTCCGTGGACATTTGCAATGTTAAATATTTTGTAATATTGTCAAGTATTTAACGACAGTAATATGTAAGCGTTAATGTTGTGTTAAGTGGTAGTGACACTGTATGATATCGTTCCACGTGTTCTATTGTTGCATATGTGCTATTCAGTGCTGGGCAATTTTGCGATGTATTTGTAAAGAATTCTGGAAGGTACTACCGCCTGTGAGCTATTTTTGGATCAGAGATTTGGAAATTTGCATTACGTATATAAGGGGAGTTAACTCTTGCCAGTCAGCTAGCATCGCTTTGTAAGTTACGAAATAATCAGCTTTGTGTGTTATGGCCATTGATCTGTACCTGCCCTGCGGGTTGTATCGCTGTTACTTAGATACTCATAACCACTGGTTGTGCGCTATTGGCTGTGAATTTGCACTGCTACTGTTTTGTAATTACCATGATAATTGTCTAAGGATATGTATTGATTCGTTGACATAAATATGTTCAGATACAGCTGCTTATTGCATTACATTGTTTTGCTGCTTACTTCACCGTGGGAATCACACTTACCCATGTAGTGTTATGTCATGACAGCGCCATTGTCAGTACCGCTGAGGAAACCTTCCTGCGTTCCAATGCCTTGGCATTACATAGCACATTGAATAACTATGTCACCGTATTGTTTGAATTTATAACAATACTGTAGAATGACGCACGTGCCCATGACGTTGCCTCGATGTTCTAGACCTGTGCATCCTGCACATCCCGTGAATGTTGACAAGAGGATATGTACCAACACTATTTCTTTGTCTTATATTCACAGACTTAGGAATGTGAGTGAGGTTAGTGTTACCCCGCACCCAGCAATATTCCAGGGATACGGAGCGGTTCATATGGAACCTACCCTGGACCAGTTAAATCCAGTGACCAACGGCATGACCATCAGTCTGCGCAATAATTATTGGGAACTGATCGATGACGCGAAAAAAAATCTCACTCCTATTCGTTTTATAAGCTGAATAATTGTAGATATCTACATGATACTTGGACATGATGCATGATGCATATGCTGGCACGTGGAACATGGGTTTTCTTTAGCCTGCTATCAGATAAACACAATGTGCACGTGCCAGCAAATGCATCATAAATCTACATCATATACTAGGCATGTAATGAAACTGTGCATACACAAATTTAAAATCTAAATTTATCAAACCTGTATAGACATTTAAGGATTTAAACTCAATGACATGTATCCAACATGCATGCACGTGTCACATTCCGTGACGTCACTGGTTTCGTCCTTGAAACGTGCAACAGGTTGGTGTATGTGCATTCCGGGAAAGTGAAACAGAGCAAATGAATGCCACACAATACTGTCACCTTGGGAAGCCCATCCCCTGCCTCAGCCCCTGCCCTTGCGATCGTTCAAAATAATTAAACGGCTAGCATGCCAAGGCTAACGTCTGCACAACGTCATGATGCCATTGGGATGGTGCGTGGGGTAATGTCTCAACGACAACTGACTTCACATTTCCACTGTCACCGGAGCACCATTTCTGCACTAGTGAGACGCTACCAGAAAACAAATGACGTCATCGGTCGGCCACGTTCTGGACGTCCACGTGTAACAACGCTAAGACAGGACAGATGGATAAGTAGAGGCCCCATCTTCGCTACAGGTTTCTGACTGCCCGGGCCATCCCCGGACTCCGTCGTATTCACCCCGATACAGCGCGACAACGTTTGCATCATCATGGGATCAGACCACGACGCCCCGCCATACGATCTATCCTAACATCATCATAACGCTCGCCGAATTTGGTGCCGAAATCATGTCAGCAGACCCTTGTTTTAGTAGAGATATGTTTTTCTGATGAGTCCTGGTTTAACATTTCCCAGAGTGATGGACCTCGACGTGCCTACAGACGCGTGGGAGAAAGGTTTGCTCAGCGCGTTTTGCACAGCCTTGTTCCTTGGAGAGGAATCGCTTTGGTGGTCGTGTTTCCGTGATGATCTGGTGTGGAATAACGGCACGTCAAAGACGTGCCTTGGTGATTGTTCAGGGCAACTTGACTGGTGTAGGCTACAGAGATCAGATTCTCCGACCAGTGGGAATTCTCTTTCTGCAAGGTCCAAGCCCTGTGTTAACATTTATTTAATTTACATCAGGACAATGCCCGCCCTCATACCGCAAGTGTTGCTTTAGGGTTTCTTGCAACACCACAACGTTGACTTACTGCCTTGACATGCAAATTCACGGGATCTGTTCCCGATAGAGCATGTTTGGGGTTAGATGGACCGACGTCTACGCCGTCTTCCTCATCTGACAGATAACGTTCTTGACCTTGCAACTTGAGAGAATCTGGCGTGACATCCCACAAGCCTTCAATACACGTTTAAAATTTGGTAGGCTCTACGCGTTATCGATACACTGCTGTTCTCAATGCCAATTGTGGACATACCCATTATTGAGCTTGTGACATGGTCGTTTGATCCTGTCTCACTTGTGGACTCGTAATATCATTGTGATTGACTACTCAATTGGAATTCTCCTGACTTGCTTGGTCTCATGATCGCCTTCATTAAAGTATATATTACCTTTGACATTGTTTTCGTACTTATCACCATATTTTGACAATGCACAGTGTCTTTATGTAGCTAGCATATGTCACATAATGTTATTATTTTAATGTCACATTTACCAGTACGTAATTCATTAATGTGCAGCGGAAGTAGTTTCTACTACAGCTCCACTTAACCTAAAAAGTAATGTGAGGTAGTCTTATCGTTAAAGCATTGGCTAATCGCTCCGAGGACCTGGGTTCGATTCCCCATCTTGCATGTGAAACCAGTTTCTGGTATTGCTAATAGCGACCAACACACTCCGCACCTGAAAATCCCGGGTAGCTGAATTTTCAGCACTTTGCGTAAACGATGGGCGATCGTGTGTGTGTGTTTGTTTGTTTATGTGTGTATGTGTTTCTTGTTGCATTAAAATGAGTGGGGACGAGCTTTAATATGCAGTATAAACTGATATTTTCCTGACTAATACACAAGCCGCGAAAGGAGTGCCGTTTTTGTGCAATGTCCTTCACATTGACGTGCTACAAAAACGAGATGGAAGAATGTTTGCTACAGTATACATCCACCATCCATTGACGTATTTGCAGTAAAGTCTTTTGATTGATATATTCAAAGGATCATCTAGATCCTCAGAAGGTAATATGCATCAAGTAAACCACACAAAATGTCAGTCTTATTCAAGGTTTGTACTGAAGGCAGACTTCGCTTGTTGTCTTACATCTTGTATCTCAGTATTTACACAAAACAAGGTAATACTGTAAGCTATGGATCATAGACACACGCTCACTCTAATCGTTATCTAGCTTGTAGTTATCAATATATCATCACAACTAGGCGTTGTAAATTCAGCGCCAGCCTGAACCTATAGGGTGACAATCGATCTGGATTGTCTGTCATGCGTGCCTTTGTACATGCGTTCCTTTGCTAATGCGTGAATACAGCAGACAAGCTGGCGTCAAAATCGATGATGCTAATATACAAGATCACTATTCACTCTTGTGTGTTATAATTAGAACGGTCTCTAGCAGTACCGTTCAGTGATTTGTTACTTGCGTCATCAGCCTATAACGCATGTATTTCGTACTTAGGACAGCCTTGTTGGGTTCCTGCCTCGCCGAAACTTTGCCACGTTCATATGTCAATGTTGATCTTTAACTTATTCCCCATCTTCTGTCTCCATTTTGTGTTCAGTCGTGATACGGAATCTGATGTGGTTCTCTTGATGCATTACGGATGCACTTTCACCTTATAACATTAACATCATGAGATATCATTCAAACTAATGATACCACTTCCTTTGAAAAAAATATTGTCATGTTCAGTTATGTAAACGTTGACTGCTTGACAGTAATTTGTCATCAATTTCGGCTTTCTCACAAATATGATACATACGGCAGGACTATTGGGCATCGGGGACATTATAGCATGCACCTTTGTAATGAATTAAAAGCGTTTTTAGACTCGAAATCGTTGCAATATTTCCAAGAGAGGAATACTTCCTAATATCAACCACAGGAGGTCGTCGTATGTTTGCTTTTTCAAAATTTCGTTTTTGGTTTGTGCCCCTTTGGAGTAATAGAGATGGACCTTGTCATGAATCATATTTCTGAAGCTTAAACAGATAATAGACATATTTCCAGATTTTTTCTTTCGTTTTGGTTATTTTGTTTCCTTTCTCCTTTTCGTCCCCAAGGAAATTTATATTTTAGATCTTGACAATAACCAGCATGAGTCGTTGACATAGTAACACAATTAAATACCGTTACCTGCGGCGGTACACAAAACAACACTGTACTAACAGTATTGAATTCAGTATGCTCGCCATTATGATGAAACATCTGCACCACGTCTTCGGTCTGCTCTGCCTGTTATGGTTGTAATCGGTATACAGTCACAACAGTGCAGCGTCCTGTCATATGGATTTCCTGTAGACAGACCACAGGACAGGGCAGAATGTTGTGCTCGTGCAGAACACACTGTATATTACAGGAATCAAGCCAAAGATGAGGCTGAAGTTTCGGATCATCAAGGTTGTTGTCTTGTCAACGTTGTTTTTGTTACTGTGTACAACCTATTCTTTGCTACAATCTGTCGACAAGCAACTGTCTGATGATGACACATTTGAAAAGCGCGTCACCAAAGGTGGGAGTGCTGTTGGAGAAAAACATTTCGTTTTTGAGCATCACTTAAAAACGCCATTGAAATCACATAATACGTTTGAGGATGGTGGTAAAAATGTTATGAAAATAGACATTGTTGAGGCTGTTGTAACGAGGAGACATCTCAATGACACAGCAGGACAACTCAAAGGACAAGGGCAGGTAGCGATCCTGGGAAAAGGTTATCAAGGGGAACGAATCAGACGGAACCAGGGGCGCCTGGACGAGACGAAGGACCATCAGGGTCAGCACTCGCAAAAGAACACACACGGTGTGGAATATTTCGTGGAAGAGTACGGAGGAGAGGACAGTAATGTGACATATCCGCCGTTTGTGGAGTACAGTCCGGAGGATGGGCCAGGTAAGAGATGCTAATGCATATTTTTCGTGCTGACTGACGCTTGCCCATTGTTCATACACAACTAATCTCCATTTTATACATACAACTTCCCGATAGTTGTGATTTATGATTATGACCTTTCTTTAAAGAGCGCCAAACAACGCACCCTACGAAGGTATATATAGAGGTTAAAATAGGCTTTTAGTTTGTTTAGGTTCGGTTGTTTAAATCCATATTCCGACTATATGGTAGAGGTCTGTAAATACTCTTGTATGGATTAAAAAAATCCAGTGATGCATGAGCATCGATCTACGCATACCGAAACAAGAGACTCATTAATTTGTTCAGACAATGATCTACTTTTTTCGGAACTCGCCGTACGACACGTTGGCAAAGATTACAAGGAGAAATTTGCAAGTGCCTACTGATTACTGATAAATATTTATGAATCCAGTTAAATGTATTAGATTATAAAATGTGGACTGGTTATCGCACTAAATTGCGCAATATGACGGAACCCAGTAAACAGGAAAGGAGTCTGTTCTGTAATCAATGATTTGACTTGTACGATGACATGTTTCAAGCAAGTCAGTAGCCTGACGAAGCATATAGGTCACTGATTCGTGTTGTGTGCCGGGAAAAGAACATTTCACCCAGTGGGGGCCAACCCTATAATGTCACAGCCATCACGAACACATAATCTTCGGTCATGCCCGTTATTCTCAGACGTTTGAATCGGTTTTATGGAAGTTGTACGTAACAGATCAGGGGAACCGGTGTTTAACGTCGCTCAAATGACAACGTGCATGCGGTGTGTGTATGTGTGTGTGTGTGTGTGCTGCTTGTACCAGCCTAGACCTAAGCTGGTGTTATAGTACTAGCTGACTGAGATAGCTTGCTACAGATAAGCATAAAGAGCACTCTCAGACACATTATACTGATCCGGGCCAACCAGCCCTTGATGCGCCCATTAATGTATAGCGAGTGGCAGGCTACTAGGGACTAACAACTTCAACAGTTGAACGTATTTCGTTGTAGCGCGACCGGGCTTCTTCCGCTCCTCCGGCAGACGCTCTTCAGTTCATTAAAATACTGAACTGCATTATTTCATATTCAGTTCATATCACTATGCTGGGAACGTAGGCGCATTTGTTAACAGAAACGGTATAGTTTTCATATCACATATCAGTTTACAAGCCTGTAAGCCGATACATGACATCTTGAACGAGCGTGACTGTGACCAGTTCATTACCGTCCGTTTAATGTTAAATAGTAAACTACATAGCATATATGACTACAAAACACACGTTGCACTGGCGTATAACACTAAATATATGCTACTGAATCCTCCTGCCATGCAGCGGTTTCGCTATGCAACTCTCCCATTTAGCTCCATGAGTGCATCTACGATATTTGCAAATAAATCTGGTTCAAATCACCTTTTCTGACGCTACCACTTCCTCATACCTTTCTCTCCGACTCAGTAATGTATAACTAGCCCTATATAAATACGGTTATTATTATATTTGGATATATATCAACATATAATTAGAACCAAACATCAACGGCACGTCCCTCTGCCTCTGTGCGCTTGATGTGACAGACGTGATATATTGGTTATTGTTAAAATGAAGTGACCTCATTCATGAATAAATGTACAGACGGTCGGTAAATATTGACCCCGAATTATTTTACCCTATATCAAATAAATCAATGAACATGACATAACTACAACTTATATGCCAAGCAAGACGTTTGAAAGGTTGGTCATATTTATGCTCCAACTGTTTGTTATAACTGTAGACATCCCCAATTACATTTAAACAAAACAGCAAAGAGAGATAATAAAATTAACAAGCCGTGCCGTAGGTACTTAAAGATATTTACCGCATCGCATACCTTGTACATTATCGAGAATGAACTGTAGACAACTATGTTCCCAGGTGAGTGGGGAGCTGCCTACGTCTACAAACACACGAGGCAGGAGGAGGAGGAATACAGAGAAGGAAAGAGGAGAAATGGCTTCAACCAACTGGTGAGCGACAGGATCTCTGTACATCGGCGTCTTCTGGATACTAGGATAGAAGAGTAAGTATACAATCCTTGATTTACGTGACTTTCACAAACTCACCAACCTGCGCTGCGAGTTTGATCTTCATCATTGCAAGGTTTTATCAGTTTATGGGTTGATTCAGAGTTGTTTATTGCAGCAATATTCCAGCTATATGGCGGCGGTCGGTAAATAACAGAGCAGCGGACAGACAATTTAGTTATCAACAGCATGAGCATCGCTCTACGTACTTGTGATACGCGTGACACCAGGTCAGGAGCCTGACCAGCCGAATTCTAACCAGGATCTTTACTGGTTGGTTGTTAATAACTAAACCACAGATTATTCGCACCCAATCGCAACCTCATTTCTGTATTTTTTCTCATATTCTAGCAAACTATGCATGACTTCTTACAGATGCAAGTCACGTGTATATCCAGAAAATCTGCCGAGAGCAAGTGTCATCATCTGTTTCCATAACGAGGCTTGGTCCACTCTCCTAAGATCTGTCCACAGTGTCCTTGACCGCTCCCCTGAACATCTCATAAGGGAGATTATTCTCGTCGATGATGCCTCCACTCAAGGTATGTGTACCAGAGAATTAACCGATGGAGTATGTTTCGACACTGTTTATATATATATATACTGAACAGGAAAAGAAAAATAAGAATAAAAATGAAATATCATTAATGTAAGAGTTTACATTTATGTTATCTATTTAAAACAATGTGTTCTTTTGCTGTTCAGTATACAAATAGTAGATTCTGCATGAGACATTGCATTGACTGACATCATTAGCATCAATTACACGCATGAGTCAAGACTGCGGGCATGATCACACTAACCTGTTAGTCACCATGCAAGACAGGAAAGGGTTTCTGAGGTTGGTATGACCTGTCAAATAAATAGTGATGGCTATCTTAACATGCTTGGTCCACACATTTGAACATGTTCAAGGCACTAACTTATTGTGTTAACAGTCACACGTCCTATACCACCGAGACACAATCACCTTTTGGTGAACAGAACCAAGTTATGAACAAGCTCACCTGACTAGGGTAACGCTAGGTCACGTGTGTCACGCGTTCTTCCTTGGGGGCAGGGCTGTAGTGTCAAGAGTCGAATTTTCACCCATCAACAGACCTCCAAGACCAAAATTGGGCACCAATATCTGCCCTGGTCTCCATGACCATACATCAAATACCACATAAATCCAAACAACTAGTATCCACAAGAAAGCCTGAGAGGAATAATGAGTCAAAGTGTCCAGTGTCCAGTGTCCAGTAATGTTCCAACTGTTCCAGTCATTGGTGTTCATATTTTGTCCAAGATATAAAACAGCGTCATACGATCTTTGCTAGTGATACAGTCGACCCTTTGTGCCCAACGTATTAAATGAAAAAAAACCCAAAACTTGTGTGTCAGTTGTAAACGTCTCTAGACGTGGCTCTTGTACAGCGAATTTAGATCAACGACTGCTCGTCTGTATGTACTTTTGTACCTGAGAAATCAGTTGTGAAGTCACCTTCGTTGCCGAAATTGCTCACATATATTGCTATCTGATAGACAAAGAACAAACTGTGTCACTGTTTTAACATGTTCATACCAATGATTCCGTAATTTCTCTCAGATCACCTAAAGGCACCTTTGAAAAAGTATATGTCAAAGTTGGGCAAGGTGAAGATTCTCAGACACCAGAAGCATCAGGGTCTAATCAGAGCGAGGCTGACCGGATATGAAGTGGCTGCTGGTCCGACATTGGTGTTCCTTGATTCCCATATCGAGTGTTTTCCAGGTGAATTTCATATAATTCTTACAATACGAGTTTACACAGTCAGTCACTGATGGCCAGACTCGGTAGCCAACAAATGTCAGTCACTGCATTGCCGTACCTCCATTTAATAGTCATGATTTATTTCGATAGCATCTAGTATCCATGTTCATGACATGGATGCTGAAACGATCTAGGCAGTTCAGGATACGATGACAAGTGTCAAACGAACTAGCGAGTCGGACCACTCGATTCCATGATCCCTCGACAATTACGGGTTATTGAAGATGTTTTCCCGATCTTCATGGGTGGACAGTACAAGGAGATCAAGCCTGTAAGGAACGAAGGATAGTTATCACTGTTAAGGGAGTAACGGTAATAATAAAGACCTTGAAGATAATTCGAGAGGAGACAGCAGACTAGTGCAGTTTATCGAGAGCAGGAGTGATGTGTTAAGCCAAAGCCTTCTTTACATGTCAAATTTCAGTAATCGCCGCCCCACTGCAAAAATTAAGGCAAAAACAAATCACAATTATCATAACACAGTTTAATACATGTTGTCTCTCAATCTTAGGTTGGCTAGAACCGCTGCTAGATCGTATTCGACAGAATCCCAAGAATGTGCCCTTTCCTATGGTGGACAATATTGGACATGAAGTCTTTGATATTAGAATTATAAATACTACCGAGCGTTTAGGAGAGTTTGCCTGGAAGCGTTTTATCTTCAAATGGGGGCATGTCCACGACGCGAGGAGAAATCAGCTCAAGACACCAACCGATCCTATCAGGTTAGTTGTGTTATTGTTTTTTACTATTATTTTACTTTCTCCTCGATAAGAAGATTTTGGCTTGTCTGGTTTGTTTTAGCGACTCGCCGCATGGTGACAGTAGTACCTTGCAGCGTCAGGTTTTTAATACTTCCGTTTTGAGGCATGCGTTTCAGTGGCTGAGGCTACCAGTGGGGATTGGCATCCTGACCCTTTCTCGGGCGCTCATGCGACAAGTTCAATTTCAGGGAAAATGCTGAAAGCAGATTACTGTTACTGTTACTGTTACTACGGAAAAACGAAAGCTTCTTAATAATTAAGAACAGATGATAACAAACTATCCTATCCTACCATATAGGTGGAACTATCAAAGATCTCAGTGCGTGAGAGATTTGAAAGTTAACGTTGCAACACTTCAGCCATGCAATGGCGGATAAGGGTTAGAACTGGTCATCGTCGGTATTATGCGACCAGTGCAATAAAGTGGTCAGGTTGACTGGTTTGGTAGCATGCCACTTAAGTACATCGGGGTTTATGAGTTCATGTACAGACCCTTGTGCTGAGGGGATAGTCGTAATATAGGAGGACGCCTTACTTGGTAAATTGTCTCATGCTTCACTGAAAACAGTTTAACTGTTCGACTTTACAAATGAGGACAGACTGATTGGTATTCTCTGCTTTGTGACAATAAAATTTAAACCGATTACATTGAGTCAGTTATAAAGATCATATGGAAATTGCTTTCAAACTGAACAGATGAGGAATTTTGGCTACAAGTCGCTGCCACAAATATGATGCAATGTGTTACGGAACTCTCTGTCTCCTTGCAGATCCCCTGCAATGCCCGGTGGCTTGTTTGCTATAGATAAACAATGGTTCACAACTCTTGGAACGTTTGACCCGGGATTGGTGTTCTGGGGCAGTGAGAACATGGAACTGTCTTTTAAAGTACGTCTTCTATTCCTTAACCTTTACATTAGCGAATAAAATATGAACAGGATCAGATCCAGAGGTTCAGAGTGAACAGGTTTGGTTCAAAAGATGTCAATCATTAGTTGCAGATCTCCCCACACTAAGCATTTAATAATGACAGGAACGGTCAAGGGTTTAACTCCTGTAATGTGTTTTTTTCAATAAGTAAAGCACATTAAGACAGCATGGACATACGAGCTGACAAGCCATTACTCAGTACGCAATATGTGTACAGGAAAGCCGCATATTTTTCTTTTTTTAGTGTCTCTTTCATTGACATGTAGAATTTCACAGAATCACGCAGACATTGTAATGTGAGTCTGTTATATCGTAGAAATGAATCAAAAGCGATAGATCTTAAGGTTGGTATACCTGAGCGTTATCTCTGCTTCTTTAGTGTAAGTGAATGAACAGGGAAGCTCCGGAGTTAAAATTAGGGGATACATCTGCAGTGCTTTCAGCAACCCATGCTTGTCGTAAGGGGATGGGGTAGTCAGACTTGCTTACTTGGTTGACACACCATCTATTCCAATTACGTAGATCAATGCTCATCCTGTTGATCACCGGATTGTCTGTTCAAGACCCGATAATGTCAGACCGATGCCATAGAGCTGGAATATTGCTGAGTGCGGCGTTAAAGAACAAACCAGCCATGATGGATTGTTATAAATAAGACTGTCACAATAAATCGTCTGATTTTTTTTTCAGATATGGATGTGCAATGGGACTTTGGAAACACTTCCTTGTTCTCACGTGGGTCACGTGTATCGCTATAGGAATCCCGTGAAGTGGAAGCCGGGTGGTATCCCTGTTTTCACAAACGCCATGCGGGTGGCAGAGGTCTGGCTTGATGATTTCAAGTATCTGTTTTATGAAGCGAATGCAGTGCTACCAGTGAGTTTCATATAAGTGTCTTTTTATTCATAATTCTTCTGTTACTTTTAATGCCCCGCTCATTGATACTTCGCGGTAGTAATCTTTCATTTGGAATAACATATAATCACGTATGGTTTATGGAAATTGCTGATGTTTTGCAAATGCAAATCGATGGAAGGCAGATAACTCTAAATCTGTTTTTCTTGTCTGCAAATTCTAGCAATGGCTACAGAGGTTTGTACCCGTACTTCAAACAATTCATAATTAACATTGCATTGTTTTGTTAGAAAAACATGTTGTTCACTGGTCCCTTGGGACCATGAGTTGGTGCACCTCGACGTTTGTTCTTGTCAACACACATCGAGGGCACATGGAATCATCTTCCTCTCATGACCGTAAAACGTTTTGGTTTTGGTGTACCGATTCCCAAACGACAACACAAACCCAAGGGTGGCCGCAGTCTCGGGGATTTCCACTGGAAAGAGAAAGGATAGGCCTTAAGCAAATTCAGCCTTTATCCAACATCTTTGACTGACATGTGTGCACATGGTAACTAACCAGACACCGGAACTAATTGTAGTACTCACTTGACTGAATTTTTATATACTACCAGAACCGGCTTACAAGTTTGGTCCCGCCATTTTACAACGTAATAATGACATCACATGTTATTAATATGTACTATGCTCTTGCTTTAGCAGACGGCTGTAGTGATGAGGAGTGTTCACTTGCCTTTCAGGGCAGAGACTATGGTGATGTTGCCGACCGGAAGAAACTACGTAAAAGTCTCAATTGTCACGACTTTCAATGGTATATTGAACATATATACCCAGAGTGTCCCATCGTCAAGGTCCTAAATGCAGGAGAGGTAGTGACAATGATTTTAATCTTGTTGAACAGGTGAACCTGTTCTCTCCAGTAATATGATCCCATGGTATCACTTGCCATTTCGTCCATAGAGGACAAGACCGAGAAGACGACTAAAGGGATCGGTTCGGCAGGCTAGCTGACTTAGTAGACACATGACTTATCGCAACTTAAATGCGTAGATCGGCTGTTGATTGCCGGATTGTCTGGTCCAGAATCGATTATATCAACCCGGCGCCAGTTAGGTGGGATACACATGAGTGTGGCAATTCACAGCAAACAAACAATTATAATTTCATTGTTAGTAATTGACCATGCGTTCTTCAACACATTAACTTGCGGGATACATCGTTTAATAATGAATATTATGTGGTTTAATACGCAAACCACGCAAAAAAATTGAATGCATACATACATACATACACACACACACACACACATACACACACACACACACACACACACATACATACATACATATTGTTAAAAAATATAACACTATCACGCATATGTTGAAACAATTACATAGCGTCTACATAGGATTTAAGAGTACACTGACATGGCGATCAGTCTTGTTTCCAAATGCATCCCGAATAAAGCCCTAGGTTGAAAGTAGTAGAATCAGCCGCTAAAACAGTAGTAACCCATTTGTATCATAATACGGACAATCTTAGGATAAATGTATGTCATTTACAAACGTTTGCACGTGCTGGTACTGAACGATATCCCCGATATGTACACATGATCAGTAGACTGAGACTATTCTTCCACAGATTCGAAGCGTTTCACACCCAACACTGTGTGTGAGTGCGAAGAGCAGAGACGGAACAAACTTCAATCCCTGTCATGGCAACGGGCGGGATCAGGTTTGCATATAGCGCTCCTCATGTTCCATATCGTGCGGCAAGACTTGTCTGTGTGTGCGTTAAATTATCAGACCATTTTTGAGGGTCTCTTACTGGGTAATTCGGAATTTTTTGCCTTGACTTTGAGCAGTATTTCAGCTGCATCAGCTGAGTACCGTGACAAGTGCCCAGACATGTTATCAGCATAAAACTATGCTGCTGAACCCACGTACACAGACACGGGAGATTGCTGAAGTAAAGCGTACTGTAACAGGTTTCTGGTGCGCTCAAGGGACGCAACTCTGCTTTACCCGATAATCATACATCAGAGAGCATCTTCAGCTGAATTAACAGATAAAAGAGAAGCATTACGATTTTAATGCAGTGCAGTGGCTTAGGTGGTTAGGGTCTTTGTCAGGTTGATCGTTACTTGCCGGACTAAAGCATAAAACTTTGCACATTTTGAAAAAGAATACTTTATTTATCGATTATGTCAGGTTTTAAGCTCTTATGCTTTAAAAAATGACATACTCAAAACCCTATTTCACTGGCAATATTTGTTTCAGTATTGGCGGTTATACCCCAGTGGCGTGTTAGAAGGGGGCGTGGCCCAAAGACTGTGTGTGAGGGGAGGGAAGATCACAGATGACCACTGCAATGTGGATGACCTGTTCCACTGGATCTTCACGGAGGTCAGAACCTTTCCTGTCCAGCAACACTACAGTATACATTGTGCCTTTATATTGCTGTAGTATCTATGTCGATGTATGATTACAGGAGTACATTTACCGAATGTAACCGATTTGGAGATCACATAATTATGTAATTGTGAGCAGAAATTTCCTATTTTTCTCAAAAGTAATTCAAGAAGTGCTTTATCAGCATTGATTCTGCATTGTCATCCCATGCTCAATGTAGAATGTAAGTACAAAAGAATTTTGACCAAGTCCAGGAGCGTTGCTATCATTATTTAAAACAAATCCCGTTTGGTGGAATAAAAGGAATATAAAGGAATACAAAAAGTTCGTCAGCAATGCCAGACCTGGTATGTCACGCTCTTCCGTTTTCATCCGCCGCTAACTACAGTTTCATACACTTGGAAATTATTTTGCTTATTTTGCTTAACGATGCAGAGCAGTACTCATGCCGGCGTACTGCAAACAAATCATACAATCAAGTGATCGATGGACAGTAAATTTCCAGTGAGAGCATTGCGACTTACAACTGCTATGTAGAAGTACAACGTTTCCGATTCCTATATGCAAACAGAAACGCTCAGAAAATATATGTTTTGCAACACAGTGGGGGTTAGTTTTTACAACAGATCAAACAACTATAAAGGCCTCAGGATAAGTCGTTATACATATAATGGATGAAAACACGATATTAACCAATTGTAATTAGAGCGTACGTAACACCATATCATTCGTAGACTTGCCAGTATTGACAGAGTTTTAAACGTTGGATGTTTGAAAGTTTAATTTATGGCTAATTTCCTCACAACTCGTCAGCGGGTGAAACGATGAAGTAAACCAGCAAGGATCCACACAAGTAGAACAAGTAATGTAATCAGGTATGGTCCCGAACATGGTGATATGGATGCTCCCATTTCGCCTACCTCGCATTTCGCCTACAGTAATTGTGGTTGGCAACTCATCCACCCCTCATTCGGTGAAGGGGGTGGCCCACATTTTCTGCACAGGATCGTTAAAAAATGTTCACCGTTTTGGTATTTTATTGATTAAAGTAGGTTGTTGCTTAATAATGCAAATTGCTGTAATAGTTTGAGATCAAATTCACTGAATATCTATGTTGATAAGATTTGTTGTTTTAAAACAGAGTTTTGTCTTTAAGTCTTCAAGGTCAAAGTCAATACATAGGGTGATCTACTTTCAGTTGCTGGCGATCTACAGTCTGATTTTAGTTTGTGTTGTATGGAAATGATTTAGCATTTACACTGAACTCAAACCAGTTTTAATCAATGTGTGATAATCTAGTTGTTACACTGCCTTTCACTTACAGATTTTTAAAATAAATATAAACATATTTATTATCAGTACGTGACATTTCGCCTTCATACTATGGCTGAAATATTTCCTGTGTGACTCACTCAAATAGTCAAATGTCATCTCAAAGGTACCAAACTCAATGTTACCAAATGAACGAGATTCTGCCTGCTTAACAGGATGTCAGACGTGTCAAATGCAATTCTAAAACGACACTAGGATGCTTGTACATACAACCAACCCTTACGGCTTGGCCTTGTTTTCACATGCAGAATTTGACCCATATTGTTTGATCTGCAGGACGGATGCCTTCTTTTGAAAAACTCAGACAAATGCTTGACAGCTGGTGACAATTCATCCCTTTGGGTGAAAACGTGCGACGGGACTGCGAAACAAAGATGGAAGTTTGAGAAATCAAAGTTTCACCTACATAAGACGTAAAGTGTTGGAAACGGACTTTTTGTGTGTGTGTGTGTGTGTGTGTGTGTGTGTGTGTGTGTGTGTGTGTGTGTGTGTGTGTGTGTGTGTGTGTGTGTGTGTGTGTGTGTGTGTGGTGCATTTTGTGAGTTTGCTGGTTATTTATCATATTTTGTTAGTGTGAAAGTTTGCAAGAACAGCACACAAGTTGACAGGACCTCGTATCACAGCTTGTCAGTTTGTCGTCTAACAGGAATTCGTTCAAACTGTTTTCTGACATGAGAATAAACTTCATCCGACGTTTGCCATTTACATTGTACTTTGTTTAAAAAATAAAACGTTTACAAATAAGATTCTTTGTTCTTTGGATGCGAATATATTTCGCTCCCGATCGCTACATGTTTCCATACAATATGTGTTGATAATAATATCATGCCGGCTAATCATGTAATAGAAGTTGATATACCTTGTATTTCTTTTCATTAAAAACAAACAGACAAACATGCCCTTTGTTTAAAGACAAGACAACGTTTATCAAAGACGAGACAAAACTGAAAAAGGATACTTAATATTATATTGGTCGTTTGATGACGTTATTGTGAAACAAACTTCTGGACCAGAAATACAAGTAGAAGAATTGGAAATGTAGATCTTTAGCCATAATATGCTGTCACTCTCTTGTTACTTCAGTCATGGGAACAAAGTCGCAATTACTGCAATATTTGGTCTCACAGTAGATACAGATTCTCAATGTATCGTTTAAATGATTTACAAGCTCCAGGTTTCATTTCCATGGTGCAGATACATGGACGAATGTATGTATAAGTTACCGTACAAAACTTCTGTCATCAGTATTTAAACGATATTACTTGTTACCCTTTGTCATTACCTCTACTACAGATGCGAAAGAAACCACATGCTCGTATAGGACACTAAGACTAGTAAAACCTTATTAGTTTAACGCGTTATTTGCTTAATAATATACAATATTTCTAGTTTATCATGTGATGGATTTATCATAGTTTCAACACAAAGAATGAATCTACACTGAAAACCAACATCAACAATTCCACTGGACGAGCAGGTAGTCAAAACCTGTGTGAAGATTTCTGAGTAGGGTTACTTAAGTCAATCCTGACAAGGACAATGAAAGTCAAAAAAACAGTTCTATTAATTGTTTTTTCAGGCATTTGCGTAGTACAGTGACTGGAGTCTGTTGAATGCACGTGCGAATGTATCCCATGAAGATGACCATAAGATGACCACAAATAACACCAACACTCAACCAGTTAACTTTTAACACCTCATCGACACATCTCTATGTTCACCAGTTATATCAAATGCCAGCTGATCAATGTTGCCTGATCCGGACTCTTAGCAAACCAGTTTTCCCCATAATCCAGCCTATTCACGACAAAACTGTCCTTAACGTATCAGAACAGCTTTATCATTAAAGCTTGTTTTAGAATCCGGACTCTCCCCTTTACATATGGCAGAATGAAAGAAATAACTTGCTATGAGAACAATTCTTTGTAATCGGGATGTAGCTGACTTAAATAATAGTTAGCTATCATCTTTCAAGAACACAGCCACAGAGGGAGTATCGGATGAATATGCTGAAGCTGAAGGCGGACAGTTTCCATCTGATTTGTAACACATGAAAGTCTTGATATTGTTGAAGGACATCAGACAATTTGCAGAGAGCACTGGTTCCTAAACCCACTGTGATATTCCCAGTTTGGAAGACAGTGCAATTACTTGTATGGCTTTTATTGCAAATGTGCGCTAATCGTTACCACTCGGGTGGCCTAGTGGCTAAAGCGTTCGCTCGTCACGCTGAAGGCCGATTTCGATTCACTATATGTGTACAATGCGTGAAGTCCATTTCTGCAGCCCCCTACTATGATATTACTGGAATATTGCTGAAACCTGCGCAAACGCCCAAACAAATCCCAAAGGAGGACGTTCACGCCTCGTACAATTAGTGTGGTCGTCGTATAGAAAAGGACGAAAATGCAACAATATGAAACCAAAGTGACAGCTGCCAGTTGTTATTACGACGCCACGTCCGTCAATACATCAGCTGCTACGAGTTTGCCAGGACTGTGGAGCTACTTCTAAAGAAGAACGTCCGAATACCGATTACCCTTCACCGATGTTACAATACATTTCTTGTGAAGCTTCGAGTTCCTGTCATTCAACTCATACGGTACGGTGAAGTACAACCGTTCTGTAAAATGTGTCACCTGTACACAAATCGATACCACCTATTTGCACCACGTTTTCATATTAAACGTGCGGATGGTTAGGTACTGAAGTGGATAGATTTGTTGGTCGTCATGCCGAAAGCCCGGGTTCTATTCCCCGCAAGGCGACAATACGTAATTATATTATTTGCTGACGTTCCCAGTTGCGATCGTGCAAGAATCACACTGAAAGCGCCATAAAACCATACTCACTCACTCAGTAAGCAAACAGATCCGAATAAGTACATCTGCACTCATATGTTTCTTTCCTAGAACAGCAGACACAGTTGGAATTGGCCACCGAAAGTCAAAATGTACTGTTTTGATTTAATTTACTTTTAAACTTTAGATAACTGACGTTTCTTCTCAAACAGGATTTCAATCAATGTAAATCTGCGTGAGACTGTTTATGACATCAAATAAATATCAACAATGGCGTTGAAAATTGAGATTGTAATTAATTTACTATGTTACATCGAAACGAAAAGACAGACAGTTGGAAGATAACAGGATGCGAAAGATTGTAAACAGTCTATCAACAGTCAGTAGTAATAGCCGTAGGAAAATACTCAATAGCGTTAACTTTAAGAGGTTGAATGCGGCTTAAAGAGTTTGATTTGTGCTCATGCACCAAAAGCTGTCCAAGAAACTAACAACACAAAATGTGTTCTTAAGGTAGACGAAAATATCAGGAATTTCACCTAACTAAAGGGATTCGAAATATGCATTATTTTAAACAAATTACAATAATTTAAAAACAGAATATAACGGCATGCAACGGACGTGTATGTTCACATGAAAATTTGAGATGTTCATCTTTCTGTGCATTTAATTAAAATGCAGCATACTGACCCACTGATTCAATTACTAGCAGTTGCCAAACAGCAAGTTCCCCTGACTTGGCTACCTGAATACTTCAACCCCCAACACAGTAATCACACATGACTACCATGCTTTCATTTAGGACTAGTGAAAGTTCATATTACAAAATAGAATTGGAACACCTTTAATTTAATCTATAATTTCAAACTGAACTCCTTCTGGCAGCTGATGTGAGTATTCGATTCAGTCTTATATCCAATTAATATGAAGCCCCCTTATGTGATTGTGTATGTTCATATCCATATATATATATATATATCCATATGAGTTGCACATGCATACCATTACATGCAATGCATGATCTAAGTACAAGCTCCATATGCATGTGATATTGTTACAAGCTGGCTCGTGTACTGTCGATATATAGATGTTTATATTCATTATAAGCTGTCGCTGTTGTCACACATTCTGCATGCAGTGAAACTCACTGGGGACCATTTCAAACGTATATTAACATACGCCATCAAAATGTGGAAAGAATGTACATGTCAAACCTTATGTGGATAATACATGGAATTTGAACATTGTACGGCACACAGTGAAATAAGCATGGTGATCTTTCAACGATGTCTATGAAAATAATACTGATGGTGATAAAAGATTTGGCATGGCCCCTGCCGGAAAACGCCGGCTGGGAAAAGTTCGATGATTTTTTTTACTGAAACGGTCTGAAGAACTACTTATTGGCTGCATTGACAAAGGGTTTCTCATGCAGACCGACAGTGTGTTACTCTCTCGTAATGAGCGCTCTTGTTCTTCACTTTGTCATCAAGATGAAGCGCCATCAGATTCAAATAGTTCATGCTTTACTTTTCTGCCTCATGGTGTTATTCATATTTACAACAAACATACTGATGCAAGTTGCCGTAAGTAATGTGGTCTTTGACACTAGATATTTGGCACTGAGATATGGGAAGGGTCGAAGTGCCGCTAACGGAACTAGACTTCAGAAAGAGGTTTACATGATGGTGGGAAATACACTGAAAAGTGAACCCCCGGACAAAGAAACAAAGGAAATTGGACAACTGTTACAGAGCGCACACGGAGTGGAGTATTACGTGGAGGAGTACAGAGTAGAGGAGGGTAAAGGAAAATATCCGCCTTTTGTGGAGTACAGTCCGAGAAATGGTCCAGGTGAGGCATTGAGCTACGTTGGTCTCCTTGTTTTCAGTTTTTTTATCTATGATTCATCAAAGATGCTTACACTGGTTTTATTACCATTAAATCTGAGACATTTATTGAAACAAACGGAAAATGTCAGGGTCGCTTACGTTCAAATGGGCTAGAAGTTTGTTTGGATGAGGACGCAGATCAGTGTTAGCGAGACCTCGGGTTCACTGTTAAAGCAATGCCCTCTTTCAGCCTCTGGTCACATCCAATCTAACACTATTCACCACATGAACTGGACAAACATCACCAATACGGCCAATCACCAGAAGGACTTTACCAAACGTAAATTCACCGTGGTCATTCATATCAAAAGCCAAAAGATCACTGGCTCCGGCACTCAGTACCCAACCTATTGTGTTAACTATTACTCAGGTGGTCAGGCTCGCTAACTTGGATGACTCGGTTCCCAATTGCGCATATCGATGCTCATGCTATTGGTCACTGGGTTGTCTGGTCCACACTCAATTGTCAAACGGTACACGAATCTGCACTGAAACGGCACACTCTCATAATAAAACAGTTGTTTTATTAGCAAAATGTTTACACTTCTCAGTTTCTAAAATGTCACTCAAAGGCAACACCATATCTAATATAACATTATCTATACTTATATATTACAATGAAATGAAATGCGTTATAACCATCGATTACTTTCTCAGGTGAATGGGGAACCGCTTTCAGTTACAAGCACACAGCTTCCGAGGAGCTTCAATACAGGGAGGGATTAAAGAGAAATGGATTTAATCAGCTGGTCAGCGATCGGATCTCAGTGCACCGACGCTTGCTGGATGCCAGACTTGAAGAGTATGCATGTTAGATTGGTTTGTGCTATACTGGACAATTATTTAGCCTATCGGAATATCTGAATCGAAATTTCGAAATGGTTGGATCAGAACATGAGAACATCAGAATATATGTTAACATTTACGGGAAGTATTGACACAAACAAGAATATATATTTCATAAGCTTTGTGGTAGTCGGAAACTTGGAAAAAAAATCAATCGTTTACCACCTTCAGATCAACTCGTAAAACTCTTAGTACAGGTAAATGAAACTATAATGTTTGTTTCTTTGAAATAATAGCAACCACAGTTGTCTGTCAACATATTTCGTACATCGTCAGTTGCAAGTCACTTGAGTATCCGGACGACCTACCTTCAGCTAGTGTCATCATCTGCTTCCATAACGAGGCTTGGTCCACCCTCCTGAGATCTGTCCACAGCGTCCTTGACCGCTCCCCTGAACACCTTATAAGGGAGATCATTCTCGTTGACGATGCCTCCACTCAAGGTGACAGATGCACTAGTTCTTATGAGTAACAGAGATTACACTAGCTAATTTTGAAATACAACAGCTCAAAGTATAGTTAAGAATAAACTGATTGCAGTATTTAAACAACTGCCCACCCAACACCCCCTCTCACAAATAATAAACATTATTATATTTATCCTCACACAAAGGGTAGTTCATTGTAAGATGCACGAAGGTACGGGTTAGAATTAATCCTCAAGTACCCCATGATTGTCGATTGAAGTGGCGATTAACACGATCTGATTGTTGGGCTCGTGGACATGGTCATCATATCACAAGTGCATACCTCCATCCTTGTAGATTTCCTCGTCCTATCTCGATTATTTATAAAATGCCTCCATAAGGCGGGAAGTTTGCTTAGTGTGGCGTGAATGTTAACTCATCCACTCCTTGTAATATTCAACATAATTCAGTTAACAATTCCAAAAATGTTTTTTTAGACAGAAACACGAGTACATGAAATATCACATTTGCTCAATAACATTTTGGGGTAAAATGTATCAGGCGAATCATAGGTTTTGTGATTGCAAGATGACACGTCAGTTCAATATTAGTGAGCGAGCCACGCTGATTCTCAACACACAAGACAAAAGATACTGATAGACCACACATGAATACCGACTACAAATACAATGTCTGTCAAGTCCTATGATGCATTAACCACGGGTACGAGGGATTCTGAACAGAGGTTTAAAACAACATACATGTAGATGCTTCAAAATTTGCGAAGTCGAACAAAATACCTCCCTTTTGAAAAAAAACCCCACAAAACAAAACAAACAAACCCCCCCAAAAAAACCAAAAAAAAAAACAAACAAACAAAAAACAAACAAAAACAAGACACAAAAGCAAAAACCCAAACAAAAAAAATCCCCCAAAACATAAAGCTAACCGTATTATGTAAACATGTTTAAATCGAACACCTATGTGTGATGCTTTGCAGACCACCTGAAGACACCTTTGAAAAATTACATGTCCAGATTGGAGAAGGTGAAGGTTGTTAGACACAAGACGCGTCAGGGTCTAATCAGAGCGAGGCTGACCGGATATGAAGTGGCTGTTGGTCCAACACTGGTGTTCCTAGACTCCCATATCGAGTGTTTCCCAGGTAATTAATTTCTTGTCCAGGTTGAGCCAGCCAGGAACTTGTGGGCCAAGCTTAATACATCTTGCCAGCAATGCTATAATGGCTGTTAAATTATCTCGGTTCAATGGTTATGTGCTTGTTCAATGTTATCAATCGCTATTTAAAGGATATAAGGTTATATTCAAGATCAACCTCAGACAGTGCAGGTTTCATTATCTAGTTCGTCTCGTATCAGCTTTCATACCATGTGAGTCAGTGAATTAAAATTTTATTATGCCCACCCTATTCCTGACTCCAATATGAGTCAGTGACTTAAAATTGTATTTTGACCATCCTATTCCTGACTCCAGTATAAACAATCCGGCTCATGTCACAACATAAGGTCTCTCTCTCCAAACAAGCACACTTGGATCATCAACGTAGACATGGCCCATATCCGCACAACTTTCGTAGCGTAATCCAATGATATATTATACAGTTACAACAACCCGCGAAGGTCCCGGGTAGAATAGGCCTTCAGCAACCCATGCATGCCATAAAAGGCGCCTATGCTTCGTAAGAGGCGACTAACGGGATCGGGTGGTCAGGCTCGCTGACTTGCGTGAGAAATGTCATCAGTTCCCAATGGCGAAGATAGATGCTCATGCTATTGATCACTGGATTGTCTGGTCCAGGCTTGATTACTTACAGACTGCCGCCATATAGCTGGAATACGGCGTAAAACATAACTCACTCAGTTACGACAGGTCGTAATGCTACGAACACTATGTGGATGACAAGAACTGTATCATGCAAAAAATGAACAGTCCCACACAGGAGTTGTTTTACGCCTAAGCAGATAAAACATATATTGCAAAATGTATTTTAGGCTGGCTGGAACCATTACTAAGCCGTATCCAGGAGAACCCAAGGACCGTTCCCTTTCCCCAAATTGACGTGATCCACTCGAGGAACTTTGCTACAGGCAAGTCTGGAAGGACGGAACAGTTTGGAGTTTTCAGGTGGAAGATGCTGCAGTTCATCTGGGGTAACCTCAGCAACGAGAGAAAGAGCACGCTGAAGTCACCCGCTGATCCCATCAGGTAGGAGGCAGTAATGTTGCATATTCGTTACATACGCGTGCCTGGTATTAGAGAGTTGAAGGAACACCAGTTTTGGGCCAATCTAAACGTTGCTTAAGTTAGGACAATACTTAATCAACACAATAGCGTTGCTACTAAATATCACCCAAGTGGAGACAACTTTGGTCCTGTATAACACCAGATTGTCTTTCCATATGAACCTGGTCATATGTGAACCATCTGAGGAAATGTGATCAAACACAACTTCAGCATGCTGGCACGTGCTGCTGGTGACTATCTAAATTTATTGCACAGTGTAACTGTAAATCTGTTAATCATCTGCATTGACAAAACATGGTAGATCACAATGGTGACATATTTCGCACATGGGCGGTGTAAATTCCCTCTGGCAATATATGACTGGCCTGTGTTCGGATCCTTCTGGTGCGTCACTGTGCGTCTTCCTACGATGCTGATATTTTGTATGTATTACATGAAAAGTTTGTTAAGGGAACAATTTCTACTCATATATATACCACGTTTGAGAGTTAATTCGTCACGTGATCGAGGACTAGGAATCTTTTCTGAAAGACCGTTTAAGTATTGGATATGCACACTTTATTGGTTTGCAGATCTCCCACAATGCCCGGAGGGTTGTTTGCTATAGACAAAGAGTGGTTTACGACTCTTGGAACGTATGACCCAGGACTCTTGTACTGGGGCGGCGAGAACATGGAACTGTCGTTGAAAGTACGTTGTAAATCACATTATCACATTAAATATCTTTACTTTGCGTGTAACATGTGCATTTATTCCAACTTGGATAGGATTTCATTTCTACTGGCTTCGCGTGTCCAGTATCGCATACAGAGAAAGATTAGAGAACTATGTTTAGGTATGATACGCTCGTTTGATATCACAACACCTGTTGAAGTTACTACCTTTTACAATTTAACGCGTTATAATCGGAAACTTACGATGTATTTTCCGTGTTCGTTCAATAACGGATTTTCCGATCGGTCGTAATGGGGCTTCGTCATTTTTATTACATGGAAAATATAAGTGACTGTAAAATCGCTCTCAGATATCCACATCGAATCTTCCTTGAGGTTTGAAACGCAAGTTCGAAAAAATGGGAAATGAAACGGTTAGTAACATTTAAAGATGCATGATTCCCTCCTCCTGTAAAAAATCCCACATGAGCAGGTACAACTCCGACAATATCCTGAGTATCTCTCTGTGATTCAATGTCATAATTGTGCTGAATGTTGCATCCGAGTCGCATGAACAGTATGTGGGATTTCATCTACACTGTAAGCGCTTTGGGAAACAACAGATATCACTAACAGTCATCGTTTGTTGTGTCACATACTCAGATATAATTTAACTGGTGCTATTATTATTCCTGCTATTGGACCGGTATATATTTCAGGTATGGATGTGCAATGGAACCCTAGAGCTACTCCCGTGTTCACACGTGGGTCACGTGTTCCGGATGAGAAATCCCGTGAGTTGGGATGGAGCAGGAACGCCTGTTGTTACCAACGCCATGAGGGTAGCGGAAGTCTGGCTCGACGAGTACAAGTACTTGTTCTATGAACAAACGTCCTTGATCAGGGTAAAGACCACGTTGACACAGTGAATGGGTATAGCGCACAAGGCCTCAAAAAGGTTTAAAAAAAAGTATGGTAGACATAAAGGTGACTGTCATTTCCAGATTTGAAAATTCCCTGTTGAGCACCGTTACCGATTTTGTTTCAGGTGAGCAATTGCATGTTACTGGAGAAGGTGCCACTGGTGGGTCATGGTTGCCTTGTATTGCGGACACATCATCTAATCACGATATGACAGTTATTCAAGATTGCATTCATACTATCAAGTTGAAAACACAAATGCGACACTTAACATAGGTTTTCTGTCGCAGGGGTATATCAGCAATGTCCTGTCTTTGTTTTCTTTCTCTGTCTGCCTGTCTCTCTCTCTCATTCTCTCTATCTATCTCTCTCTCACTCACTGTCTCTCTCGCGCTCTGTCTCCCTGACATACACACGCGCATAATCAGACACACACACACACATACTCATGAGAACTCTCGATCACACGCACACTGAGAGACAGGCTCTTATACAGACTCATCGTATATTATGTGGTATGTGAAGATGTGGTATGGCTGCTAAAGCAATGTAAGCACTTTCACTTTACAATCAAACCCAGAGTGAGATACGCATTGCATATTGTTTTGTTAGGGCAGCAGTTTTGGCGATGTGACAGACCGGAAGAAACTGCGGGACAGTCTTCAATGTCATGACTTCCGCTGGTATATAGAAAATATTTACCCCGAGTGTCGCATTTTGACAGTTCTCAATTCCGGAGAGGTGAGTGTTCTAACACTGGCGTGGAATCATTGTTGGTATCGACGTTTCGTGGACCCCTGTTGGTATGACCTGTATTCACTTATGTTTGAGTGCTGATATGTTTACAAATCTGGGAAAGTGTCCCAAGCCCAATATACTGACCGTCCTGATTTCCAAGCAATCATTCCTCACACTAAAGCCAATAAAAGGGTTAAAAAGTAAATAAAAAACTACATTCATTCAAAGAGATCAACTGCTACATAGAATTACAACCCAGAGATTCATGCTGCCATTCCGTATCAAGTGTCAGTTATATGTGAGAGCCTTACATATTTTACAGTAAGACCATAGAATGGAGATAATTTGTAATGTAATATATCGATGCGTTTATCCCACAACAAATATTCACGTAGCAGTTTCTTCGCTGTAAACTATGTGGTACAAGACCAAATGCGGGAAAACGTTTGAAATTGCGCCATTTAAATATAAATTAAGCAACACATTCACAGAAGTATTTCAGAAGATACATAATGACACTGGTGGTTTACGAATTCTTCACGCACAGGTTCGAAGCTATTCCAGTCCGACCATGTGTCTCAGCGCAGCTAGCAACAAAACCCCTGGCCTCTGCTCTTGTCAGAGCCCTGTTGAAAGCAAGGTAAGGACGGTTGGATGTATTTCTCAGCAGCGGGTACACCGGGTTTGCAGGTGCTGTATGAACATGACACCGATTTGCCGTGTGTCTGCAAGTGAAAACAGTTCTGTGAAAAAATGTCTGTGTCTGTGCGCGCGTGCGTGTGTGTGACTGGTCACAATTTACACGCCAATACTAGTGTTCGGTAGTATTAATAGATGCGTTTTAGAACCTTCACGATTCTTGTCGAGCTCTTTAATGAACGTTGCTGAAGTGTTGCTAAGATCCGTAAAAATCGTAGTAACGTGCGTAATGCATGTTCGTAGACTTAGTGCATTAGCTTAATATGTGCTTTACAAAATGGAGGTAATAAGACTGTAATTTTGTAAACAGATCATCTGGAGTGTATGTTATACAGTGACATCATTTTCGAATCTGTATTCCCGAATTGGTTGAGCCAGGTGTGGGTTTACGCCTCCTTCCCAATATTCCAGCAATATCAAGGCGGGGGACACCACAAACGGACTTCACTCATCGTATCCATGTGGTCAATCGAACTCACGTCTTCAGCGCTGCGAGCGAACGCGTTAACTGTATAGCTTCTTCAACGCCCAGTTAAAACAGTCGTATAGTATTGCATCGTCTGTGTCGTGTGTTATTGTGCGAGGTTGTGTTTCAGTACTGGAGACTGCTTCCGGCAGGTGTTCTACAGGATTCCAATTCACAGATACTGTGCGTGATGGGAGGGGAGCTGATTCATGACGACTGCTACAGGAGTACACTGATCAACTGGACATACACGGAGGTAGGCATGGAGGTGTCCACATCTTCTCACTGACAATAGGAATTCCCATACTAAAGCCTCGAGCCTCAGTACGCAAAAACACTGTTCTAGTGATGAAATATTTTAACCATATTTAAGCGCAGGGCTGAATTTCGAAAATGCACAATATAGTTTGGTTTTTTTTACATAAAAATTACACAATCAGGAATTTTAAAATTCGGTGTTCAGGAAATTGGTCTAGAAATCCAAAGCTGAAAGTTTTGAAAATGTTTGCTCGAGTGAGTAAATGTGAACGCGAATGATATTGTTGATGGTCTAATTCGTGCAAAACTCAAAGTTAACCATTATGAAAGGAGTGCCTGACACCTAAGCAAATGACTAGTCTTTATATACAGTATTTAGAGCGTCAAAGTCTCTACATGTGGAAAGGGATGTCACTCTAAACAGTGTAGCGTCATGTGCAATCACCAAGATCTTCACACAAATCATGAAAGCCTTTGAGGATACATGTCTGTATTCACAAACTGTTGAATAGGGAATGATTGAATGTATTACTGAGAGATGGAACATTGTGAGTTTTGTAAATGACCTCCACCTAGGTTCCTGTGAAATCAGTTGTGCGTTATCATATTTTCAAATTAGTCAGTAGTGAAACGTTCGCTGTTGAAAACACTCTTTATATTCACGTTTTTTGTGCTGAAACGGTTACACATCTTATACAACGAATAATTTTATGTACTGGTAAAATGAGCTCCTACAGGCTGAAACTACCGTAATATATAACGTTTGTTTTAATTCGGTAATTGGTTAATGTCAGTCCTCCCGTGAAAGACTGCTCAGTACAACCAGAAGTGGAATTCACTACATCTGTAACTACTTTTAAGTTATTAAAATATAAAAGTAAGGTTCTACACCTGCATGCACTGTGCCCCATGTTGCTTCTAAGACCACCAACAAGAAGAGAGCACGCCATCGTAAACCATCCAGTAATGTTGATATCTTCTGTTTTCAGGAAAATACCCTGTACCTGAAGAAGTATGACAAATGTTTAACAGCTGGGGTCAACTCGTCGGTCCATATGGCCACATGTGATGGACGTTTCAATCAAAAATGGGTGTTTGAAAAATCAAAATTTCATAACAATATGGGATGAATAACCGTGGAAATATGTAACCAAAATATCACATGTGTGTGTCCGTGTGTAGTACTTACGAAACGTACCATATACAACAATCACTTCAACTGCTAGTGTTTGATGATGTCTTAAAATTTACATCCATGAATGTCAGAGTTACAATTGTGGCCTCCAGTAGCCCTTGCTTGTCGCAAGAGGCGACTGACGGTAGCGGTTGGTGAGGTTCACGGACCTGGTTGACACTTGTCATCGCCGCCATACAGCGGGAATTTTGCTAATAAGTGCGTTATAAACGTAATCGCACTCACTCACTTAAAAATATATGCCGGGCAACCGATTTGGATGGTGGTCTGAACAGTTTGAATGAACATACTTTGATATGATGTTTTTCTTAATGTGAACGAAAGTTACAATATATTTGAACTGCTGTATCCACATGCCATTGTCTACCTGCGTCATACCGCACAGCCTCATGCAGCAAGACTGACACACGACATTCTTCATAACGCCAACAGTATTGCTTTGCCAGCACGTTCTCCCGACGTGAATCCGTAAGAAAACGGGTGGGTCTACTTGAATCGAGAAATCAGAAAACTACCAGCGTCATCTGTCACCTGTGAACAACTGGACAAAGTCTCCTACAAGAATAGCAACGTAATGACAGTCGGCGTCTTACGCCATCAATGCGCCAATGCGTTTTCGTAAACACCTGTTTAAGCCAGATGTGGTCAGACTCACTATAGATTCAAAATCTGATGTCATTATGAGGAAAATCCGCATTTTTATTTTGTGTAAAAGTTCAAACTATTACACCACGTGTCTTTCATTTTCAGTAAAAGGACACTTGCAACTTTGTATTAATAAAGTATGTACGTTTGCTATAGAACTGAATGCTCCCCTGCCACCAAACATGAGTACACAAATTAACAATGGAATC
This sequence comes from Haliotis asinina, assembly GCF_037392515.1. Lineage (NCBI taxonomy): Eukaryota > Metazoa > Mollusca > Gastropoda > Lepetellida > Haliotidae > Haliotis > Haliotis asinina. Next base: position 8,495,115 of record NC_090283.1, on the reverse strand, counting down.
GTCCGGGAATCACCAATAAGGAATATGACAACAGTGTGAATTGTTTGAACAGATCAGTGAACATCCGGGTTAGAGTTGGTCTTGAGCAATCTATGCCTAGAATTGACGGTCCGACTCGTTGATGTTATGGTATCCTAGTTGCATAGGTCTAGCCTCATGTTGTTGTTGACCCTCACGCCGAAGACCCGGGTTCTATTTACGACCTGGGTGCAAATAGTGAAGCCCGTTTCTCCACCTGTGACATTGCTGGAATATTGCTAAAACGGCATAAAATCAAAGTCACTCACTCATGCTGTTAATCACTGAATTGTACGCCGCCACAATAGATTATATATAGCGTGGATATTGATTAGTACGCGCTGGACAACAAACCAACACATTTATATCAAATATTTTAATCAGTGTACAAAAAGTAACAGTTGCTACTCTGTTCAAAGACAGATTTAGGGACGTGATTTTGCTGTATTGTAGAACATTCCAGACGCAGCGATTACCATGGATAACCCAACCTGCTTGTGAGGCGCCAAAGGGTTTCCAATCACATGACGTGTCCTATCGAAACAAACTCACTGGCCCAGGGTAAGAGCACACTTGCCACATGTGCTTCGTTGTGGGGCAGGGCCAGTCACCCTCAGTCTCTTGCTTCTATTTGGAGAATATATCACATGTCCGCTTTCGCTATCAAACAGTGATGATGCCAGCACAGAGTTATATAGTTCTTATATAGAAGAGTGAGTGGGTGTTTCTGCCATTTACCGAGATCACAATTTACCCAATTTTACCACTTCCCTTCATGGAATAATGACTGGTGTGAGTGAGTGAGTTAGAAGTTTACGTCACATCGACAGTTATTCAGACGACAAACATTTGGTTTTACTACAGGTAATCTCAATAAATAAATAAATAAATAAATAAATAAATAAATAAATAAATAAATAAAATATTAGCACGTTCTCACTATTTGAATCTAACAACGAAAGTATTCAACTGATAAAAGGCTAATATCACAAAGATCAACATTACACGTAATACCATTCCAATACGGACTATAGACCACCAGGCACCTGACTGGCGATCATGGGGACTTACAGTACTTTGGCTACCTGCATGAACCCAAATAGGCTGGTATAAGTGGACGAAGTGTTTACAGTTAAGACACGGTGATGGTAATCACAGCTAATGGATTAAGATACACGGTATTTTCTGCCAGTGACATCTCCAAACTTTCTCCTCATTTGCATGAATCAACATTCAACAAATATATTCAACTTAATACCCATATGTAGGACGTACTGAACTGCGATAATGATTATAACATGTGTTCTATCCCCCATATACTCTCTTATGCACACGATCTATACTGCATTCGATACCTGCCTGAATCAGTTGAGAATGGTATATCATTGTGGAGGTGTAACACGTGCTCAGTTAAGTCGCCCTATCACAAATTATCGACAACAAACCATCTGAAATGTGTACCCTTACTCTGATCGAAGTGTTCATTGTATGATCCTACATCTGCTACAAGCACTCACAACACATTTCAGGGAACATGTCAAAAGGAAAATATACATGATTGGAGGACGTTCTGATTAAGTCGTATGATGTGTGATAATTATATCAAGGTAATTGATTTGTAATTGTTTCCTATTTTGTTTCCTGATCCAAACTATTCATAAGTGTATTTCATGAACATAAGAACATTGCCTTTGATAATTTGATTAACATGTTCAAGATGTGTGAAATGATCCCTAATGGCACACGCCATGTTGGCCATGTCGATAACTAGAGGTATGATACCATCAAATATCAGTGGACAACAGGTAATTTACGACTTGACCTCTAGGTTTTGCCCATGAAGCATTTGGAGTTGGATTCGTGAAATGATTATCTGAAGCGGATACTACTGGTGATCTTACCGCTCAGTGAGTCAACCTGCATGTTGATGTCGACATTGAAACTTCTGTACGAAAGGTGTCGAGTGTCCAGCGAATATGTGTAATACCGATCTGTGAATCAACGTGTCTTTTGATGTTGACTTTGAAACTTCTGTACGAAATGTGTCGAGTGCCCAGTGAATATGTGTTCATGATACGTATGCCGCTTGTGAGGGGCATACATATTTCTTGCTTCGACTCAGCAGTGAGCTAACCATCAATAGTGAGTCCACCACAGCTTGCAACTGGTGCAGTGTTTATCATGAGACGACTGAGGCTTCGAGTGCTCAAGGCCGTTGTGTTCTCTTTGCTCTTGTTGTTCATCTTCACTACCAGAACGTTGGTGCAGAATGTAGACAGTCAGTATTCAATATACAACAGTGAGAAGATAAGTGACAATAAAGTTGAAAAAAGTGTCTTCAAAGCTGTACATAAACCCGATGACAATGGTGTTGTTGTGACAAGAGATGCTATAAATATAAGCAGTATACAGGCTGCCGGGCAGGGAAGAGTTGTAAATGCGTCGGATATACGAAAAAGAACCATATCGATCCTTAGAAATGCCCATCAAAAGGAAATTAAAGGAGTGGATAGAGGTAGTCACAAACAGGGACTGACGGATAGGGAGGACGTCATAAAGACACAGAAAACACAGACCGTAGATTATTACGTGGAGGAGTACGGTGGAGAGGACAGTAATGTAACATATCCACCATTTGTGGAGCACAGCCCGGAGAATGGTCCAGGTGAGGGAAGAGTCCTAGTCATTGTGATTGGTTGGATACTTTAAACCATGACATAATCTAATCACTTTATCACTGGGAGATATCTAGGTTGTATTCTAATCGTTGCTTTACAAGACTCGCTCCTGCATCGAGTTAGTACGGAGCGAGGCAGGCTAAATTCAGTAGGTTAGCGTATTGTTAAGTGTTATTGATGCCTCGACTCTATGGGTAGGTACGTCGTGATTGACTATCTTTGCCATTGAAAATCCATTAGTAGCGGAAATGAACTGAGTGAGTGATTGAGTTAATATTTAAAGTCACATTGGCAATATCTCAGCCATATTGTGACGAGAAAGTTTAACATTTAAATGGAGTATATGCATATTGTAAAAGTCTGTCAACGAAGGACAGTAAAACAATTAGAATATCACAATTTGATTTAAAAACGGCATGGGAAGTTAAAACTAATATAACTATTTAGACAATACAATATAAAAACAGGCTATAGGTCGCCAACAAGAGAAGGTAGATCACCATACTAGGGACCATGGGGACCTACAGTACCATTGCTACCTACATGGACCCAAGATGGATTTACACCATCCTCTCAGCTGCTGGCGGTTGTAGGAAAAGTTAGCCAAAATTAAAACCATAAAAATACGTTAAAAAAGCCTGCTGGAAATGAGCTGAAGAATGGTGTGTGTATGTGTGTGTGTGTGTGTGTGTGTGTGTGTGTGTGTGTGTGTGTGAGAGAGAGAGAGAGAGAGAGAGAGAGAGAGAGAGATTCTTCACTTATTGTCAGTTGAGCTAACAGGTCCTGCTTCTGGGATATACCACAACGTTTCCATGTTATTAGTGATTGGCAACATGCATGTCAAACATTCAACATATTCATTTCCATATGTATACCTTTCTTTAGTCCATTTGTCCGAGTTGTGGATTGTCATTGGAGAATGTTGATCTTATACATTGTCAGTCAGTAAGAACAGCCTAGCTTCATCTCCATAAATGCCTTGTGTGGGTCCTTTCATAGACATATTAATTTTTAAGTACATGGCGGTATTGCCCAAGCAGAGACTGGGCATCAGTGATTGTTCCTTGTAATGCAATTCAAGGTGAATGGGGAAGTGCCTTGAAATACCAAGCTACTGGGCTGGAACATGACCAGAGCGACGAAGGATGGAAGAGAAATAGCTTCAACCAGTTGGTGAGCGACCGTATCTCCGTTCATCGACGTCTACCCGATTACAGACAAGCTGAGTAGGTACATCAGTCAATCTTAAAGTAACCGTTTTTCAGTCATTGGTAACCATAAAGTATGACATCTCTATGAGGTCTACCATGCAGCTTGACTTGCGATGTTGCCAGAGAGTACCATGATTTGTTAGCAATGTTATAATGATTGTATCTGGTGTTCTTCTGTTATGCCTAATCTTACATCTCTAAGTCCTTACTTCCTGAAAATGGGGCACCAGCAGTCAGTGTGACATTGAGTTATCACCATATCTACTCAGGTGCAAGTCACGTGTGTATCCGGCCGACCTACCTCCAGCTAGTGTCATCATCTGTTTCCATAACGAGGCTTGGTCCACTCTCCTAAGATCTGTCCACAGTGTCCTTGACCGCTCCCCTGAACATCTTATAAGGGAGATAATTCTCGTTGACGACGCATCAACACAAGGTATGCTAACAACAACACGTTCAAAACTACAACAAAGTGAAGGGAATCTTGTTTGTTAACGTTCCGATGCCTTAAAGCGATTTGTCTGCTCTACTCCTCCACTGACACTGCTCTAAACCGAGTCCTGCATATCCCATAATGCTGCTACAGGACGTGGACATATAGCCATTCCTATTTATTCTAAGTCAGTCATTTTTAGTCTTTAAGTCACACATATGGATTACTGATAACTCCAGCGTTTCAACCAGAACAAAAGGTAATATCTCTCCACTACGGTAAAATTAGCTTCACAGGCATCCAAAATATCAGGTCGAACATGTTACCAAAATGTGTTGTAAGGTGTCTCCAAAAACAGAGTTTGTGACTTAACGCTCTGTTGGACATGACAGTTGCATGCGTGCCAGCGTGTTATGCGAGGAGAGCTTGAAGTTTATCAAGGCTCGTCTGTTCACAATTTTTTTATACGGTTCAATGGTATATAGAGCTGACGATCCTAGAAACATAATCATAGTTGGTGAGACCAGGGACTGGAATTCACGTCTGCCTATGGGGCATAGTTCTAACGCCCATCTCTCATTACAACATAGCATAACAGCTCATTTGTATAGCGCCCATTTGTATAGGGCTAGTTTCATGCTAAATGCATGCTGGAAGCGGACAGATGGGAGAAGATTCAGGCAAGAAAATTTTGTCTGAAGGGATGTGTTTTAAGGCTCCGAGGAAGATCTACATGAGGCGGCGGAAAAGCCAAATGAACGTTAACAATAAGTTGATGGTCTGACTTTAGGCACACTGAGCAGTTGCTGTGATTCAGAGCGCAGAGAACGCCTCGGGACAAAGTGGTTGAGTACGTCCGAGAGATAGGAAAAATCTTGATTGTTGAGGCACTTGTTAGGCAAAGGGCTTCATAACATATTAACTAGGCAGAATTGGCATTCCACCTAACTTAGTAAAGGTCCAGTTTTATCATACGTTAATGTGTTTTTGTGAAAGTGGTTTCTGACACGTTGTGCGCCTTGCTTTATACATGTGTAAACAACCCATTCTCCGGTTGGCGTCTGTGTGGAGCAAAAACCATATACCAGGAATGACTCTAATATGCCTCTTGATGTTCATAACTTCAGATCACCTCTTGGCACCATTGAAAAAGTATATGTCAAGGCTGGAGAAGGTGAAGATTGTTAGAGTCAGGAAGCAGCTTGGTCTAATTAGAGCCAGACTGATTGGAAATGAAGTGGCGGTTGGACCAGTATTGGTTTTTCTCGACTCTCACATCGAATGTTTTCCAGGTAGTAATATGCTATTTCTTTAAAGGTAGTGACGAAAAGTAAAATTCGAAATTAGTGTCATGTAGATAAGTGTCTGAGAAATTGAATTGTTGTAATGTCGTTTAATATGTACACGACAGGGATTGATTTCCTTAATGTTTCAGTTATAGCGTTATTGAGAAGCGTCTTTGCATCCACACACCCATACGTGCGCGCTCATATACAATCATACACGCACACATATTGGGACAGACACACTCACATACGAAGTGTTTTGTATCACAATGGCAATTCAAATAAAAAGGTAGTTTTGATACTGACACACACGTCCAGGAACAATGCATCGTATGAACAGCGATTCAGACGACTACACGTATAACGAACTTAATGGGATCAGTAATTTAGCTCGTTTATCGTAAGAATTTGAAATAAATATATACCTGACGACCGGGACAAAATACAGTTTATTATTTCTCTAAGATCGATATAAGTTTGTTCATTATAAGCCTAGTTGATTGCATAAAGGTATGGGACGGCTGGGTAGCCTAGTGGTTAAAGCATTTGTTCATCACGCCGAAGACCCGGGTTCAAATCAACTTTGAGGAAGCAATATAGTTAACACGTTCGCTCGCTACGCTGATGACCAGGTTCCACTGACCACATGGATACAATAAGTGAAGTCCGTTTCTGGTGTCCCCCGCCGCGATATTGCTGGAATATTACCTAAAGCAGGGTACAACCGAACTCATTGTATTCACAGATACATATAATTGACAGATACATCCATGCGTGCATTGAAATGAGCATCTATCCTAACGTATTTCATCTGTTTCCAGGCTGGCTAGAACCACAGCTCGATCGTATCCGGACAAATCCAAGGAACGTTCCTTTTCCACATATACATGTTATAAGCGCGGATAACTTCGGGACAGGCATGACTAGCAAGCTAAGGCACTATGGGATATTTGCTTGGAAGATGCTTCTTTTTAACTGGGGGAATATCGGCAACGAGAGTAAGAGCCAGATGACATCGCCTAATGGTCCCATTAGGTACGTTCTCCACACTCAAAGCCGGCAGAACTGAAACTAGTACACGCCACATGGCAGTCAGCCAAAACAAACCCAGGAATTCATTTGATGTAGGGTACTGACCTCAGTTGATTGTTACCTCAAATGGAAACAACAATGCCCACGTAACTACATGTATACACACATGTCAACACAAATCCTGGTGAATTCAGACACTCCACCTGTAAAGCACATGCTGAGTTTGGCTTGGGCCAGATTCGGAGGACAGCTGGAGTTCTTTGGACATCCTCATTTTCCCACGAATTATTATAAGTATGTTCCTTGCTGCCCTACAGATCTCCTACAATGCCTGGAGGGTTGTTTGCTATAGACAAAAAATGGTTCACTACACTTGGGACGTATGACCCCGGACTCTCCTTCTGGGGCGGTGAGAACATGGAGTTGTCTCTCAAAGTAAGCTTTGTTTTCATTCTTTAAAAAAACCACGCACTGGAGAAAAGGAAAATTTTAATTTTGATAATTTATTAACCACTTGGGGAAGTGGAACTTTCTTCGTTGAACGATGTTAGTTTCATATTCTTTAACTGGAATGATGTTCGAACGGAACAGATTCAGTTGCGAACTCTTATGGTAGAGGGGTCGATGTTCCAAACACGGAGATTTGACTTTGTCAGTTTCCCCGAACCATCACTAAGAATAGATATATCGGAAAAAAACTCTTCAACTCCACCAACAGGATTTGAGGCCATATCAGCGTACACCTAGCACATCTGCGATACCGTTCATAATTCAGAGGCCATAACTAGACCACGGTATCTTCAAGTCTGGGCATGTGCTGAATTTATGTGCCACTATCCGTCTTCTCGTTATGAGACAGCGTTACTCACAAAAGGATGCTACTAGAGAACCTTGTCCTTTGAACGAAATGGCTATCCACTCAGGGGGAAACACGTATGAAAAATATGTAAATATTCGTTTTTTTTTCTGTTTTGTGGTAGACAAAATTCTGAATGACATTCACATATTTCAGACGTGGATGTGTAACGGAACCTTGGAGCTCCTCCCGTGTTCACACGTGGGGCACATCTTCCGCAGAAGGAATCCTGTCAAATGGAAGGAAGGCGGCAACCCTATTTTGACCAATTCTTTGAGAGTCGCCGAGGTCTGGCTCGATGAATACAAGCACTTGTTCTACGAACAGACTTCACTGCTTCAGGTAAAGTGGAGAGACAGAAGACTTTCTCAAAGGTTTAAAAGCATTTGTTACATTTTGAAATCAATTTCTGTTCTTGTCACTGAAGTCACTTCCGTTTCTATTGTGACAGTACAACACTACTTTTTTCAGGGACAACATGAATACGGGGACGTTAGCGACCGGAAGAAACTGCGGGACAGTCTCCATTGTCATGACTTCCGCTGGTACATAAAAAATGTCTATCCGGAAATATCATTACCTGTGCTATTGAATGCGGGAGAGGTAAGAGCTTGCACTATCACTGACTTTGTTATATTCCTGTGGGGCGGTGGGGGTATTCCAGTGGTCAAAGCATTGGGGTCCAGCATGGTTATTCTGTGTGAATCCATATTCTGCAGTAATATAGCTGGAATATTGCTAAACACGGGATAAAACCTTACTCGCCTAGGCAATTTCACAAGATGAAATCATGACCTTTAACTAAGTGCATTTATGTACAATATGAAGAGAACTGCCAAAGTGATATTAAAAATCATTATAATTACTTTACCAAGACGAATTTTAGATACACAATTGGAAATGATGCTTTATGTCTTACCTGGACAAATCTCGAGCAAAGGCGTAGCCACCATTTTGTTAAAGTCTCCTCTACATTCATTCATATATTATTCCATGTGTAGTTTTTCAGTGTTTCTAGTTTGGCGGCACTCATTTCCAATTATTTATTACCATTATGTAAACTCCTTTTTCATGAATAATTTCGTCAGGGGCGCTTCGACCAGCCTCAGTTCTCAAAGCAAAATAACCAGTAGAAGGCTGTGATCAGTTAGTATCAAATAAGACAAAAACAAAGACATCAAGGCAAGTAATTCCAAAAAGTTATCAGCCCCAAATTGATTTATCCATATATGGAACACGTTATGTAAATATTTTACCAGACCATCAGAATTCTAGCACGTCTTGGTCTGTCGAACGGGCCTTATTTCGCACATTGTTGTCATTCAACTGGTCACTGAAAACTATTTAAAGTGAGAATCATCGAGGAACATCTTTAGATTTAATATGAAATGTCATTTTCGAAAGGTTCGCAGCACTTCCAGCCCAACGTTGTGCCTAGATACTGCAGGACGGAAAACACCCATACTCGTCCCCTGTCACGGGCAAGGCGGTAACCAGGTGCGTCAATGTCACTTTGTCTCTTTTGGAACCTTGGCATGGAATACAATGCGACAACGTTAGCGCATGATGACACTGCTTTCCGGTTCAGGTAGGAATGCTGGCAATCTCTGCAGCTGAAGATATGGCGTTGGGTACCGTGTTGGAAGCCGATATGTTGTCTACAGGGTCAAAAATATAGTGGCCTTACTTCAGTTACGAGCGAACTGTTGCCATTTGTGTGCAGGGGATATAAAACTACACTCCGTCCGTTCTTGCACATTTGTCTTTACTGGAGCAGAACTCTAAAATCATTCACTGTTTCTTCAGCAAACTCGGCACATAGGTAGGATTGGTGGTAGACGACCACTTTGGTGTATGTTATTGTCTATAAGTAGAAACAGTCTGTCATTTTTGTCGGGGTTTACATTCAAGTGGCCCAGAGATGTAACATTTTGCAATGTGGATTTTTGGGTAGTTTTAGATTTCGGAATAATAATATTTTTGGCATTTCCACTGCAACCTGTTCGACTTAGACAGAAAATAGAGGCAGTGTTCGTTTCTGGAGCACGCCTGTTTAATCCTTTCGGTACTGTCCTTCTACTATTCTATCTACGCACCATAACATGTAGACATATTCATGAAGAGTTTATTCGGTTAATATTGTCGACTTTGATTACTTGTTATTTTATTATTTTCATTTTCCTGATCTAGTTTTTGTTATTATTTGCTTGATTTATTTGCTTGATCATTAAACGGCTGAAATATTCACTGTGTGACATGAAATATTCTCTCCTCTGTCTCTCTATATATATACATTTTCAACACATAAGTATCAGTTAACACACTATCACAATGTATAAAAAACAGAGACGATTCCCTTCAGGAAAGACCTACATTTTCCAATTTCTTCACTCAGAACATCCAAATAATATCATTTCGTATTGCAACTATTTGTATCCTAAAAATGAAAATGTTTGAAGTGTAGAAAGACAGACATACGCAAGAACAGAAGATATAGAGAATTGTGTTTCTGTTATTCTAGCACTAAATGAAAATTAATCTAACTGCAGAATATGTGTGTTTGTCTTCAGTACTGGAAGCTGTACCCCACTGGGATGCTGCAGAGCTCCGATGGTCAGCGACTTTGTGTGATGTCCGGCAAACTAACACAGAACAATTGCTACTTCGACAGCAAAAGGATTTGGACATACACTGATGTGAGTGGATACAACAACCATGTACCCGCAGGGGAATTGAGATAAACGTATTGAGATTGAGTAAAACTGACAGGGATGCTCTTCTTGGGTTTCCCCTAGGCGTAGCTTCAATATCATGGTATGTCGGATATAGTAATGCTCACTCACATACGTTGTATATTAATCCGATAACAAGTGAAGAATGTCACACTTATACTTATGTAATTACTTTATTGAAAAAAAACACACGTTTATTCATGCATGAATTGAATGACAACGCTTGTAATCGAAGTTCTACAGGTATATGTTGGTAAACCAGTTCAGTTTGTACTCATTTTCGAATGTTTCCGTGTTTCCTTGCAATCTGCCGGGTATATGGCGGCCTTTTGCAAAACAAATCCGGACCAGAATATCTCGTGATTAACACCGTAAGAATCGATAAACATGATTTGATTTGAAAACAATGACATGTGTCAACCACGTCAGGGTCTGATCACCCGATCCCATTAGTCGCCTATTATGGCAAGCATGGGCATCTAACCCGGAACCTCACGGGTAGTTGTAGTATTATCCAAGAACGGATCAAGTAATGGTTTTCAGCATCGTGTACTTCAATTTTCGATCAATTTGTACCAGTATTTACTGAGGGTTTCCAACTGTTCCGACATGTCTTAAAGGAGGAGTAAACAGGTCGATATCAGCCAGTTCCATATTCAGTGAAGGCAGCCGATTAAAAGTGACATGCATAAACTGTATCTTCTTGATCTTGTTGATCTCCAAGTTACCTTGACGTCAAGGCTGTGGCTTTACTCACTACAGGGCATCAACCGTATTGTCTTCTTCAAAACCAGCAGGACAATCTGCAAACTTGTCTGCAACAGGTTGATCGGGTTAACTCAGTATTCCTTTACTTTCAGGACAAGAATCTTCGTCTGGCAACATTTAACATCTGTTTAACAGCTGGAGAACATTCCAACGTCTCCATGACATCTTGCAATGGAAGTGCCAATCAGAAATGGATCTTCAAAAAGTCCAAATTTAATCGTAACAATCAATAGCGTAATTCATAATGTACTGTAAAATGCGATAATCATTGACCTTGTGACAGGTCGCCTGGAGTGGATGGTTTTATATATCTGTGCAACAGAGTAATGTTGAATGTTTGCATGTCGTTCCCAGTAGAGGCACAGCAGGGAGATAGTACTCAGGAATTCGAAAGAAAAAGAATACGAATTAATCTCGTATTGCTGTGGTACTGATGTGAACGAAAAAGGTCTTCTGGTCTGGCGTATCAAGAATCATATGAAAATAGTGATGAATCGATGTCGGGTTTAGTAATCTTAGCACTACAATGGTAGAATTTGCACAAACGTCAAAGACTGTAAATAAATCCTAAAAATAAAACAACAAAACAAGACAAACAGAACAAATAAAATATTACATAAACTATTGAACTAAGACGTTGTTTCTTACGTAAGTCACAGATGACCTTATCTTGGTGGGAGCTCCTTTGTGTTCATTACAGAGTTACTAATGATATCAGTGATGTGTCGAAGGAACGACTGTACTGTTTCACCGCACTGAACATCATTCAAGTTATATCAGGGATCACGCCATAAGGTAACTTCACAGACTGCAACATTTTAGGGTGGGGTCGAATCTGGATCACCATGTTGACGTGCTAAAACTGGGCTCTCCCCACCACCACCCCAAAAGATTTTGTATACAGTCTTGCTGCTAAGTCGAACATTAAACTGCATATGTTGGACAAGTTCGCCAGGTCGTACAAAACTCGTCGCAGTATTTGTTTATTCTGTCTATACGCACAGAGTAAATACTTCTAATAAGATCATATTAGCACGTGTTACGGAAATGCTATTTATCAATATTCTTTCCTTTCTATGAAGTTCAAAAGGGCCCTGTTATCTTATTTTGAAATGTGAGCGGCTGTGATATTGGACACTGACACATAATACAGCACTTATCAGAGCGCACACATGTTACTTGTCTGCCCAATGAAACGGGGATGGTTATTGTACAAATGAATAGCACATATCGCAATAACAACAAAATCATTGTCACATTCTCACTTGCCTTCTCGCTGTTCTGACTGAGATAACAATGACACTTCTGTAGGCCTGTGTTATCAACAGCAGGGTAACTGATGACAACAGGCTCTGTGCCCACAGATTCATTAATAACACAACATATGTTAGTCGGTTCGAATCCGGTCTCACTCGTTGTTGATTATGTCTGTGCATTCATTGGTACCCACACATCAATTCTCATGTATGTAGACGTCGCGAAAATGCACCCATCAGCTCTTGTCACCTTGCATGTTTCTGACACACAGTGTTAACCCATGTCACTCACGCACTCAGAAGCCACAGCGATACATGAGAACTGCCCCTTGTGTACCCCGGAATATTTTATTATTATTATTTATTTATGAACTAAAATAATATCGGTGCAATCAGTAAATACTGGTTATTATCAGACTGTATCTGAGGTTAGTCGATTTGAGGTGACAACGAGAATCGATGGTCTTGTAAATTTTTTATAGGTTGCTAAAATTTTCATGCAGATACAAGTTAACATGTCTCTCAAAAGTCTGTATGCACGAGAACTAAAGTTGTCACAAAGTGACTACACGAAACATACTGAAATATATCGGAACGGAGCACTGTACGGAGCGATTGTTGCAGACATCACCTTCTGTTCAGACAGTTCCTAAATAGTCCCACGAATACTACTAGCCTCAGTAATTTCTTCGAGTGAATTTTACTTTGCACAAACTACAGCATGTCGCTTGACTGTTGTACACCGCCGAAAATCGAAGAATCGTTTTGAAGTGCGACATCTGGTACATGGCCGCTTTGTGTCGGACCGACGCTTTCTCATCCCCTCCATCGTGCGAGTATATCCGTGTGGTGATGTAGGTTTATAAAGATCTGGTACATGTGTCGGACCAACGCTTTCTCATCCCCTCCATCGTGCGAGTATATCCGTATGGTGATGTAGGTTTGTAAAGATAGGGTATGCCTGTACGTTGTGCTTCCAACAAATAGTTTGTTGATGGAGTTGTTTTGGGGGGTTGGAATTAACGCACCATAGGAAAAAGGCAGACTTAACCTCCGATATGATCTTCAAATGTGCACGATTTTCAAAATGGACTTGCCATATGGGCAGAACGTCTGCTTCTTATCATGTAGAGAGTGAATAACCAGGATCGTATTGACGGGGACTGTTTTGTTGTATTGGGATCAAGGGATCAATAATCTTCGTGAGTATGTTATCATTTGGCAATGATCTACTACATGAAAAATATCGATGTACATCCATTAAAGTCCAATGTGCCACGAATGCACGTATCGGAATAGATGCTAATAACACGATGGTCATAATTTGACCATAATCATTTATTATGCCAATCCGTTGACGTATATCGTATATGCTTTGTTCAATGGCCACATAACTGCGTGCATTTAATCAATATGAAACGCTCCCAGATACGGATTGTTAAGATTTTAATGTTCGGAGGGATGCTACTGTTTATATACACGACACGATCCTTGGTCCAAAGTGTCGATAAACACTTGACTGTTGACCCTGGAGGTCAAACACTGGAACTGAAGCCTGTAACGAATTCACCGAAAGCAAAGGTTAGTAATTACATAAATGCACATCGTGTAAACTATATCTTACAACATGACCCTGTGAGGGGATTGGTTAAGGATTCAGAGGTACAACACAATATAGAAGCGGTGGGAAAGATCTTGGATGATACACTGAAAACAGATGAGCACTCTGACGTTAGAGACAATCAGCAAGATGTGCAGTCGATCAGAGAAGAAGAGCAGCTCGGACACCAGAAAGAAAACAGGCACAATGAGGAATATTACGTGGAGGTGTACGAAGCAGATGACAGCAATGTGACCTACCCGCCGTTTGTGGAGCACAGCTCGGAGGATGGACCAGGTAAGGCAATAGGCTGAACCCTGGATGTCTACCGCCAAGGGAATTTTGGTTGCCTATTTCATTGTCTCGTCATTGTTTACCACCCTACACTATAATGACCGTAATGTCGTAAGAATGGGTTCTGGAAACTTTATTCGTACATATACTGATATGCATTAGTAATCAGATGTATATAGTTGATGATATGTGCATAGTTTGTACTGTGAAAGAACGAAGAACTACAAAATCAGCTTGTACTCGAGACCAAAGTGGTCATTGCTAAAAACGTAACAACGACCGTTGTGCGAGGTTGACCATACCCATTGCAAGTTCTTCCTCTCAAAAGGGGCAGTCGTGTAGCCTAGTGGTTAAAGCGTTCGCTCTTCCCATCGGAGTCCCGGATTCGATTCCCCACATGAGTGAAAGGTGTGAAGCCCATTTCTGGTTTCCCAGCCCTCATTGATTGATTGAATTGATTGATTGAATATTGCTAATAGCGGGGTATGAATCATTCCTCTCAGAATGTCTTGCCGAGACCAGCAATGTGTTCATGAATTCTGTGAAAAAATGAAGGTGTTCATCAAAATCCTGAAACACTGAAGGTCTCTTAATTTATCATCCCAGGTGAATGGGGTAGTAGTCTCAAATACAAACCTACGAGAGATGAAATAGTTGAATGGAAAGAGGGTCAGAAGAGAAATAGCTTCAACCAGTTGGTGAGCGACCGGATCTCTGTGCATCGTCGTCTACCAGATTACAGACGTTCCCAGTAAGTATTAAATGCAGATGGCTTTCTTCCATACCTTTATATCTGGAAACCTCCTCATCACATACTGTCAGCTTTATGTCATATATCTATACGCAAACGCCGTTGGCAGTCGTGGCCTTCAACAAGCCAGCATGAAAAGTGAATTCACAGGCATCGGGAAGAAAAAGTTCTATGGATAGTCATATTCTTTATTGCAATGTCTGTTATTACTTGTGTGACAACGGTGTTAGTACCTACTCCGAAACGTACCACTCATTGCATTGGGGAAGTTGACTATACTTCGATATGACTCGGTTTCCTTTACCTATACAACTTTAAATGTATGTCAAAGAAATCTCTCCAGGTGCCATTTACGTGCGCTTCGATGGATAATTAACCAAATTAAAATACCAGTATTTTTCCTTTCTTTGTCGTCCAGCGACTCTGCTTGTCGTAACAGGCTACTAACGGGATTGGGTAGTCAGTCTCGCTGACTTGCTCGGCACATGGCATCGGTTCCCAACTGCGCATATCGATGCTCACTGGTATGTCTGCTTCAGACTCGATTATTTACAGACCGCCGCCATATAGCTGGAATATTGCTTAGTGCTGCGTAAAACTAAACTCACTCACTCACCAACTCCTTTGTCGTCCAGAGGGGTTTAATCATCGTACGATGTTAGATGGAATAGCAGCCATTTCATTTCCCGATCCTGATGTCGCTTATTGCTAATAGATTCTAAATCATCCCTTTCTTTTGCATTTGTGTCCGGTCAGGTGCAAGTCACGTGTGTATCCGGCCGACCTACCTCCAGCTAGTGTCATCATCTGTTTTCACAACGAGGCTTGGTCCACTCTCCTCAGATCTGTCCACAGTGTCCTTGACCGCTCCCCTGAGCATCTCATAAGGGAGATAATTCTCGTTGACGACGCTTCCACACAAGGTCTTGGAATATTGCAAGCATGACAGCAATTTCTAAAAAGATAGGAATAACGAAAAGAGAGCTAAAAATAACATCGAACGTTTCACTGAGGTTGTTAAAAACTGAACATATTAATGTATGTGTAGAATGTATAATTACATTTGTCTACCCGCTCACATAAATGTCGTTTTGTGATTGGCTGAGTCACTCAATGTACCCTGCTTACAAACGAGTAACGTGTGTTTCTGTTGCCCGCGCGGAATGCAAGACTGCGAGAATTCATTTGGTACCTGTTTGTGGTAGTAGTGGTTCAGCTGCTTGATTCCGGTACTGCTTATTATAATCCAATACCCGTGCCAAAACAGTCCAAATTAACACCGATGTGTTCGGTAAGATACATAGCTCACTGGTCCATCGGGCCCTCGATGTTTGTTCATGTTACCCTAAATCATCGGGATCAAGGAAAACGTCGAGGGTACATTAACCCATGTACCCCTCGTGACCGGTGAACACATAGTGTCGTATGTCTTTAATGTTTCTATGCTCCTGAATTTTGTCATCAATTGTTACTGATGGGTGGAGAATAGATTTTCTAAAAACTGAAAAAGTGAAAACCATGCAAACCTCCAAAAGCCGGACACATCTCAGTATGTCCCATGACAGCCGTATGTCGGCATGTCAGCGCTGTGTGTATTGCCTGATATATGCATCTAGTCCTAATAAACAAGTTGTCTCATTGAGTTTCTTGTCTCACTGTTCACAGACACCAGGTTACAATTCCGTTTCGAGACAAGGAATAAATAGCTGTGAAACTTACGGGATAGGATCACTCACAATCGCGATCTGTATTCCGATAGAGTAAATGGTATAATTGTACTTCTTACCATATATATTTTGACCAGGCCATCTAAAGGCACCCTTGAAAAAGTACATGTCGAAGTTGGGCAAGGTGACGATTGTCAGACACCGGAAGCATCAGGGTCTAATCAGAGCGAGGATCACCGGATATGAAATGGCTGCTGGTCCAACACTGGTGTTCCTCGATTCCCACATCGAGTGCTTTCCAGGTACAACAATTCTCATTCTGTTATAGAGCGTTGTTCGTTGTCCATCTGAATCGCGCTGGAGGCATGGTGTTGGATGAAAGAAGAAAGCATGTCCTGACGGTTAGGTTATAGAGAATGGGCTGCGACGTCTGCCATTGTGCGCGCGTCACTTTGTTCAGCTGAGCCTGCGTGTTTGTTTGTGTCAGTGAAAGTGTTTACGTTCTGGCATATCATGCCGTCATTAAACAAGAATCCGAAATCCACCCTTTTAACGCCTCTTTGAAAAAATCGAACCATCAACAGAATCGCATTTATGAACTTGGTTGTTTTGACTCGATACATGTATGTATCAACATGATATGAAGGTATGATTTATGAACGGAATGTTGTCGGGGGCGTATTGCAGGTATACCACTGTGGGATTGTTAAACATACTCTTTTTATATTTAACAATAATCTCAATTGCTACAATCGTCAATAGCCCATAATCAAGACAAATGTATACATCGTAAATGTAAACAGTGTGGTTTCCGGAGCGGCTGATCCCTTGATTGATTTTATGAACAGTGATGATGGTATGAGTGGGGAGCAGTCACTGTCAGCTGGACCCAAGAATGGGTTACTAAGGGGCTTTTCCAACCGATAAAGTCACATGACGATATTTCACTCAGTTGCAATTATTAAAGAACCAGTTTCTGTTTTCAGGCTGGTTAGAGCCACTTTTGGACCGAATTCGAGATGATCCCAGGACCGTTCCCTTCCCTAAAATCGACATCATACACTCCGAAAATTTTGGTACTGGAATCGGAAATACAATTCGACAGTTTGGTGTCTTTGACTGGAAGATGCTTTTATTTAACTGGGGTAACATTAGCAAAGACCGAAAGAACAGGCAGGAATCTCCTGCTGATCCAATAAGGTGATTTTACGGTGATATGTACATTTATACGTACTATAACGATAAATGAGTCAACTGAATATCTTAGTTCCATTTAAAACCATATTCTTGTGTATTTTAGAAACGGCTGTAATTTTTATATGACATACTGTATATTAGATAGCCATCATGTCAGGTTAAGTTAAAATGTTGTAATGTTGTGTTAGGTTGTGCTGTTGGTTTGCAGATCTCCCACAATGCCCGGTGGGTTGTTTGCTATAGACAAGAAGTGGTTCACGACTCTTGGAACGTACGACCCTGGCCTTTTGTACTGGGGTGGTGAGAACATCGAACTTTCTTTCAAAGTACGACCAAAATGTTTTCAAACATATTATAACATTATGCATGACAATATGAAATATTCGAAAACAGGTGCGTAACAACATAATGGAAAACGACATGCTCAAATATGGACTATAATTATGTTTTGACATAGCACGTATTAAGTATAAGAATAGGCGATTGTAGTTGGGACAATCGCGGACCGTCTCGTTTGTGTGCAGGTGACCATGATGTGTCCATCTGTGTCACACTTTATACCCATGTAGGGAATCAAACCCGGGAATCAAACACGTATACCACTAGACTACCCGATCGCCACTCACCATCTGAGTATGGTGTATTGCAGATATGGATGTGTAAGATGGCATTTACTCTTAAAGCAGGTATGGGTACGTGGGATGGCACGTATGGTGTATTGCAGATATGGATGTGTAAGATGGCATTTACTCTTAAAGCAGGTATGGGTACGTGGGATGGCATTCTTCATCTAAATATGATTTATTGCAGGTATGGATGTGTAATGGAACCCTAGAGCTGCTGCCCTGCTCTCACGTGGGTCACGTGTTCCGCTATACAAATCCGATAAAGTGGAAGAGGGGCGGGGATCCGATATTAACGAACTCCATGAGGGTAGCCGAAGTCTGGCTCGATGAGTACAAGTACTTGTTCTATGAACAGACTTCACTGCTGAAGGTGAAACATATTGACATACAATGATGATGCCAACATTTCACTGTGTGGTAGTACTTTACCTAGTGATATTAACTGACGTGGTGATGATTCCGGTACTTACTGAAGTTCAATGCGTTGCAAAATGACAATACCTTAGTGAGGGTCAATACCTCACTGAGTGACAGTACCTTACTGAGGGTCAATGCTTCACTGACTGACAATACCTTACTGAGGGCCAATGCCTTGCTGAGAGATAATACCTTACTGAGGGTTAATGTCTGACTGAGTGACAATACCTTACTGAGGGTCAGTGCCTCACTGAGTGACAATACCTTACTGAGGGTCAATGCCTCACTGAGTGGCAATACCTTACTGAGGACCAATGCGTCACTGACAATTCCTTACTGAGGATCAGTGCCTCAATGAGTGACAATCTGCGCGAGATCTTTACAGAGTAACATCACATTCCATACTGAGAATACCAATCTGAGAGACACGAAGTAACTCGATGAGGATACCTTACTTAATAATAAGTTGCTTGGTGGAAATGTCAACAGCAATGCCGGCCTTAGTCAGTGACACCCTCTCCCTAGCTGCAAAACCTAATTCACATTGAGAGTGATATTACTTTCTGAGTAACGCAATGTCAACAGCATGCAGTATCATATGTAGGGAGAGGTACTTTCCCGTAGCAGATGATATATAAATAAGAGCACCCAATGGTATCGTTAAGATGATTGTGGTTAGAAGACCTTGTAAACACGCTACATTAAGAAAAAAAGAGTGATGGGTGAAGGTGTTTCGGATAATGACCTATACACATATTCCTAATCGGAGGGCACTGGTCTTATTTTGCAGGGTAGTAACTATGGTGATGTCAGCGGCAGGAGGAAACTCCGGGAAAGTCTCCACTGTCACAGTTTCCGGTGGTACATAGAAAATGTTTATCCTGAGTGTCCCGTTGTCCCGTCCTTTAATGCGGGCGAGGTGAGGACATGTATTTTGGGGTTTTTTATCTATTATTATCCACTGAAGTGTGTTCTACCAATACTGGTAAAAGACTAAATCCATATTTATATCAATCTGGTATTGTGCACACTTCTCAGTAATTTGACAAGTATGTATGTAAGCATACGTCATCACCACAAATCACGGGAATTCAGTAACAAAAACAGTAAAATACCAAGAGTACCCATTAAGACCAGTCTCGCGTCCGCAGTTTAGACTATATGTACTTTTGCAAACTGAGCAAAACACCTAAATATGAAGACTAGAGAACAATAAGTATGAAGGCTAAAACAACATATTTTACCGACCATAATCCGGTTGTACTGCATAAAGATTAACGTGGAAGCAGAACAGGGAGTGAGGCAGATCTAAGATATCTAACCCTTAAGAAATGTCATTAGCACATTCGTGTAAGCCTGGAAAGATAACCGTGGCGAAGCAGGAATCGAACCCACAGTCACAGATGGCTGCCGAACTCTAAGGACGGAACTCTGCTCATCGCATAGTGACACCATGTCAAAGATATGCAAAACCATCCGTACGTGTTACCGTATTGCAGTTGTGTACATCGATGCTCATACAACAGTGGATGGTCTTGTTCAGATGCGAGTGTTTACAGGGCGCCGCCATATAGCTGAGGTGGAATGTTGCAACAATAAAAAATACACCAATAACAGGAGTGAGTGAGTGAGTTTAGTTTTACGCCGCACTCATCAATATTAAAACGATATGGGGGCGGTCTGTGCATATTCGAGTCCGGACCAGACCATCCAGTGATCAACAACATGAGCATCGATCTGCGCAATTGGGAACCGATGACATGTGTCAACCAAGTCAGCGAGCCTGACCACCCGATCCCTTTAGTCGCCTCTTACCACAAGCATAGTCGCCTTTTATGGCAAGCATGGGTTGCTGAAGGCCTATTCTACCCCGGGACCTTCACGGGTCACCAATACCAGGAGTATAACAGCAGTACATAAAAGTCGCCTTAAATAAGGTAGAAACAGACATAGATGAATTTAACTTACAGTACTCTTCCTCAGATTCGGAGCGTGTCCAGTCCAAATCTGTGTGTCGATGCTGGAACCAGTGTACCGATTGTTTATCCTTGCCACGGGACTGGGGGAAACCAGGTATGTTTGTACATATTGTACTGACTACCGCGTGTGTGTGGTGGTGGTGGTGGTTTGAGGAGTGTTTAGGGGCTGTGGAGTGTTTCGGGGCTGGTGGTGTTGGGCCTAAGGGAACCAGTAATGAATTCGCAGACTGAACTCTTGGTAACCATGGACGAACCTTCTGCCTGACGTATGAATTTGTCCACCATAGACCTTTCCACCAAATTATATCGAAAACGTCACGTACGATCGTGTTAGCGCCAGGGTCGGTTGGTCAGTGGAGTTCCTCTCATTGCAAAGACTGGAAAATGCTTACTCTCTGAGTATAAATAACTTCAAGGGTAACAACTAAACCTATATTGAGAATTCGCAAGAATGAGAGGGTACATTTATCATCCGAACATCCTCTCTTACTCACATTAGGATCGGAATGCAAAGCAAACATATCTAACTTCCATGTCTAATCCGACCTGTAAAGTGAATTAGGCTAAATCCAAAAAAAAGTGACTCGTTTCTCGGGCATCGGCGCGTCACTTTTACTTACGTGCGACCCATTTTTTCGCTGCCATTTAAAACTATAATTTTGATTTGGCCGCGTCCCGATCATCCATTTCTCCTCTATAAGAATGAGTGTCTGCAAGAGAAAAAAAATGAAAATGTGTTCCTCCCTCGTCACTCTCTTATCAATAAAAAAAAATAAAATAAATTCCTACCGCCGTCATCATTTTTGAAAAGAAATGTGCCCGAGAACATTTATTATTTTTATTCAACCCTAGTTTCCTTCTTGCAGATGAACAACATCTAAGGAACCTAAAGATATCATTTATCTGCTTTGCTTCATTTATCTTCTTTGAGCGTCATGTTTACAAGCTGGTGAATCAGGAAAGGACAAACATTATGGACGAACAACTTCTTTCTTCGAATGATTCGACGTTACCATACATGTCCTTGTATTCTTGACACCGATATAAGGATCTGATCTGTATATGTAACGTCGGATCAGCCGAACAAAGAAGTTGTTCATTCGTAAAATGTGTCCTTGTTTGCTTCATATAGGGCCATAGCATTGCAGGGAGGGCTAGACAGTAGTGCAATTGATATCGTTCAGGAACTGTAAGGCAGATGTTCAGAACATCCGTATGTCACTGTGTTTCCATTTTATTTACACGGTCCTCCCCTCACACAATACACTTCTGTCCACACCAATTGTTCTTTTGATTTGTCACAACAGTATTTGAATCATGAATTCACTGACGACTGAATCCTCTATTCAATATTATTTTGCACCTGTTCGTTCCTTACCACTCAAGTTAGCAAATGATTTGACAATTTGAAAACGCAGTATAAGGTCCAATGTAGGAAAACAAAGTTCTGT
The DNA here is from genome assembly GCF_037392515.1 of Haliotis asinina. NCBI lineage: Eukaryota > Metazoa > Mollusca > Gastropoda > Lepetellida > Haliotidae > Haliotis > Haliotis asinina. Next base: position 8,472,863 of record NC_090283.1, on the reverse strand, counting down.
GGATAGTCAACTTCTTTATTTTCTTTATTGCAATGGGTACGACATTTCGGTGAAGTTACTAACATGGCTATCGAGTAAAGTGTTAGTACCTGGATAGTTGACTATCCATTAAACTTGGTTTTCCTTCTTCTCTACAACTTAAAAAGTGCCTTTCAAAGTAGGTCCAATGTATGTCTAACTCTGACATCACATCATAAACACATGCTTCTGTCCTCCGCAGTATTGGAAGCTGCTTCCATCAGCAGAGGTGTGGCAGTCAAATACTAGGATCTTGTGTATGAAAGGAGGACAGCTGGCCCACACCGAGTGCTGGGGAAGCAATGCCCGCAACTGGACGTATACCAAGGTATGTTCTTAATTCCGTGATGTTTATAGTGTATGTATATACACGCTTACAAAAAACTGACATACTATTTTGGAGTGCCTATAACTGATTGAAACAAAACATCTCTGCGCAACTTGAAGCATCACTTCACAAATGTTCCAAACGTGATTTACCAGAAAGAGTTGAAAAAATACACAGTGGACTATTCAAGTCACTTTCTCAGAGTACACTGTCAGTATCTTGTGTAATCACCAATCGAAGACACATTGGTCTGTAGAAGAAAGGAGACGCTGTCTTAGGGAATGGTTTGAATACCCTTTAAAAGTGCTGCCTGCAGTTCTTGTAGTGTCTGAGTTGGCAAATTACCCTTATACAAGCGTCGACGAAGAGAATCTGATGCATGTTCATTTTTTTCATTTAACTATTTTATTTTTTTTGCAAATCGAGTGATCGAGAAGGCCATGGTAACACTGAACGTTGTTTCGCTAGAACTCCTGGCAAACATGTGCAACGTGAGGCCGAGTATTGTTATGCTGGGAAGAGCATCCGTTGACGTTGATGAAGGGAACAGCTGCCACGTGCCCCATAATGATGGCTATTTGCCCACACCATGAAACTTCCAACACCAAATATGTCCATCTGCTGTACACATTTATCAACGTAACATTAGTTCCGACGCCTGTATACACGTGACCATCCATCAGCATATCTGAGAAGAAACTGAGATTCAGCTGAGAAAGCAACTGCGATCTATCTATGCCCGTAGCTATCTCAGTCGTTGTCTGCACCATTGTAGACGTTCGGCCCGGCGACATTGCGTCGAGGCGTTACGTCGGACTGGTGTTCTGGCAAAAAGTCCGACTTCCCGGGAACTGTCTGAACGGAAATTCGGCGCAGTCCTGGGATTTAGGTTGGTGTGGTGCGAGGTGCGTGGTGCGTGGTGCGTGGTGCGTGGTGCGTGGTGCAATGTCTCAACTGAACATAGCGATACTGGGCGACTCTAGGTCGATATTACCTTGGTCTGACATTAACGGCGTATCTCCCAGTATTGGCGTATCGGGTCCGACAAGTGCCCGGCCAGCTCATGCTGCGATGCCACTCCTTGGAAACGTTGTCGTTGAGCTTCTGTCAGTCCTGACATCCTCTCGTCGTCTATGGTGCATTAAATCAACGCATATGAAGGACTTAATGTGGCTGTATAAAACATACAGCCATATTCTTCAGCTCAGCTTCAGTGTTTTTGAAGCGTCAATGTCGACCTGTGGCTAGATCTACGCAGCACTGTTTGGAGGGTGGTACAACTATCCACACAGATGTAAAGTTTACCCGACTCAGTCATTGCGAAATTAACTCTCAGAGATGAGAGATTTTTGTTCACACTGTCTGTTTCATATGTTCGCTGACCTTGAGAAGAGCTGGACAGACATTCTGCAAAGAATCAGGATTAAATTAAAAGGATCGGGTCTGCAGGCTGGCTGTTCTGCTTGACAATGGTTCATCGAGTTAAGCGCTATATACCTGGTGTGGCTGTCCGTCACTGCATTGTCTAGTATGATTGTTGACAGGCCACGGCCATGCAGCTGGAATAGTAGTGATCATTTGAAATCAAGTAACCAAACATGGGGTATTTTTATACAACTTTGCGATACTATTATTGTAACACTTGCTACTGGACGATGCAATCCATGTAAAATATGTCGGTACTGAAATGGACACAGGATGTCGTTAATGCATGCTTGTATTTGAGAGGAAATGTTGGGTAGCCTAGTGTTCTGCCGAACGCCCGGGCTCCGTGTGTGAACTCGGGTACAGCGGGTGAAACATTTCTGGTGTTCCCTGTCGTGATATTGATGGAATATTTCCGAAAGCGGCGTAACACTGAACGCATAAACTGACAACTTTTTTAGAAAGTAAACCATTAAACTGCGACAGTTCCAATAAAAGAAGTGAAAAAGTCAAACGTGACTGGCAATATCTTAAGTCTCATTTGTCTTTTTCAGGAGCAGAGCCTTGTATTGAGAGGTACGGGTACGTGCCTCACACTGACGGCAAACTCAACCCTCGTGATGAAACCATGCCACACGGGAGACAACCAAAGATGGATATTCGAGAAATCTAAATTTGAGCAACATAAAACATAAACAGTTTGTTTAAAGTATTTAAGTCTTGAGATTTGAAAGCAAGGTTTTGTATATTCACACTGGCAACTTTAGTACACTTTGTAAAGATATGGAGGAAAGACGACAAAACCCTCTCTGTTACCAGTAGTCCAGTGAACGATTCCTTGTGTTTGTGACGAATGCCACTAATAGGGCATGAAGCTCACCTATCATCAATATTCCATAACAGAAAGTTCACAATCACAGACCTGCTTACAAGATGCTGGGAACTGCACAAGTGCCTTTTTATGCTTTTTCCGTCGAAGTCTTTCAGCTCACGTTGGATCAGAACGTATGAACAAAATTAATATTGTCGTCACTGACTGGTGATGCTATACGCTCATGTGAATCTGTGTCGGCGCAAACTGATCAATTATTTACATTTCAAGGCTGTTGTTTTAGAAGGTTTTTTAGCTTGTGTTATTGAGCCACCAAATACACACATGTCGTAACGCTTCCCTCACCACATCTGTCGCCCTCCGGTGTACGATCGGTGTCAAAAGGTTCATAGCGATATCTGCATACACTGACATCCTATCAACACGTGGTGATCCTGTTATAAAGTGCTATCCACTACGATACCTTGCTGGTACAAGGTTAGAAATGGTTAGCATCACAAACCTGTCGTAAGACACGACTAACGGCATCGGACTGGCATATGTTACTTTGTCTTAATTGCGTAGATCGATTATCGTGATGTCAGTGATTGTATTATCCAGACACGTTAACTTACAGTCTACCGTCACATTAGTAGAATAATCAATCAACAAGCAATCGAACCCGTAAATGTAATATAGAAGAATGGTACCAGACAAAATATGGAACTGAGTCGATCATTCATTGCTGTCATCGGTGCCTCAAATTGTATACTGTTCTTTCTGGCGTTATTGTGACATAGGGTGTTACAGCGATCGTGAGCCGTTTGACGATTTTGCTCGAAAAGAGCGAAATGCAAAGTTGCACACCGACGTCACGTTACTACACACGTCCCAGTGTAACGGGCTGTGGGATAGCAAAGCCGATTCCCCACATGGGTACAATGTGTGAAGCCCATTTCCGGTATCCCACGACGTTGTATTGCTGGAATATTGCTAAAGGCGGCATAAGGCTCACTCACTCACTCATTCTCCTACTGAGTGCGGCGTTAAACAAAACTCAAGCATCAATACATAATCCACCAACTTTGCCAACTATTTCCCGCTATTTGTACAAGCGAGGAGTAAAAAAACAGAATTCACGCCAGAACCCCCAAATCAGCTGGTCTTCCCCTGACGCCCTAGTACCTAGGTAGATGACAAACCGATTCAATTTCTTTATTCGGTATAACGGCCAACGGCCCATGTACAACATAATACAAAAATATCATGATAATGACAGATGGGAGTTCCTGAGTAGTAGAGCTTCCTCAATATATCTTGCAATGTTCAACATAATGTTTATCTTATTACATGTTAAACTTGTTTTGAACTTGAACATCGTGGGTGGATTACAATAATATCTTGGTATATATTTTGATCTGAGATGGTCTTTCAATGGACAGTGGAAGGAATTAGTATCCATCTTCTATACAACCTAGCGCACAGGATGTACATAATCTATTACAGCGGACTGTGCCGCACCGTCTACCAATATTGACCATTAAAGGGAGCTCACATATACGTAATAGACATAAAAGCCTTCTGTATTCTCTTTCTGGGGTAGCACACACAGCATATGCAACTGACAATAGAGATTTATAGTCCTTATTATTACATAATTTACTTGAATCAATTCTAGAGTACCGAGTCTGTTGATTACAGTCTTTAACTCTGTGTACAATAGTATTGTGAAACATGTTTATATCGCCCACTTTGTGTGTGATCCACACCAAGCCAGAGCCATAACTTAATAGTAGGTGTTTACATAATAAATAACATTGTTTGGATATCTAACAGTTGGCATTGCTAACAATTTTACCCACATGTAATACATCGTTGATGGTAGTCAATAAACAGACCATGTCTACCACATTCACCCAAAGCGGCATCATTTGGGACGTTTTACCCAACACCTAAAACATAAATTTACAAAATTTAATGTGGAAACGTTCAACACATTGCATTTTGGAAAACAAACCCAAAATTCCACTGGAAAATAGTAAAATTGGTTTTATCTGTGTGTCAAAAATCTTAAACCGAACAGTAGGAGAGATGAGTTTTTTAACTTATATTGTAGGTGTTTGACTGAAAATAACCAGCACATTTATTGCCTTAGACCAGCATAGTCTGTTAGAAAATACAGTTCCTAGATAATTATAGTACGTTGATATTTTAACCTGATCACTTCCAAACATAGTTTTTTTCTGTTTCCCTCAGCTTACCCCCGTTTCTAAAGACTAATATCTCTGTCTTATCTAAATTAACATCCAATCCCCATTTAATACTATACTGTTCAAGTACATCTAGTTTTCTCTGCAAACCAGCAGCACTGTCATCAAAAAGACAAAAGTCATGTGCGTATCAAATTAATTGGATATTGAAGAATTTGTAATTTTAACAGCAGACTTTACATTTGAATACATATCAAACAAGACATTGAACATTTTGTGCAATGGTACCACTACTCCCTTGGCCCATTCCACAGGAAATTTACCTCTGGTAAGTATAGTTAGGAGAAAAACCTACTGTGTTTGAAAATCAGAGACATGCTGTACTGAATTGATGGCGACTAAATTTCAGTTAGAACCGAACGCGATTTTAAAACACAGTAGGTTTATCTCGATTCTACCATGACTCCATTTAAAATCGAACTTCCTCGCTCTGCAGAAGACACTGCGTGATCCGGCAAAGGATGTGAGGCGAGTCAATCTCGTCAGTGAAGGGAGTGATTGGTGCCTTTCGTATTTTTTATTTCAACATAAAAATATTCTGTCTAAAAATACAGCCTACTGTTTAGTCAATGCAATAGTGTAATGCCTAAGAGCTTATTTTTATCATCCCAGCCTTTTGTTTTGTTTCCCGTGATATTCTACCCCCTTCGTTACACAATAATGGAATCGTCTGACCTACTTATTTTCATGGAAGTAGAGTTACACACCAGTTTGAAATGTTTATATTTTGCGAAAGTTTTAAATTTGACGTGAAAGTGGAACTGGGTGTCAAGTCTCCAGAATCGAAGAATAGATTCTTTTGTGATAGACCTACAATCTGTATCTCATCAAAAACTGTTTTTTTACGAGTGTCGATTGTGCTTTAATGTACTTGCCCCCACCCCGGCATGCGGCAAAAGAGTGACAGCGCCGTGTTGTCAAAATGTGTGTTCATGCGACTAACTTGGGGTTCCTGGAAACTTTGTTTTCATCATGGATGAATTGAGGCCAAGCTTTTCTCAAAGTGTACGAACATAAAAGTGACTGCCTTAGTGGTTCAATGTTTTACATATAGATATTATTGTGACATGATGGAGTATGAGTATCATAAATCTGGTGTTTCGTCAGAACCGTTATCTTGCGAATTTCCCATTCTAAATGGAAACAAATATACCATATTCCAGGTAGGTAAATATTTACTAAAGTTTTGCTGCACAATTTTGTATAGATAGGGGTGTATTTTGGCAAGACATTCTGATTTATGTTAGATATTGTTTATGTTAGGGGCTGTGTATTGTAATTGAATGTTTTTATAATAGAGGGTAATACGATAGTGAAATTCCCATAGAATTGTCGAAGAAATATCATATTATTGTATTTTTTGAGTTTGAATAAATGTTTTTTTTATCAGCATTTCCATCACGTCTGTTGGTGGTCGAGCTGAAGTTGTGCGGCAACCTTGTATATATATACATGCGTAGTGAAGCGCCCTGAAATCAGACGCATGTTCAATCCAAAAATGTCAAACTTCATAGATCTATGTGGCAAATACCCGAGTCAGCGTCAAAATCCATGGAGTTGTTGTTGTTATGACCAGCCATCATTGTGGTCAAATGGAAGTAGTTCTCAATGCGCTGTATTTTCTTGATTCATGGTAGAATATTAAATAACACATGGAAATAAGGCAACAGATTTTCAACATTTAACAAACCGATCTTTGGGAATCGAAGCGTACCGTCGGCGTAGAGAGGGCATGGCGTGTTCACTGAATATACCCGCCACTATTACGTACGGCGGACTTATCGTCACAGACCCTGGCGACGACATCCCCAGAGCTCTCTCGCGTCCACTACAACTCCCCAATGGCAGATGTGGCATGTGCTTCGAATATGTGTTTTACCCATAAAAATGCATTATACAGGAAAGTTCCACTACCGAGGTCTGAACATGCAAGTGGGCATGACATATTTATGGAAAACATTATAGCACTAACACATCCCATGTATTTTAGTAACAGCTCAGCGGTATCTTTATGGCACAAGCTACTCATATACACTCATAATACATACATAAATAGAAACACATCTGTGGGTGATTTTGAGCTACACATTTGCTTATGTGTGTAGGTGATGGTATTACAGAATCACGTTCCAGGTGAATTTGAGGAAATTACTTCTTATGCTTTGTCAAACACGTCAATTTGGACTGAAAGTATACACCAACAGCTTGCACCATAGTGTGTGTTTCATTGTCACAAGCAGTATAAAACAGCTTACGGCACTAGCTATCCAATATATTATATCAATTGTCCTCTCCATCCTCTTCTGTCGTGATGTCACAATATATCAGACGTCATAGCCGATGCGTATGTGGATGCTGGTTAATGACGTCGTCTCGACGAATGTTTCAAAACTCAAGCAAAAAAAATCGAATGGATACTAGCAGCCGAATACGTCCCATCATTTGAATCGAATCCGGACCGGACAATGCAGTGACATAAATTTTAATTAAATTGGCAATTCAGTGATTCATATCCGGGAGCAACAACGCCCCGTGTCTGAATCTGTCAAACGCAGCCTACGGGAACCCAGTGACGGTAGTTGCAGGGACTATGACATCTCCACTGAACTTTTCTTTTTCATCTTGCTTAAGCTCCGTTCAAATTGGGAAAGGACATTGGCATGTACCGATCGTACCCCGCTTGTAAGAAGTGTAAACGAGATTCTGGAAAATACAAATATTATGTGTAATTTCCTTTATTGCCCCTCTGTACCAGATAGTACGGCAGTGCACTCTTCCTCACCAACTGCCACGCCCATATTCTGGCCACGTGTTGTACTTTGTCTCTTACACACCGGAATACCCAGAGACAGAAGACTTCCTATCACGATTGCACTCCCTGAAACAATTTAACACATCGGTTATATAATATATTCGGACACAAATTGACAGCACTGGGTCAAGATGTGCTTTGATCTTTCTGAAAACACCGCGTTGTTTTTGTTCATACTTTCATATAACCTTGTGTCACATGGGACATCGAATTAAGATCAAATTGATTGAAAGTCCATCACGAAGGAAAAAGTCAGTTTTGGACTAACACAACAATATCCCTGTTGTATGACGAAGGTATGTAAATATTCAAGTGTGGAACAGACACAGCATTAATAATAATAATTTTCCATGTCATATTCATTGTGTGCACGGATGAATCTCTTCATGAGAACAAGAAGCATGGAAAAGTCAAAAGCAAAAGGGTCAAACCACGCCATTATATCATTTTCATTTAACACAATAGGATTACGCATTTACTATGGTCATTCATTCAATCACTAGACTGCTCTGACTAATAACTTGACAATCAGTAACACAAACAATAAAACGTATTCATTTAAAAACCCGCTTACCACAACAAGCAAAGCTTACGTCATAGCTCCCAGATACTTCCATGATATATCCTGAAATAATTTGAAATATCAATAGTGAGTTAGTTTCCTTTTCTCAGTATCAATCTAACACCAATGCAAACAGGCTTCACACAAATAATTATTATCCGCGTTGGTACCGATTCTTCGGCGTGACCAGCAAACGCTTTCCCCACAAGGCAACCCTCGTTCCCTGTAAATGCTGACACATGGTACTGCATGAGTTTACATCAATATGTGGAGGCACTGAATAAGTACTTCATAGATAACGCGTTTTTAGAGTGAGATTAGTTTTATGCCGCACTCAGCAATATTCCAGCTATATGGCGGCGGTCTATAAATAGTCGAGTCTGGACCAGGCAGTCCAGCGATCAACACCATGAACATCGATCTGCGCAATTGGGAACCGATGACATGTGTGAAACAAGTCAGCGAGCCTGACCACTCGATCCCGTTAGTCGCCTTTACACCCTAAACCCAAACAAAAAAATTGGTCCATTATACTTTTGTGGATTTGAGATTCTGTATTGAATTCCTAAATCCATAAAAAAATAACTTAGACATCTGTAACAACTTCTATATGCCGCCACAAGACATCAGTTAAAAAGGTGATAGTTATGATCATAATGAGCAATATCTGGACATTATGTCCATTTATTATGTAATTGTGAATACTGTAACTTGATATCAGTATTGAAAGTTGGAGGTTTGTGTTAATCATTTAACATAAATAGCAGCCCCATGTCACTATACAACATCTATAACATGTAGTTCGATTTCAATATAGTCCTGGTAGGTTAAGAAAAAGGTTCGGCGATCACGATCAGCTACAAATCTGAAGATGTTACACCGAGCAGACGTCTTTACTTTCTGCTAGGAAGGGAGAAGACCATTGGTCAGATGGTTCTCAACATAGAGATTACTTATAAATTCAGGAGAAGCACACACAGTTATATTTTCGCATTTCGTTATCTGTGTCCGGAATCAATGACACATTTTACAGATGTTCATATTCCTGTAAAGTGAATTCAGATTGTGCAGCCCTGTTAAGCAAGCTCGCTTGTTGTTAAGCAAGCTCACTCACTCACCCACACTTTCGTGATATAATGAGACAAACCGAAACATGCGTCTCGTTAACCAGTTCAGTCAACCTCCTTTCTAGCCCATCCGCAGTTTCTCTTGTCAAAGTGAAAAGGAGACTGGTTACTATGGTTACCCTAAATTCCAATTCCTTGTTTCATAAGACAATGGTATTAACAAATGCGGTTCTAGCGACCAAGCCTCATTTTGAGATTTCCACGATTTCCGTTTGTCAGTGCACGCTGTAAGACAGCACGCTGTACGGTGTGTTTGCAGGGATTCGATGAATAGATATATCAAATAAAACTAATTAACATTCCTATATCCAGTTGAATAAGTCGGTCAAACAATTCTGGAGTGCACTACACAGCGGCGATGTTGGTCGGTAACCAGTCGGCACGTACAGAGACTGTTGTTTAGTCAATTTAACAGCTACGTCCCATTAGAATGTTTTGTGATGTGATAATACAAGTTATATTTAATCAGTTCAGAATATCGATGTTTGTTTGTTTGTTGTTTTTTGTTTGTGTTTTTTTTTTTTTTTTTTTTTTTTTTTTGTTTTGTTTTTTTTCTTTTTGTTTTGTTTTGGTCTGTAGTTGTTTTTGGGGTTTTTTTTGTTTTGGTTTTGAGTTTTTCTTTCTTTTTTCTGTTTTTGTCTTTAACCAGTTTATTTGTATGTACGGGGGTGTCCTGCAGGGTTCAATCACCTGCAACATGACGCGTGTTTACTCACCTGCAAAAGGAGGTCCGAGAAGTAATCCAACACCACCAAGGAAATTCACCACTCCATATCCGGTCGCCAGTTGCTTCACGCCCACCAGGTCAACAATGATGGGTTTCACTAGCGCCATAGGCCCTCCACTGAAGATGCCGTACAAGCTACTAAACACAAACTGTTGCGTCAAAGAAGTCGACAAAAGGGGGCACAGCATGATCAGGACACCAGCGACACCCAACATACCTGTATGTAGCATGAAGACCCCTATTGCGGGATCTGTACCAGCAAACCCTGCCAACACTCGCGCTATTATACTAGTAATGCCTATTGCTGTGAACAACATTGCTGAATTTTGTGAGCTGGTTCCTTTAGACTCTGCAAAGTTAGTTAGATGCACATAGATGATTGATTCTCCAAATCCCCATAATGTATAGGACAGGACGTACAGGATGAAGCTCAAATTAGACAGGAGTGACCACGTGTCTCTGAATGTTGAGCGGAAACGTTGCACGTAGGTTGTTCTGACTTCTGGTTGTACTTCTTGATCCACAAGATTTCGAGCCACGTCTCCGGTCGTCTCCTTCGGCTTTCGTCCTATTCCTTGCTCATGTGATAATGGTCTGAAAAGCATACTACACACACATGCATTAGCTCCTACTCCGCCCAGTATAAGAAACGTCCCACTCAGTCCGAATGTGTCAAGGAGGGATCTCGTCAAAGGAGCACCCATGAGCATCCCCGCTCCTCCTCCAGACATCTGAAGACCCGACGCAAGAGGAAGGTATTTGTCGAAGTAGTGGCAAATGATCACAGCTGAGGACACGTCCATTAACGCCGATCCTATTGCTGGAGTAGACACATCAAATGTAAACACATATTAAAATGACATCAATGTGTGTGATTTGTTTGCTTGTTGTTTAACGTAGGACACAGCATTATTTCAGCTAAATGTAACTGAAACAGGCGATCCAGTGATAGACAAGATGGAAAGTGTCATTCGACACAATCTGGATGAGCTGGCAGGCATCAACAAGTCAGCCAGCCTCACCACGAAATTCCGCTGGAATCCATTCGCAACAAGCATGTTTGCTGAAGACCTGTTATTACAGTGTCTCCACGGCTAAAGGGGAAAATGGGATACAGACACTGATATAGTGGGTGAGTACACATCGGCAATAATATTTCAACCATATCGTGACTCCAAACAAGTTCTAATTTTACAATAAATAAAGGTTAACTATATTTTAAAAAATGAGAGCAAAGAACAGTAAAACAACTAGTATTTCACAGATTTTAACTCAAACAGTACTTGTCGCGCAAGAGTTAACAAACAGGCACGTTGAACTGGTTGATGCAAGGCATTGTATCCCAAGAGCGCAAATCGATGACCATGATCCTCACAACAGGATTGTCTGGTCCAGACTCGATTATGTACAGACCGCCACCATATAGCGGGGATATTGCTGAGTGCGGGCTTCAACAACGCACCAGCTGAACTGATTTTACGAATTATATTTCAGCACTGACATTATGAAATATTAACATGCCCACATGTTTCAACATGTGACCTTTTACCTGCTAGCAGCCCATAAGACACAATCACCCCGTCCACTGACTTGGCGAAGAAAGCAGCCACCATGCCCACCAGAGTCAGAAGACCCCCAACAATTCCCGCAATGCGACACCCTAACACATTCGTTAAACAGCTGGTCAAGGGGGCTGAAAGACAGTAGGGAAATATCAATAACACACAGACGCGTTATGGTGATGTTACATCTTCAGATGAAACCAACAGCAATAATAAAAATACTTTGCTGTTGACATGAAATAAATGTACCATGTTGATTTATTCTTTCTTTATTGATCTATTCTTGCCCTGTGTTAAGTGGCGTTTACAACACTGAAATCCTGACATGACTACACCAAGTATATAAGTACAATGTATATGTAAGTTCCACACAACAAATTCGACACCACATAGTAGTGCTTTCTAACAACATTGACCACGATATGTTGAACTACTTCAGTAAAAATCCTGAATGTTAACATTGTGAGATTTTGCGAGTTAGTGATTAAGGGGATTTATCACATGTTTGAAAGTCAAAGAAAGAGATTTGCAATATTCCAAAAACAAACAAGAACATTCGTATCATTTTACCTTGGGACGGGAAGGTCTGATTTGTCCGACTGAAGGTTTCCAACATATAGTTTCGCTATACAGAACTTACTTCTTTATAAACTACCTCTGGTTGAACCCTTAAAGCCACTTTTGTCAAAAGATGTTAGATTAAGAGCAATGTCCTAAATTGATCTGTTTATGGAATAACGGCACCTATGCACACTTGTGTATGATTTAAAGATAAGGAAGAAGGAAACATTACAGTGACAACCTGTTACCATTTTCATGGAACATCACCTTCCATCGTTAAAAACATTACAAGAGTTCGGACAAATTTTGGACAAAGTTTGGCAGATTGATAGTTTTGACTGTATTTTCCACAAATAAGGTACAAGGAAGGATGAACACAAAGTGAAACAAGTACATGTCAGCACAGAGCACCCTTGCAGCTGTTACGGTTAAGAATTTACCGTGACAAATGATGCAGGAAATCCCCATGTGAACCAGCAAGACAGAACAAAGACAAGCCGTAAACGTTCAAATTCTGTATTATTATGCAACGAGAGCAATGTATACAAAGTCACAAATCAATAGTCACAATACTGATTACAAACTCAGTACAGATGAGACAAAATCTAAAGCTATGGGTCACGAGATATAATATAGCAAACTCACCAAAGGCTCAGTACGAGAGATAATTAACTATGCAGAATGTAAACACAGCGATTGGTCTGACAGTGGATGATGCAGATAAGGCGTTGATGGATGCAGTTGTGAACGTGATGTGAATGAGTGTCGCCCTCAACACGGCAACCAGCCTTTTCATACATACTCAGTCATTTCCCGAAAGTTCGGTCACATACGAACATCGTCAACACTGTGGAATGCCCTCCCGGAAGTAAACACATAGAAAACTAGGAGCAGATAAATTCCGGAAATTTAGAATACTAAAAGTGTTGACCATCTATTAAATGAAATGTGACCCATCAATAATTATCACTTAATTAATACAGAAAATACACACTCGTAACACAGCCTAGTGTTAATTTTCTCACCCGTGAACATGTATGTCCCATACAAGGTGGACCCCACCCATGATGTCTTGAACACGCCTTCCTTCATCGTCTCTAGTAGGCCTATGGTGACCACGGCTGGTGAATAGTAAACGATGCTACAAATGACCAGCTGCAGCCAGCTGCTGACCAGGACCACCCACGCATATCCTCTGTCCATGTTCTTGTATAGGGCCATCTCCAGCAGCACCAGTTACTGGCACATCTACAAAGCACATCGATCAAAATACCACGCTGGTACATGACAGCGTTCTTTTCTGCGATGCATATTAATCATTGAGCTGTGCCAGTATATACTGCCTATGGTACATGCAACTAGTTGGCATCATTTTCAGTAACTGACATGAAATATATATGTATATCGTTTGGGGACAGATGTGTAAAGCAAAGTGATAGTCTTTGTCACTGAAACCAGAACATGACCTATTGTTTACGACCTAAAAAACACCAGACTGAATGCTGCAAAGATTCACGCCACTTTCTGCGATGGTTTAGCACTATCATTACAAGGTGAAGGACCTGACCGCTGGTCCTGCAGGTAACGTTCGAACGCCTCCATGACTATGGTGGCGACGTACATTTCTGACACTTGTTGTTTTGTAAGGTCATAGACGCATAAATAGATGCGAGTGTAATTTCAAATCACAGTACCATTCTACCATAACAATGTTATGAACAATTTCAGATGGATACACGTAAATCCAGTCGAGTCCCTACACGGTATGAAGAGACCGTCAATAACTAACATATGCCGTTTGTCTGATCACCCAAGTGAGTGATTGAGTGAGTTGAGTTTTACGCCGCACTCAGCAATATTCCAGCTATATGGCGGCGGTCTGTAAATAATCGAGTCTGGACCAGACCATCCAGTGATCAACAACATGAGAATCGATCTGCGCAATTGGGAACCGATGACATGTGTCAACCAAGTCAGCGAGCCTGACCACCCGATCCCGTTAGTCGCCTCTTACGACAAGCATAGTCGCCTTCTATGGCAAGCATGGGTTGCTGAAGGCCTATTCTACCCCGGGACCTTCACGGGTGATCACTCAAGAATAACTAATAAATTCAAACTGACTAAATTCAAAAGACTTTGTACACACACTGTAAATTATTACTTGACCATTACCCAAAATTGGCATCGACCCCATAACACTGACCTTTTCGCCGACGTAATTGTTGACAGTGACGTTGCAAACGGAAATGTGAAATAATGCAGCAACAGAGCTACTTTTAGGTTGTCGAGGTAAATCTGGGGTGTTTTTGACTGAGACAGATGTCTGAAAATTGCAATACCTAACAAAGAAGTTGTGTAAAACGTTCAATGCCATAATCTGAATCTCTGTATTGGAATATTGTTTGTTTTTTTCTCATTGAAATTATTTAGTGTCTTTATTCAGAGCATATTCTATTCAAATGACCAATATTACAATGAACCAGTTTGATGATAGTTTACGAAGGGCTTAGACTAAAATCATCTACGCCGAGTACATAAATTGAATTTGAACTGTTACAGGTAAGCTTGCACATAAAGATTAGATTTACAATACAGGAATTTGGTTTTCTCCAATTTTTGTGACATGAAGGGGTTCTTAGTGAAATGGATTAAAACATCAAGCAATGAAAGAAGACCCAAACGAAATGTGATGTACGTACAACAAAAACACCCCAGGTGATCAAAAAGAAGAGGAAATGTGTTAAAACGTTTTCAATGCCACACATATTTATACTTAAATTGCGTCCTACTTGCCTGGTGTTGTCATGCACTCTAGAATACTAGTATATCCTCCTTTGGATTCAACTGTGTGATGATGTTGAGGCCTAAAATTTACAGCAGTGTTGTATTGTAACACAGATTCTGTCTATTTTAACACTAACATTTTCAGTCGTCTTATCGCTTCAGTGGTCACAAAGAGGTGATACTTCCTTATCAACAACACGCATCTAGACAGCTGTTGTTGTTGACAGTCAAAATAACCTCGCATGCAATCTTCCAACGACGGAATCTACATTTTTATGTTACTGAAGTACAGAGTTTGTATAGATGTCCTCCAGTAAATCCATCATCTCATAGGATTTGTCATTTCACGGAGAAAGGATTTCACAAGGCCACCTCTTGGCGAAGATTGAAATATTATTATCAAACGCATTTGTTTGTACATGAGATAAATATCTACCGTTTCATGACCCTGCACATTATCATGGCCTGGAACCCATACACAATCATATGACATATAAATATTTAGGATTCAAACGTGTGTCCAATTTCACAATTTTGTAAGCGTTATCATTTCTGGATTCATTACCTCCTGACTCAATAGCCTCAATGTCTGATAATGAATCAATAATGATTCATGATTCTATTTATCTATCCATCCAGACGAGTTTTCCTCCAAAAACTCATACAAATTCATTAAGCCTAAACAGCTGTGTGGATAATGGGAGAATCCATGAAGCAGTCAGTGAGTAACATCTATAAAACATTCCCGCATAAAACGTAATTGCTCTCACCACACTTGGATTCATATCCTTCTAAACAACGGAACTCGGTTCGTAGCACAATGTAGACGAGTGCTCTGGATTCAAGTAAACAATGTCATCTTTATCCTTGATATCTCCAGGTTACATGTCCACAACACCCCATATTCATCTAGGTCTCTGCCAGATGAATTTACTACATCCCTTGGGTGGCTTTTTGATGAAATTAGATGTCTCCGCTGTGAAGTTGAGCATACCAATCACAACTCACTTTCGCTTTTTAAATTATCTAACCGATTAACTTGGTAACATAAATGATGCAGAGGTACCCTGAAAGAATTAGAAGGAGTTCTGCAATAATCGTATGTTTTGAAAGTCTCTCACCTGTCAGTTTGTCTGTATGATTTCAATAAAATCAGCCTCGCTCTCCGAACAAACCTTCGAATTTCTAACAGCCATCTGTGTTGAAACGGGCAAACTCGGTTGTAAAGGCAGTGACTGAGAATCGGGATGAACCGTAAATTCATCCAGGGTATGGTGGAGATTTATCGGAGCGTATAATCTGGAGATATCGAGGATGTGCCATGTTGTGTTTCAAATGACAGAATGGTTAAACCGTCCGGAATCTTGCCATAACAGCAGTCAAACACGAATTTGTGTGCAGCAATTAGATATAATTATGACGCAACTGAACGATAACTGTCATTAGTATTTATGGGATACGAAAAGGGTTCTAGTTACAGAGTGGATATTCACATTAGAATAATAAGATTTTCGTTAACAAACCATCGCGAAAAGTCAAGTGTCTTTATCGAAGTCGGAATGCATCCAAGTAACCTTATTATGACTCTCCAGTGGCCATACATCTGTTCTGCGATCATTGACAGCGCTCGAATGTCGTCCCGTTTTGAATAGGTGGAATGTACATTCCATATAGTAAAAACCAAAAATTCGCTCGGTGTCTTGTCTGGTTAGAGGCACTCACGAACAGCAACCTCCTCCTTGGGAGTGCTGGGTAACGCTGGTAACTCTTCCCCGTGTGGACCTGGGAAGAATATGTCGACAGCAGCCTGTTGCTGATCGTAAGAGATTACCAAATTGGGGAACCTGTAACTGTGTCATGGGTTCCCCCTCTTCATCGGTGGAGTATGGGATTCTGATGGTGGAGGCCAATAGAAGCCTGGAACCATGCAACTTCTGTACAACACGCCAAGGCGGTGGATCACGAGCCAAACTGGCAATGTCGACCACTAAATTCCAAGATTTTGTTTAGAGCCACCCAGCCTGTCATTTTAGGGTAGACAAATATGGCTATCTAAGCGCTATTTTACTGAAGTATAACTTACCTTTTTCTAACTTACGTGTTTTATTTAGTTTAATTCCATTGGTCATGGACGCTTTGACAAGTTTCTGTGCCACCCTCCCCAGGAGCTCGACGGTGACAAGTGGAAAACATTATACCCGCTGACACGGTCAAAACGTCAAAACGTCAAAACGTCAAAATAATATGACGCATGCAGTGCACAAAGTTTGAAAAACGTTCGATTAGCTATTTTCGTATACATTCTACAAATGCATTTGTTTTACCATCTTTAAATGCTACATTAAACGGTTTCATACATTGCATCGTTGATAGACTCGTTTTGGCGTGGCGCTACCATTCCACCATTCAATAAAAAACGAGCGGGTCCGATACCATTGACATTTTAATGCATGTGTAGCCATATTGGTACACGCTAGATGCGCCGCGATACCGGGACCAGTCATTCTAGAAACTTTGAAGGGAGCAATCACTAATACAAATCTAACACCGTAACAGTTTACACACTCAACAAAATTAACCATTCTTAGAGCAGTTCTAACCATGTGAAAATATGCCTTTAAAAATCCATTCGCGAGGCAGACGCCATTTTGTTTACATGCCAAAATGTAGATAGCTTATTGATCTTCAAACTGAGATTATTTTGTACATTTACCATCGTGGTGAACTATTCTTTTGTAAATTTCTCCCTCGGGTAATACGAACTGGGGTACGCATCAAAACAATTCAGTTTGTAAGTCGAGAAGTAAGACGCGATTCACGTCTCTGTTGCGGAACGGTTTAATGTCTGGAAACAGTATAGTAGGACTGAAGCAAGCAATACCTACCTATTCACGTTTGCGTTTGCCTTTGCGTTTTCCTGTTCCAGAATCCAAAGTCTGCTCCGATATTATAACTATCAAAAGTTTGGACTCTAAATCCTCTCGTAGCTCTGCTCAACACAGCCAAAATTTCTTACAGGATCACCAAGATCACCGCCTGCAATAAACTTCTCAAATGTGAAAAGTGTGTTGGTGACCACTTATCATCGTCAGAAACCTGTCCTGAATGGCAGATACAATTAAAAAACCCTCAAACTGAAATACATGAAAGTATTGTTTTGCCTACGTTGAACCCCCTCCCCCTTCTTATAAAGAAAGTAAGAAATAAAAAATAAAACATGAAAATGGAAATAAAACATGAAGAAGGGAAGAATGAAGTAAAAAAAAAAATAATATAGAATGTAAGAATGAAAGAAAAATGTTACATGCCAGATTTAGTCTGAGGTACTGACGATTATAAACTACTATGTACTTGCCTCCGGAAAACCCAAAACGTTTTTATATTTTGCCGGACTGACCGGACTTGAATGAATCCTGTCAAACCAGTAAAAGCTGTTGCTGCTTGTACTACTTCTCACTGCACGTCTACTGTGGTAACACCTGCCTTTCAAACTGTGAGTCAGTCACAACCTGATGATACTCAAACAAATATTAATGCTGAGTACAAACTGATATATGTCCAGACACAACGTAAACACCTCAGCCGTAGAAAAGCATCCAAAACAGCCCTGCGGAGGAACATGTAACTGTTGATGAACATGTGACTATAGAAGTTCATAATTCCTTTGAGTCCCGTGGAACTAATCTTCAGATCATCACAAATATGGATGTTTCATCCTCACGTGTTCGAGAGAGATCCCACAATGGAGCCGCCAAGTTTTGTTATCATACCGTGGAATTGCAGAGGTCTCAAGAACAATTGCAGTGACGTTCAATCAGTTCAGGGATTTTTTAAGCCGAACCGATCTTCTTACAACGCTTGACCGGCGCCCAGTTTCATCGCATATCAATTGGTCATCAACACCAGCATCAAACAAACGAGTTGTAGCTGTGGCCCTGAGTGAGTGGTTCGTTCTGTGTCCGGTCATTCCAACCCTTTGGCAAATGTCACCGTAGCCACTGGACTGTAGCGGGCAATTGCTTGACACTGCTGTCGTTGGACTGTGGCGGGCAACTGCTTGACACTGCTGTCGCTGGACTGTGGCGGGCAATTGCTTGGCACTGCTGTTGCTGGACAGTGGCGGACAATTGCCTGACACTGCTGTCACTGGACTGTAGTGGGCAATTGCTTGACAGTGCTGTCGCTGGACTGTGGCGGACAATTGCTTGACAGTGCTGTCGCTGGACTGTGGCGGACAATTGCTTGACGCTGCTGTTGCTGGACAGTAGCGGGCAATTGCTTGACACAGCTGTCACTGGACTGTAGTGGGCAATTGCTTGACACTGCTGTTGCTGGACAGTGGCGGACAATTGCTTGACAATGCTGTCGCTGGACTGTGGAGGGCAATTGCTTGACAGTGCTGTCGCTGGACTGTGGCGGACAATTGCTTGACGCTGCTGTTGCTGGACAGTAGCGGGCAATTGCTTGACACAGCTGTCACTGGACTGTAGTGGACAATTGCTTGACACCGCTGTCGCTGGACAGTGGCGGACAATTGCTTGACAATGCTGTCGCTGGACTGTGGCGGACAATTGCTTGACAGTGCTGTCGCTGGACTGTGGAGGGCATTTGCTCGACACTTCTGTCGCTGGACTGTGACAGGCAATTGCTTGACATTGCTGTCGCTGGACTGTGGCAGGCAATTGCGTGACACTGCTGTACCATGCGTTCTTCAGTGGTTCTCGTAATTGTCTGAAGTAGAAGGTGTCACTATCTGTTTGGGCTGGTGGTATATGAGTTGCAATATACTCTTCAATGATAATGAAAAAATATAAATAAATGTTTTCCCGAGAACATTTTTTTTCAAAAGTGACGAGGGCGGTGAGCCTTTTTTGTATAATTTGATAGAAAACAGTGACAAGGGAGGCTCACGTTTTTGTTTATTTATTTATTATTACATTCTTTTTTTATCTCTCAAAAATACAGCCATAAATGTTTAGCACGTGTTAATGAGTTGCAGATTCAGTCACATCCGTCCTTACAGACACTCATTCTTATAGTGGACAAATGGACTCGACCATGTCGCGTCAAAGTCAACATTATTGTTTTTACATGGCAATGATAAATTGTTGCGCGCACATATAAAACTGACGCGACGATGCCCGAGCAACATTCCACTTTTATACATTAGCCTAAGGATCGTGAGTCAAGGACCGTGTTATCGTGAAACGTGATACTCTGCTAATCAAGTAACCCATGCTCACTGGACCGAACCACCTACTCTCTCATGGCAATTCTTGAATAGAGGATACACGGGTACTCAGGCATGACTGATTGACGGACTGTTTAGTCTTGTATCACTGCCAAATGGGAAATAATTTGTCATGTAGTATATTATTATATTGATATACATAAGCTAGATATATAGGCAACAGATCAATGAGGTTTTTGAGATATAGCGAAACAGAATGGGGTGAACGCACTGGCATGCGGCCTAACTTGTTGAATAAATAGAAGTTTCTGTGAAAGTTGACACAAAGGCTGCTGTATTAAACTGAGACAAAACTTGTCACAGTACACGAATATGCTTATATGTCCTGCAGTACTGAAATAGTACAAAAACACACCAGTGAAGACAAGTAACAACGAGGAGAGATTTGGTCGGGTTTGATATGTAATTACTTACACAGTCTTATTTAAACACTTCATTAAATACCTTAATCACCAAGTCGATTCACACATGCTTTTTGGTAGCCATCACTTTGACATCCTGTCATCCGTATATAATCCGAAATAACATGTCAAAAGGTCTGTATCCATGTTTACTATATATTCAATATAGCATTGCGACTTCCATAAGTTTTTGTAGGGCTATGGCGCATGCGCGTGATTTCAGTTGAGAGTTGAGTACACGATGTCTTACCTCAGTGACAAGTGCACCACTCGTCGAGTCGTCACGTCTATTCAGTCTGTTCTGAACACATATCTTTTCCTAACCAGTGAAGCGATACATTTACCTTTTCTTAACATTATAGGGTTGGTGTATTTGTACATTACTATTTTGAACGTGCTAAAAGAAAAAGGGTTATGTGTTTTAACCTTGTTGAACCTTAATTTGCTGTGTATGCGTTATATCTGTCATGAATGTGACAGTATTAAATAGTAGTAGTAAAAAGTGTAGGGTCAGGCCCAACTCGGACCCGAGTACTCGACAAATCGGATCCTTATCTAAAACCAATATTGAAGCATACGTGTGGCTGTTCCAACTTCCAGACTGCGAATAATACAATATGTATTCAGTCCAAAAAGAAACTGTGCCTCGCAAAAACAACGTTTAGATCACCCAGGGACAGAAGTATACTTATGAAATTATATGATGAAAGTGTTTGACCACGTTGCATTGATTGTTGAAATTAAGTCAAACATGATGAACATCATCTTGAGAATTCACTACCACGGGATCTGTACCTGCAACCATACACCACTGTCAACAGTTGAATGCTGACAATAAAATTTTAAGGGTTGTGCTGCCCCCCGTTACGAAAAAACAAACAAACAAGAACATGGCAGTTTCTTCAGACAATATGCCACAACTGCCAAACGCACAAGATAACCAAGCAAATGGATCGCTTGAAGCAAGTGTTTCTCAACAGGACACCCGGTGCTTCAATTGTCAACGAAACACTGTGGCAGCTCTAAGACGACGATACCGCCAGACGTTCAAAACAGGGCGCCCGAAAGTAACCACCCCCACTCAGGAGAAATGGACGCTGATTACGCACTTACGTAATCGCATGCGAATCCGTAACAACAACCAGAATCATTCCAAACGTAAGGAGAATTCATCCCAACACCGTCAGAAACCGTCAACGTCAGTTTGGACTCAAAGCACGTCGACCTGCAATTCTATCTGTTCTTACACGTTATCGATGTAATCGGGTTGCAGTGGTGCACACATCACGTCAAATATCCTCTT
Organism: Haliotis asinina; assembly: GCF_037392515.1. NCBI lineage: Eukaryota > Metazoa > Mollusca > Gastropoda > Lepetellida > Haliotidae > Haliotis > Haliotis asinina. The sequence goes on along the minus strand of NC_090283.1, from coordinate 8,450,921 downwards.
CACCGGTGAAGGATCGTCCTGCACACGGATCAAGGTTCAGTCTGGCACATTCTGATGGCTGCCCCGGCGCTGTGGCAACGGCTATGCTTAGGCCTGTGTCATTCAAATGAATGGTTTCGTTGCTGGTCCATATGAAGATACTGGGTCGAGTCACAGCTTGGAACCGAACTGAACTGCGGTTATCCAGGGCAGCTTCACTGGTGTTGGATATCTTGACCATTTTGTAGCCGCTCTCAGCCTCCCCTTTCTTCCACGTAGGGAACCGGGCGTTATTCTGCAGCAATACAACGCAAGAAGGTTTACGCAGCAGAATAATGTTGACCTGTCGCGGCCTGCGAATTCACCTGATCTTTCTCCCATTGTGCAGATGGATGAAGTGAAGCGGAGATCACGTCGCCGGCCAAACCCTCCAGCAACCGTGCAAGACTGCAACACTAATCAGGATTTGGAAGTTTAGATATTAAGGATGTGAAACTACTGCTTGACCCCCTCGAGTGTTGTTGAACCACCAGGAACGTTGACGTTCAGGATGGTTGATGATTCACGACTGATTGTAAAACTCATAAATGTGCTTGTCTGCGTCTATACACCAAAAGTGATTGATCGTGTAATATTTCAAACTGACTGATTAAAACCGGAGAAAGATTCAATGCACAGGTTGTTTTCACCTAGTATATATGTGAATCTAAACGTTCTTGAATGAAACAATTGATATTCAATACCAATGGAAGTATACCTTACCTCTTTATCATTATTAAATTAATAATAATAATTAATAATAATAATAATTTCAACATAGGATAGAAATTGTTTAACGAGCGTTCATAGATTCAAGTCGTTGTTATTGGTTTGTGTCACAAGGGGGTAAGCGCAGTAGTTGGAACAGTGAAACAACGTTCTGTAAGTTTTAGCTTCCACCAACCCTACTTGTTTTCGGTGTTACATTTAATGTGCAACACCCCATTGTAATCCAAACCAATAATCTGCAGTATTCATAAAAACAGGTCACAATCACTAGAGAGCTATTTGAAACGACAGGGTGACGTGAGTTATCAATTCAAGCATGGCTGAATAGGGCTGTCTATGTAAAGTTGTTTCTGCTAACTGATTACCTGTCAAATCCTGGTAATGATTTTGGATCCTCTGTAACAGTTTCCTGAAAATATCAAAACACTTCCATTTGCACCCTTTTCTGTTTATCCCATTTCAGCTGGAATCTGAGCTGCATGGTTAGAACGTGTGTTTTACACCAGTGATTGTCGAGTGTATCTATGTGTCAGCTATCTGTCTGTAAGAAGATCATCATATCACAGCGACCGCGAGGAAGGCACACCTGCTCCAGGTGTGTACATACAAGAGCCAAGGTATGGTGTCAATACCTTGGATGTCTTGCCAGATTATGTGAAAGTTGTTGCGTCTGTTCGAGATCGTTTAAACATTGACAACACTACCAATAATTATGGTAATTTTGTGTATGTTAAATGACCCTTTTAGCTCCATTTCTGGTAAAGAGCTTGGTCTGTCAAGAACAGTCTACGTCTGCAATGTTAAGTCCAAGTCTGTAATTTCCAGTGTTTGTCTGAGTGCTACATGAATGCAATGTTGTAGTCCCGGTCATCCGACTTCTCACTCCTAGACGTAGCAGTCCCAGACGGACCAAGCCATGGTAACTTGATCGTTCATCACCCCAGAACTACGTGGAAAGGCCATAATAATACATAACTGTTGATATGGCTTACTAAAGCCCACATCCGTTACGACACTTCTCCTAAGGCTTTCAGGAATGTGCTATACATATTGTTTATGTCTCTTTGTTCTTTGTGGGCGGTGGGGTAGCCTAGTGGTTAAAGCGTTCGCTCGTCACGACGAAGACCCGGGTTCGATTCCCCACATGGGTACAATGTGTGAAGCCCATTTTCTGGTGTCCCCCGCCGTGATATTGCTGGAATATTGCTAAAAGCGGCGTAAAACTAAACTCACTCACTCACTCACTCACTTTGTTCTTTGTTGTGTTTTACCCTCTTCCAGTTTCTTGATCATTCTTGGGGAGATATCAGTGCATTGCTGTTAAACAGGAAGTCTTGTGGCATATTGCCCAGGTCGTGTTTAATGAAGTGTTCTTTTGGTGTAGATTTATTGATTATGCTGGAGTCTTATTTCAGTTGGTGCATCATTGTGTGGTACATTGTCAGTACGCCACGTAAAGCATATTCAAGCATTAAAGTGGCATACTGACGATGTATTATTATACATATCACCTCCCATAATGCCGAGTCCGGTGTGATTGGAAAGTAAGTCAATCAGTTTAATATTGACACGGTTTGTTTCATAAATGAGTCTCTCCCACTTGTTATAGACCTTTGTCGAGAATCATTTAATAAGACAAACTAACTTTTCTCATTGCAATATGTCTACAATATTGACGATGCGATGCAAATTGTCAACACACTTACTTCCCGGTAAGATCGTTGTTTAAGTGATGTTTCCGACATGGTGTCAACATGAACAAAAGGGACGTCACTCCGAGAAGGATCCAGATCTAACCGATTTGATTGGTCGAGGCCTAGCGACTTTTAGTTGGAATCAGAACTAAATCTGTATCAACTCGGCTGCGACTAGTTGTATGCGATTTCACCATCTTTACGATTCGGGTGTTCTTACGCTGCAATTGCATTGCGTGCTATAAGTTGTTACTACAAGTCGCACCGTCCAACGCACATTATGTCGCTGAAAACATACAGTTTGATAGAAACAAGTTATTTCTTTTCAACCGAGAGGAGCACTAGTGAGGTGGGAGATTCATTCTGGGCTTCAGCTTAGAAGAAAGGTCTTGGCGGAAGGTAAAGACATGCGACAGACTATGGCAATCATTGCCCTTCGATCATTGTCCCACTCCGAATCTCTCTAACAGATCCTCCGAATCACATTATATCCCCTACTGCCAAACCCACCTCTGCAATGCTAGTCTTAAATGAAACATGTGTAGATTTCCATAATCTGAATCTCTGGTCTCAATTTTCACATTTTATATGAGATAGTTAGTCGCTATCAACAATAAACATTTTCAGAGACTAGGTATTAGTCATTACAGCTCCGTGCAACGAGATTTGCTGATAAATCGGCTTCAACACCTGCTACTTGCTCATTGCCCTCTACTCCCCTAATCCCATTGTATCCATTTGTACACACTAACCGGTGCAATCCACTTGTGCGCACGTATCGCTGTCACAGCAAACTTTGCAGCTATCAGTCCCTGTAGCAACTTTTCCCCTGTAGACGTTAGTAGACCTAACCCATATACACTTCCACTAGAAATCCGACACACGCCAAGAAGTTCATCTAACCCGTGTTTCCAAATTTAGGCAGATAATGAAACATTTGTTATGGACCTACACTACAGTCACCTGTGATGTGTTGATTACAAAAGTCAAGCAGTCTACATTTGCCTATACCTGAATCCGCATCTGTAGGTCTATATTTCAATGTAAGTCTTGTGTTTGTTTTTAATTGAAATGTTTATAATGAAGAGACAAGCATCGCAGTTTTAAGAAATCACCACCACATACACTACCCAGAAGGTGACATTGCACTCACCGACAGCGAAATTATGTCGAGTCATATTACCTACAGGATAATTGATCAACAATACTGATATGTCTTCCGTACATTAACCGCACGTTCTCTTGTTAACTCGTACCGTAATATCACATTTACAAGACTACAGCAGATACATAATATTGCCTATAGGAATTGCTCATCGCACAGGTTACGCCCATTTTTAGTTGCACAAACTTTTGGTTCATACAACCGGGAATTCGACACATCTAGTTCGACACATCAGGGTAAAAATAATGATAAATATAAGGAAATCGGCTGGGACCGAGATGTCAGTTCGACACATCCGAGAATTCGTCTCAACCGAGTTCGAGACAATGGGGTTCGACTGTATATACTTTGTACCTGCCATTCGACGACAAGCTTCTCTTAAAGTGACGTTAGTAGCAATCCGTCTTTCTTTATCACAATGGATTAAGAAAAGGAGGATCCTTACCTTGTAGTAAACATTCACAAGTATATCTGCTATTGCCAGTGCCGCTTCGTCCTTCAATGACCTCAAGTTGAAACTAACAGCTCGCGCAGGTGTAACCGATAGTTGCTGAATGTATTAGCTGTTTTTGTACCTACTTGGGTGTCCCACTTCTTTCGCATTACATTCCGGATTTAAGTTCTAAAGAAGTGCTGACGTCGTGTCAAGAACACTGTCTTTTCTGAACAATCGCACTGCGGTCTCTTCAGATAGCAAGTGTGATTCACTTGTACGTGACGGAAGCGAACGCCTCTTGTGACATTGGACATCAGTCGATGATGGCACATGTTGATGCGCTTCTGGAATGTAAGTGTGAAGAAGCCCATTTCTGGATTTCCCCGCCGAGATATTGCTGAAATATTGCTAAAACCGGTGTAAAACCAAACTTTTGCGTGGGGATCACATGGCCACTTTACGTGCGCTTCATTTAGTTTCTTTACAGGCATCCAAAATACACAGCATGCCTGAAAGGAAGCCCAGGAAATGTCATTTGATTATGTGGTACAAGCATGTTAAAGGGTAAAAACACAGTTTTTTGTACTCACGTGAACCAGGATGGAGTTTCTAAATTATTTTATACACAGTTTGAAAATACACTCATTTTTCTTGTAATGAATGTACAACCCTCACTATAAGTGTATTTTTTTTCTGCCATGATGATGCCTCTGTGTGCTGAGTTAAAACGGGCACATTTACCGCACTTTGATTATGACAAAAGTGGTACCAGTTGATTGCGACTGGTCTCCAAAGGATGTAAATACTGATATTAATCACTTTAAAACACAGGTGAAAAACTACGAAAGGAACATTAGACCTGAAAATGTAAGCAGTAAGATAGAAAATGTCTATTTTCATCCATAACCCCACCTCAGTGAAAATATCAAATATGTATGACAATGTTGACGTCCGTATGACATCACCGAAGGGAAGCGACTTTCTCAAAGTGGGGTGTTTATCGACACGAGTGAGCGGGATGTTTGGAAGAAAACTTCCGTTTCAAGCAAAGTATGTGCATACATGTGACATTTAGTAGACTTACACAGTCTGACAATCAGCTGGTGGTTATCTTCGGTTTGCTTTCATTGTGATCAAGGACAATAGTCAAAAATGAGTGAGTGAGCGAGTTAATATTTTACGTCACATTGGCAATATCTCAGCCATATCGTGACGAGAACAACTAATATCAAAATTAATTATATGTCTACTATAAAACCTGTCAACGAAGGACAGTAAAACAACTAGAATATCAGAAATGGAATTAAAACTAGCATGGAAAGTTAAAAACAACATCACCATTTGGACAATACACTATAAAATCAGGCTATAGATCGCCAACAACTGAAGGTAGATCACCATACTAGGGACCATGGGGACTTACAGTACCTTTGCTACCTACATGGACCCTAGTTGGATTTACACCATCCCTTCAGCTGCTGGCGAGTATACAATATGCTAGCCAAAATTAAAACAACAGGAATACTACGATTAAAAACCCTGGTAGAATGAAATTTACTATCAATGTTTTTGGACTTACGTACCCTCTCAGGAGGACAATCATTTTACAATACTTCAACTCCCTTTGAAGGTACAGCCACTAACAATTCTAGTTATGAATCCAAACTACCAATTATTACACTACATATTTTTACAGAAACATATTGCTCAAAATTCAATTTCTTTTAAAAAACCAAGAATTAAATGAAAACTAACGCTGCTGAAAAGATCCTTCATTGTTTTAACAGTGAAATACATATCCCTTGTGATGGAGAATTCAACACAGTCAAGCAGGATATGCTTGACCGTGACTCTTTCATCACAAGGGATACAAAATGGAGGATCCTCACCTTTTAACAGGTACGCATGAGTATATCTAGTGTGGCCAATAGGACATCGTCGTTGAATAACCTCTTCAAATCTAGACTGACAACCCAGGTGGGTATAACCAATGTAAGGTTTTATGTCATGTAATTTATCTATACCTACTTGGGTGTCCCACTTCTTCTGCATCAGGTCACGGATATAACACCTAATGGTGGCTTTGTAATCACTGTAAGGAATAGGCAGTGGTGTCACAGATTTGTTGAGTGCTGCTTTAGCCGCAAGGTCAGCCAATGTGTTACCAGAGATCCCTACATGGTTGGGTAACCAACAGAAGACGATGTCGTATTGGCCAGTAGCAAGATCATTACACAATTCAATAATTTCTATTAAAAGTGGATGTTTACAAGAAATATTTGTAATAGCCTGAAGGCAAGAAAGAGAGTCGCAATATATTATATATTGTTTACGTTTAGGGTGTCTTTGAATATATTTAAGGGCTGTTAATATGGCGTTAGCTTCAGCTGTAAAAATAGAACTATTGTCTGGTAATCTTACTGACTAGAAGATATTGTTCTGGATCCAATGACAGTAGCACAAGCAACTGCGCCACCGTCCTTGGACCCATCTGTAAATAAGGATGTATAATTGTTATATTTATGTTTCAATTGACTATATTATTGTTTATACTGTAATTCATTGGTTTCTGATTTTTTAAATGTAGTTAATGTTAAGTCAACTTGTGGCCTAACCAACTGCCAAGGAGGAGAAGAAAGAAGACGGGAGGGAGCTATATTTTCTAGGTCAATGCTAGAAGCAGAAAGAAATGGCTTAATTCTGAGCCCAAGAGGCGGAAGAAGGGAAGACGTTTTGTTATACAAATCCTCATAGAGAGGATTAAAGACACAATTAAATGCGTGATTAGACTCATTAGAAGCTAATTTTGTAATGTATTGTAAAGATAGTTTGATACGACGTAAGTTGAGAGAAGGCTCATCAGTTTCGACGTATAGACTGTCCATAGGAGAGGTTCTAAAAGAACCGAAACAAAGTCTTAGGCCTTGGTGGTGAAGAGGATCAAGTAGTTTTAGGTTGCTTTGACAAGCTCCACCATATACGATGGAGCCGTAATCAAGTTTAGATCGGACCAGTGATCTATATAAGTGAAGGAGGATAGTTTGATCCCCTCCCCATTTTGAATTTGAAACAACCTTTAATAAATCGAGTACCTTCAGGCATTTGGCTTTAAGGGATTCAATATGCGGCAAAAAGGTCAAATGTGAGTCGAAAATAAGTCCCAAGAACTTGGCCTCCTTGACCACTTTGATTTGGGTACCACTGAGATATAGTTCTGGGTCTTTATGGGGTTTGTATTTATGACAGAAGTGTATACAATTGGTTTTTGATTTAGAAAATTTGAAGCCGTTTTCAAGACACCATTTATCTATTTTGTTTTGAAAAAAGCTGCAGTTGCCGTTCAATAGTATGCATATTTTGACCACGACAAGAAATATTAAAATCATCCACAAATAAAGATCCATCTATTAAATCGTTTAAAACTTTAGATAGATTGTTGATCTTGATGCTAAAAAGAGTGACTGACAACATACTGCCTTGTGGAACACCCTGATCCTGATTGTAATGATCAGACAGGGTAGAACCCACACGGACTTGAAATTGCCTGTTATTTAAAAAGTTGGCTATGAATTGAGGCAAACGACCGCGCAAACCGAAATCATGTAAATCTCTTAAAATGCCATATTTCCAGGTTGTGTCATATGCTTTCTCAAGATCAAAAAGATAGACACAGCATGTTGTTTCTTAATCAACGCATTTTTCACAAATGATTCTAAACGCACTAAGTGATCGACTGTTTTTCTGTTTTTACGGAAGCCACATTGTATGTCTGCGATATGGTTATCTGTTTCCAAGTACCAAACAAGTCGATTATTTATCATGCGTTCCATGGTCTTGCAAACACAGCTAGTTAGTGAAATAGGTCGATAATTGGACGGATCGGTATGAGCACGTCTAGGTTTAGGTATTGGTACTACTATGGCGTCACGCCATGAGGGAGGAAAGTTACCCGGTGTCCAAATATCATCAAAAATGTTGAGAAGAGTTTTTAGGCAGGATTCTGGTAAGTGCTTCAGGAGTTGATAATGTATGTTATCAGCTCCTGTAGCAGTGTCATGAGCTTGATCTAGAGCAGTATGGAGCTCATGAATAGAAAAAGTTTCATTATAATCTTCCCCATTATCTGAGTTGAAATTAATAGTTATCTTTTCTTGTTGTTTTTGATACTGCTGGAATTTAGGTAAATAATTAGAAGAGGAAGAGCGTTTAGCGAGGGTTTTGCCCAGTTTATTTGCGATATCTCATTTATCAGTAAGTAACTCATCTCCATGTTTAAGATGATGGACAGTAGATTTAGTACCTTTGCCTTTAATGTTTTGGACCATGTTCCATACCTTGGACATGGGTGTCCGAGAATTTATTTTAGATACATAATTTTGCCAAGATTGGCGTTTGTTCTGTTTAATAGTACGCCGTGCTTTAGCATTAAAAATTTTAAATTCATTTAAATTATGCACCATGGGATGGCGACGGAAATAATGTTCTGCTTTTTTCCTTGCCTTCCTAGCTTGTTTGCACTCATCGTTGAACCATGGTTTTCTTATGTGTGGAACTGCAGAGGACTTTGGTATACACTCATCAGCTATGGAATTAAGTTCATCAGAAAAGCATTTAATAACATCGGGAACGTCAATAAAACGTTCAGGTTTATGTTTTTTAGCACACAGTGTTTCATATAAAGCCCAGTTAGCATTTTTAAAATTTCGTCTTGATGATGGAGGAACATCGGATGGAGTTACAGCTTTTAATACAGTAGGAAAATGGTCACTTCCACAGAGATCTTCGTGGACTGACCATTCAAATTCATTTAGTAGTTCTGACTTTGTCAATAACAAGTCAAGAGCAGAATAGGTCCCCGTCCCAGGGTGTAAATATGTGCTGGAACCATCGTTATAAATACATAAATCATTGTCAGAACAAAAGTCCTCCAACAACCTACCTTTGGTGTTTGTAGTTACATTACCCCAGAGTGGGTTATGCCCATTTAAACCTCCCATTATAATACAGGGCTTCGGGAGTTGGTCATACAGGGCTTGAAGATCAGTTTTGGCAAATGTCGAAGATGGCGAAATATAGAGTGAGCATAGCGTAAACGCTACATGTAAAGTAATTCGCACAGCAACAGCCTGCATATTAGTATTTAGTGAAACAGGGCTTTGAATAACGTTTTGTCTGGCTAGAACGGATGACCCGCCAGTGGCTCTATCACCCGGAGGTGAAAAAGAATGATATGCATTAAAATGACGAAGGTCAAATGTATCTGTTTGTTTTAAATATGTCTCTTGGAGACATATCGCTGAAGGTGTAAAATCCGGACTAATAGCTGTAATTCATGTAAATTAGTCCTCAATGCTCTACAGTTCCACTGTACAATATTATTGGAATAAACTATCTTTTGGGGGGATTTATTGGTTATCTACCCCGCACTCTTTTGGAGGGCGACAAGCTATGTGCCCTAGAATGGACGTTTTCAGAAACGTCCATGTCTTCAAGAGATCCATACTTATTGTACAATTGAATTCTGTGACCCTTTAGGAGCTCTGCCACTTTGTTGTTTTCAAGCATCAGGCTTTGGCTTCGGTTTACTTTTCACCGTTTGTTGACTATCAGCTGGTACAGTAGCCTGCCTTTACTGTCTTAGGAGTGTTTGGAGACGAGAAGGAAAACAGATACGTGTTTGTTTGGATAGCTTCATTATTTGTCCGGGTTGAAAAAAACGCTTGACATAAAGCACACCTTGATCTTTCATTTCGCAGGCTATGTCAAGTTCTGACATGTCAGCAAACAGTCGATCACGATCTCTGACAATACCTTCACTTGTGTTCAGGGATTTGTGAGCAGAGACCGTGACCGGAATGCCCACGAAAGATTTAATACTCATCAGATTGGTCGGTTGCTGTTTTTTCCCGCACTCAACTAGCGGAGCACCCGAACGTAAGCGTCTAATGTTTTTAACATCCCCAGCAGTACCTTGAATACCCTTAGACACTGCAAAAGGGTTCAACTGTAATGGTTTCTTGTCAGGAGTTTCAATTACAAGGAGACGTGGCCAATATTCAATCGATGCAGACTGTCTGTGCTCAGTATCAACAGGATCAATATGAAGTGGACGTTTTGTTTTTTTGGTGGGATTTCATAAGCCATGGTTAGTGTAATACGGTTCATCATCCGAGCTCCCCACCCACCACGGAGTATCACAAGGACAATGCTAAAAGCAAGTGGGTCTCCAACTTGCAGCACCTAGGATACCCGGATGATATACTCCAGCAGAAGAATTATAAATAATTAATCTACCAGATTGGCCCATGTGCCACCGCCTTCTGGGCATAAGACTCGAAGCAACGTCAAAAATGCATTTCAAAATCAGAAAATATGGATGAACAGTAAAGCTGGTTGAATCGGGCCCATTCAACCACCCGTCTAGGTGACGTAACAGCCGAAGTGGTGTGTTAGGCAAACAGAACATGGTCAAAGGCCCAGTTGCCCTCAACCACCAGGATCCCGTCCTCCACCGACACGGGACGAAACCCACCGCAAACAGGTTGCCCAATTTACTCGCCTCTTACGACAAGCAATGGGGTGCTGTGGACACATTCTGCCCCGGGTCCACACTGGAGAAGAGCACTTAGCGTTACCCAGCACCCACCACGAGGAGGTGGCTCTTCATGGGTGCCTCAGAAATGAGAAAAGAAGACACTGTTGATTGTGAGTTTGCGTCAGGCTTACGGAAACTATGGCAGGTTGTGTTGAATTGAGGAAATAATTACAAAAGATGTATTAAGATTCGCAAAAATACATTTATGTGATTTGTCTTCTGCATCCAACACCAAAACGAGGGAGGACCAGGCGCCAACAAACAAAATCTGACAATAATTCAGCAATTCAGTCCAACCCCAGTCACCAGATCAAGTGGACAGAATACATAACACTGCCATTGTCGATTCACTGATGCATGTTCATGAAGCATTAAAACTTTTTGCAGAAGAAGGGGGAAAGTCAATTGTCGGAGAGATGAGAGGTATGTAGGGCAAGTTTGTTGAGACACTTAAAGACTGTACATGGAACTTTGAAGTCAGCTCGCTACTGCACAGGAAGCCAGTGCAAAGACGGTGGGTATATGATCACATATCGAACGTAAAGATAAGATTCTAGCGCCTATATTCTGCACGTTCTTCACTGTTTATGTTCGTTGGGTAGTCATGTAGGAAGGCTATAGCAGTAGTCTATGCGGGGAGACAGGTGTGACCAGGAAATATGCACTCTCTTTAGTGATGTATTTTCGAAGGTCACCAGTGGAACGACTGTGAAGGTAGCACGTATTAGACATGCTCCAGTTGTGCTGACAAGGACAGATCAGACTGTAAATGTATCCCAAGATGTTTGTCGTGATGGGGAGATACAGGCTGATGCAGTCCACTACCTCACCGTTGTCTATGGCGTGAATTAGCCTCTGTCTTCGTGAGGAAAACGTGCTTTACTTATAACGGCGGGGTTTGTAAAGCATACACGTCAAATTGAGTCATCTTCTAGTGGTACATATATTGTCTATTGGTATTTGGTATTTTTTCTTTTGTTTGTTTGTTTGTTTTTGATGATGTTTTTGTGTTTTGTTGTTTGTTTGTTGTTTCCTTAATTTCCCGAAACTGATGCATGCCCACGTTCAATCCCGGTAGGTACATGACGAATGTTACTAATGATATTGTTACCTTGTAACCGAGGTAAAGTCTTTATCATACAGAAGTTCCGCTGTGTTCATTGTATATCCTGCAATAATACCTTGATTAGCGGAACTGGTCACGTGCTGTTGCTTTCACTTAACAGAGAAAATATCCCACCAGGGCAGACCAGTTTGAGATGTGCGGGAAGAGATTCATTCTGTGTTTCAGCGAGTCAGACCATCCCGTCCCACACGCTCAGGTTGCTGAAGATGAATTCCGATCGGTTCTGCAAGGGCGTCGATGTAAATTAACGATTTTTTTCGTCCAATACTAATCCAACATAACAGATTAAATTACAGCGTTCTTGTGTTTTACAGTGTACAGTTTAAACCTTGTCTGCATGCATTGTGTACAAACTTACTATTTTTGTGAGCGGATTTGTACGGATTGTTTGAGAAATCACAAGCATGCCAATTTATTGTCAATAATGTACACTGTTTCACATATAATAAAGTAGACGTCATCGTCAGTGGTTAAAGAGTGTTTATTGCCGATCTGGTCCGGATGCTACAGCTGTGTACTCTTCAGCAACTGTCGCGTCTATTTCCTTATTAGAACTGACATTTCGTCTCTTAAACATCGGTATACACAGAGAGAGAAGGCTTCCTATCACAAGTGTGCCCCCTGAAACAATAAAACTCTTTAGACAACTTCTAATATGAAGAAAAAACATTGCATTACCTGTAGTATTAGAGGGTGAGTGAGGATGGCTTATCAGTATTTGAGCAATATCATCAGAAATGGACTTAACACAATGTAACCACATAGGGAATCCAACCTTGGTCTTCGACGTCTCAGACGAACGCTTTAACTGTTATTGTTATTATTTATTTACATACAATAACACTTAACACATTACGCTCACAAATCCCCCGTTTGTATCCGCGTTATCTAACACTAATCTAACACTATATCTAAAATATAGATATTTTACGTTCATTAATGTCAGTTGTAGAGTCGAGAATTATACCACTCTCACAAATAATACGTTATGGACGCTGTACCTCGTTATTATTTACTTAAACGAAACTACGTTAGAGTGTATTTGCTATTATATCTTAAGGTTGGCCTTAAGTATGAAACTTTAAGACAAATATATCTATGTCAATCAAATAGCGAGTGAGAAAGTTCAGTTTTACGCCGGTTTTACCAATATTTTAGCAATATCACGCGGGGACACCTGAAATGTGATGCAGATTTTGCCCATGTGAAGAATCAAACCCTGGTCTTAGTCGTGACAAGTGAACGCCTTACCCACTAGGCTATCCCACAGCTCCTCAATCAAAGAATGTATAATTTCATGTAACTGTGAGTGAGTTTGTAATTAATGTTGTCTTATTGCAGCTTAATGGACTGCATGATGCTGTTCCACCATGGTACTTACCGGAACATGCAAAGCTGACGTCGTAGCTCCCAGAGACGTCCATGATAAACCCTGCAAACAAAAACCCCTTGGTACATCCATATGATTAATCTCCTTAAAGATATTTGTCATGACTCGCCATGCCCTAGCTGCGTTACGCGGCGCTCACATACACGCACTTAGCACCCGTTACGATTATTGCGCACGTAAACTCTTGTATGAATGACGTATTTCTACATATTTTCGTAGCAGAATATCCAGAGTAACTTACGTGTACAAAAGGCCAATGTGTGCTGTTGAAATGAAATGGAATTTCAGATTCTGCATTTCGGAATTATTCATTGAACTGGTACAGGTGTGCTCTATTACGTGTATCGGGAAATTAAGGTGTTTTGAAAAATCCAATATTGTTACGAGTGTGTATTTACTGTATATTTTGTTATTCAGTAATATCTATTACTGGGTCACAACGTTTAGTGTTTTGAATGGATTACATTTCGTATAATAGATGGTCAGCATTTTTAAGATTTTGGTAACAGGTTTTCCGTTAATTATCTGCCCTTGGTTTTCTATTTGTTACTTCCGGGAGACTGCTAGAACATTTTACAGTGTTGGCGATGGTCATATATGCCCGAACGTTCGGGTAATTACTGGGTATATATACAAAGGCTAGTGTTGAGACGGGGGTCACACATATTACTGGAGTTTACATCGCCAACAAATCCGTCAACACTTGAATCTACATTAGTCGCTGTGTAACAATCTGCATGACTGTTTCTCTCTCGCACAAAGACTTTAGTGAGTTTGCTATGTTATATTTTGTGACCCATTGCCTTACATTTTGTCTCACTTGTATTGTATTTGAAATCGGTATTGTGAAATTGACTTGTGACTTCGTATACCTTGCTCTCGTTGCATAATAATACAAGATTTGACTGTTTTAGACTTTCTTACATCGTTTGTCAACCGTAATTCTTAACCGTAACAATTTTATGTTTGAATTAGAAATTTATAGAATACTCGATTTCCGCATTAAATCTGGATAATTATTTCGGATTACCGAAACGGTAATGGCCCCTAATTTGCTACATCTATGTTCACTGGTCATCTGGAATTGCCAAGATACAAACTTACTTTGTTCTTTCCAAGTGAACATTTAAAGGTGAGTTTCATCTGACATAAACTTCAGCCTGATTATAATATGTCGCTGTGGTTGAGCGGGTTGGGCGGCTGACTTTGTGTACTGGCGATTAGGTAGGTGCCTGACTCTGAGGGCCTGAGTTCGAATCCCGGATGGCATTCAACTCAAAAGAATACTAGAATTCGTACTTCACTAAGAAAGTGTAATCTCAAATATGGCATATGTTACATGTAACTGTAACATGACACGAACATAGGAACGCATAACACGCTGGATGACGGTGCATGGGAGGCAAGGCTAAACACAAACAGACGTTTAAGTTGTATTATGCCCTAGTTTATATGTTTGCAGGCAGAAATACGCCACCTTAATTGAAGTCGGACTCATTTTTAGAATTCACCTAGTCTTGTCACGAAAGGTTTATTAATAATTTGATAAGAACACTTATTATTTCTTTTAATGTGACGAGCAATGGGATGAACCTTCAAATATACCATGAATAGAGGTATTGTTGTAATTTACAAGAGATGTAAAGTATATACTAGTATTTGTAAGGTTTCAGGTTATAGCCCTTGGAAAATACACAATCATAGAAATTTCGCTTCTAATAGGTTATTCATGCACATGCACATTCCTTTCATACGTGGGACCTATTATCCGGCAACATGTAAATTATGTTCCGACTGCCTTCACTTACCTGCAAAAGGAGGTCCGAGAAGTAATCCAACACCACCAATCAGATTCACCACTCCATATCCGGTCGCCAGTTGTTTCACGCCTATTAGATCTACAATAATTGGGTTCAATAACGCCATCGGCCCACCACTGTAGATGCCGTATATGCTACAGAAGAGAAGCTGTAGTGTGTAGGAACTTGCTAAAAGTGGACACAGTATGATCAATACACCGGCTACACCTACCATACCCGTATGCAGCATGAAGACCCCTATTGCGGGATCTGTACCAGCAAACCCTGCCAACACTCGCGCTATTATGCTTGTGATTCCCATCGCTGTGAACAACATTGCTGAATTTTGTGGACTGGTTCCTTTAGACTCTGCAAAGTTAGTTAGATGCACATAGATGATTGATTCTCCAAATCCCCATAATGTATAGGACAGGACGTACAGCATAAAGCTCAAATTGGACAGGAGGGACCACGTGTCTTTAACTGTTGAACGAAAACGTTTGACATAGCTTATTCTGACTTCTGACCGTACTTCTACTTCTTGATCCACAATATTTCGGGTGACGTCTCCTGGCGTCTCCTTCGGTTTTGTTTCTATTTGCAGCTCATGCGGTGATGGTCTGAACAGCATACCACACACACATGCATTAGCTCCTATTCCACCCATTATAAGAAAGGCCCCGTTCTGTCCGAACGTGTCAATGAGGGCTCTAACTAAAGGAGCACCAATGAGCATTCCCGACCCTCCACCGGACATCTGTAGACCAGAGGCAAGAGGAAGGTATTTGTCGAAATAGTGGCCAGTGATAACAATCGCCGATGTCTCGAGGAACCCGAGTCCCAGACCTGCAAAATAATTTCTTTTAATTAATCCTCGATACAAGGATAACAATCAAAGTTCAGATACACAACCCAGGTCATTGGTCAGCTGACATTCTAATAACTCTCGGGGCTGTAGGGTTCCCCAGTGGTTAAAGACCCGGATTCAATTCCCAACATTGGTGAGTGAGTGAGTTGAAATTTGGCAATATTTCAGACATATCGTAACTAAAACAATATATAGATTGACAATAATGAAAGATAGATTATACAATCCTGGCAACGAAGGACAGTAAAATATCAAGCATAATACAGATACACGTGTGAAACTAGTAATTAAATCTAACACATTTTAGCTATAGAGGACAACACAATATACAATTAGACTATAGATCGCCAATAACTGAAGGTAGATCATCTCCAATATTGGTACAATGTGTGAAGTTCATAACTCATCTTGAGTTTCATCCACTTTTACGGTATTTTCTCTTCACGTGTACAAACCACTCTGATGAATGCAGACATGTGGTATTCATATTTTGTTTTCATTTTGTATAAATGAACATTACTGATATTTTCAACTTTTCTGCTCTGCAGTTCTTTTTCTGATATTATAGCATGCAGTGAGACGGTTACTGTAGATGTGACCCTTTACCTGCAGTAAGTCCATAGGACACAATCACCCCGTTTACCGACTTGGCGAAGAAAGCAGCAGCCATACCCACCAGAGTCAGAAGGCCCCCAAGAACGGATGCAACGCGACACCCCAAAACAGTCGTCAAAGAGCCAGTCACAGGAGCTGAAAGAACAGTAGGGTGAACAATTACAGTGACAACATGATTGCAGGTAAACTTGTCGCTGCCAGCATGAACACATTCACCACTACGACCATAACAAAAGTAAAATTAATACTAATTATAGTAAGAAGAACGCAGATAATATCAATACATGTATATTATATATATTTTAGCGTGTTCGCGTATGAGCCTTATTTGATGTCTCGGCTGCGTTTGGAGGGAACAAGGGTAGATGAGTATATGATTGGTCGACCACGTCAAACTGTGCCAGGACATTTCAACCTCTCTTTGCAACATTTTCATATATAAATTAATTTGTAATAATGAAAAAATGCATACATATAATTTTTAACAATAATAAGCATAATGTTAATAACGATGATGATGACGATGAAGATAAAAGTAAATAGAAATATAACCTTACAACTAATAAAAACAATAGGTTGCGGAGTCTCACGGTTGGGACGTAAGTGAAGCATAAAATCAGAACTTGAAATCGAACCTACAATCACGTGTGTAAGGAGCGGACGACCCCTGCCACCCCTTAGAAAATGTTAATAAACATTGTTGTTTGATATTCACAAACGCATCCCTCGTGTGCGTCAGTTCTCACCTGTAAGCATTATCGTCCCATACAGCGTGGACCCCACCCACGATGTCTTGACCACGCCCTCTTGCATATTCTCAAGGAGGACGGTGTTGACCACACCCGTTGAATAGTAGAAAATACCGGATATGACCACCTGTAGCCAGCTGAAGACCAGCACCACCCACGCATACCCTCTATCAATGTTCTTGTGGTCAGCCATCTATAGACACATCCGAATCTCCGAGAAAGAATAGGTCGATCGCTGCGTTGGATTGTGAGTATGTTGTATCGGATGGTCGGTCATAAAATCAAACACAGATTAGTCTGCTGTCCACAGATCACTTACAGACCGTTACCCACTACTCAGTGCACAGGTCATATTCACACAAATCACCAAAGCACGGCAGCCAGTTAGTTATGTGTTATCTAACGTGTGTTACATAGCTGAACTGGATGACAGGCAGGACTGACCCAAGGAAGACTCACGTCACTGGATTTTTTCATCTCTCCATTATTCTCCCAGTAATATCGTCGGCGGATGTTGTGTGAAGAGGTCAGCGTCACCGTAAACCCACTGGAAAGTATGTCAGTGCGTGAATGTACATTAACAAAATGACATTATTGTCTAGCGTGTAACAATGCATTTCACATGGATACGAGATGTGTACTTGTGCGCATGTGCGTCTTCTATGATTGGCATTTCAGAATTTGGGATGTACTATATACAACAGACTTTATGGAAAACAACATCATTTTGTTCCAGAGTGCAACATTTCAGTACAGCTTTTTGCACCGTTGTCAAGCTTAAATGGAACACGAAGCGGGGTTTATATACTGAATGTAACAATGAAACAAAGACAACAGCATAACAGTATTATGCATCCATGTGTATGAATTTGTCTCAGTCATTGCCTACGTCCACTTGTATTACTTCTGATGACCTGCGGGAAACATAACCACATAGTACCTTTGACACACAACACGGCTATTTTCATAGGGACTGACCCCACTACCAGGGTAGAGGAAGGTGTGCCGGTGAATGCAATGCATGTTTGGATGCATGACACAGTCAAAGGTTAAGTATTGCCACCATGGTTTTCTTGCTTCCCCTGGTGATACTTCAGCGAGGGAGTTTAGTTTTACGCCTCACTCAGAAATACTACAGCTCTATGACTGCAGTCTGTAAAATTAATAATCGAGTCGGGACCAGATAATTCTGGTTAGGGCATTCTGGTAACTGTACATTCTGGTAACTGTACATTCTGGTAACTGTACATTCTGGTAACTGTACATTCTGCACGCCAGTGTTGTTACGTTTGCTAACGTCAAAGTAAAGCAGTAGAGTTTAACGAAAATAAAGGAAGTCAAGTGCTGTAAAACTTAAGGGGGAGCTGGATAGAGAGAACATGACAATATGACACAAAAATTAGGATCTAGAACTGCATTTGTGTCGTTGACAGACTCCGTTAACGCCTCAAGGAACGGTTTGAGTGAAAACGGAATGCCGCTGTTCCGTTCGGCCCCATCTCTATGCTAACGCCTTCAAACTGCGATCATCAGTGCGGCTTGTAGCATTGATCTTTTAATCAGCAGATATTTAGTGTGGTGCTGATTAAAAACACATGATCAGCATTATCTGAGATCACTGCCTCCCGTGAGCCAATCAGTTTAACCAAGTTCTGTTTCACTCCAAATGGCCGGTTTGAGCAATAATATCAACTGCTAATTTCAGCAGTGGTCGGTTTCATAATGTATTCAGCCTTACTGTGTAGTTCCCCAACAGAGTATTGACTAAGCCCAAGACAGAGTCTAACATATCCACATGTAACAAACGCGATGCAAAACAGCGACAGGGTTACAGTGCGTTAACGTTAAATCACAATATGCGATACAGCACGTATATTTAAACCCTGGGTAAATATGTTTTCATACAACGAAAGCTTGCTTGTCGCCACTTCAAAGCAAAATGGTATGTGTGTGTGTGTGTGTGTGTGTGTGCGTACGTGTGTGTGTTCTTGCATGGTATGCGTGTGCTTTTGGGCGCTTGTGTGTATGTATTTCATTAGATCCTGTTGATGATCTTTTAAATTGCCCTTTCATGTCGAATACACTCACATGCACGCATGCAAGCACACACACAGATACACACACGCACACACAGACACGTACGCACACACATACTCAATGACATACATATACACTACCGTGGGCTGAATTATATGTGCTAAATGTGTTGCAAAAAATGCATATTTATTCAAATCCTAGTCAATTATGCATGCTACTATGATAATCCTTCTACTGTGACTGTAAACAAGTAAGTATAAAAATGAATATATGCTCTCATACACTATTATTATGAATAATACATCAACCTTGGCAGATGGGAAATAAACAGCAGATAAAGAGTCTTGTGTCACGTGTGATATTTAGAGTCTATCCCATCGTGTCTAAGCGGCGTATCGGTTAAATATATCGTATTTTTCTGTTTACAACAAGAGTGCTGAGTGTGTATAGAGATCCATCATGCCATCACGTTATATCGTTGTGAGAACCTACAGCGATGCCCTGGGTTTAGATTATTGAAGTTCTCTTAGCGCTAAGATAGTCGTAAGTGCCATATATTAACATTAACTTACGATTGCCTAAGCGCTAATAGAGCTTCGAAAATCTAGGCCCTGGTCAGCAAGAACACCGTCATGCTTGCGTTGTTCAGTTTAACTATATCCTCTAGGTGTCGAACAGAGCATATGTCATGTCCCTCAAGAAGTGTGATTTGACGAAAAAAGTATATATTTCCCGAGAGTCTCAACAGGATGTTGACACATGAAAAGGGGAGCTGTACAGTTTAAGCAATATTCCAGCAATCTTACACTAAAAACTAAAACACAGAAATGCAGGGATGCCCAGATAGCACAATTGAATACTACCACTACTGCTGCTGCTGCATAATGGGGATATTGGGCAATAGTTTTCTTCTCACATATACCTTACCTGGACATATGGATTTTCCATCAGCGTCTAAACGGGTTATTAAACACGGGAGTTATATAAGCTGCACGAGTCACTTTCTCTAGTGGGCGTCTCTGTTATCTCCGTTCCGCCGTCTCCGTTATACATAGAGTAGAACAACTCACCGCTCGTACTTCAGGTGGTGTAAATCATGCTGACTAGATTCAGTCGATATCAGAGCTAACCGGTCCACGTTGTGGTTGTCAGGTCAGGTATTCCGCTCACAGTGATTCTGCATGACTCTTTTTGAATATTCACCATTTGATCTGCTTCAGTTTAGTCGGTTTAACCATGATATCATGGAGACATGGAGTGTTGACACAAACAACGTGATTTCTGATTTATTTGCCTGACTGCCATTACGTCAGACGCTCATTCTGCATGGAATATTACCTCATATAATATAGAGTGGTCTTCTAACCGTGTGTATCAGTCATCATTCGTTAGCTTGCCATCCTGTTAGTTCGTTCTTAATTTTAGTAAACACTGTGAACGAAACGTGGTTGTGAGTTGCATGAGTTACCTCCCCTTATACCGGTGTTAACCCAGAATACTACTTGTGGAATTAGGGACTACGTTAATTTTGTCCATTTCCAACATATAACCCTGCCTTTAGGGATTCCGATTTCTCGTTGGTTCCGCAACGTATTAGGCATGACCGGCTCCTTTAGGGACTGACTCCACTTGGAGAGATTCTGGTGTGGTCGATCCTTCCTATCTGTTTGTTACATATTTTTGCAATCTCTGAATAAAAGTATAACCCAAAGCGTACATGTGGATTTACCTAAGTAAAGTTTATTTAAAAGTAGCCCAACCTCCTTCGTTTTTCGACTGTGTGGCGTATGTCACTGTATAACTAATATGTAATGTTTATTGTTTACATTTTTTTTCTTTAAACATGTGTAATAAATGAATATAATTAGTCTCAGATGACACTAAAAGATTTGCTTGTGCAAGTTTTGACTATTTTACATCATATGTAATGTAGATGTTTACAGTGAGTGAGTGAGTTTAGCTTTACATCGTATTAAGCAATATTCTAGCTATATGGCAGTGGTCTGGAAATAACCCAGTCTGGACCTGACAATCCAGTGATCAACAACATGAGCCAATTGTTTACGAGGTGATGCGTTTCAAAACAAATATCGTTTCAAAAAATGATTAAAAAAATAAATAAATGACACGGATGCTCTTGGAAGTAAATAATGTGCGCAGGAGCTCAATGACTACATGCATAACCGTTGTACAATTTGATCATGTTGCGACGTCCATGTTTTTACAACCTCAGTGGCTAAGTGCACGTGTGCTCGATCGCTGACTTTGAGGGGTACTTCAATCTGTCATTTACTGAGATAGTGTAATCCGAAATACAGCATATAAAAGCAACTACATTAAGGAGAGTATATATCATGTTATTAACTACTTATATAGTGCCAAGTTCCAGCTCTGCTGCTCACAGACCCGTGAAGGTCCCGGGGTAGTATGGCCTTCAGCAACCCATGCTTGCCATAAAAGGCGACTCAGCTTGTCGTAAGAGGCGACTAACGGGATCGGGTGGTCAGGCTCGCTGACTTGGTTGACACATGTCATCGGTTCCCAATTGCGCAGATCGATGCTCATGTTGTTGATCACTGGATGGTCTGGTCCAGACGCGATTATCTACAGACCGCCGCCATATAGCTGTAATATTGCTGAGTGCGGCGTAAAACTAAACTCACTCACTCACTGCTGCTCACAGGCGCTTTGTTTTCTCCTCGGTCATGGGATTTTAATCTCAAAGACACTTCGTAGTGGTTGATCTTAACTCCCGGAGGATCATGCAACTCTTGCAGCCACTAGGCGGAGTTAGTGTGGCTCTCCCAATCCTTATGAGGTACCCATTCACAGCAGGATGGACTGGGACACATAGTATCAGTAATATGTCCATGGTTACTGCACGTTGCTGTATCCGAAACTTGGTATTTGTAAGTATTCATGTGACTACCCTCTGGTCATAATTTTCTTAGTGCACAGGGTTAGGTATTGTACACGAGGGGTTCTCACACGTAAGGAATATACAAGGGTCTGAAACAGTTTCTTTCCATGTGAACGAACCCGTTGTTGTCACCAAGTGTCGTTGTTGTGTACACAGCTGATTTTACCACGTTCTGTTAAATAAGTCTCCAATGTATACGTACCTGGAGGCTATTATACCAGTATAAATTATATTATCCTGTTTATCATCGGGTGTTAACTAAATTAACAAAACAGGGCACATCACTTGCCCTAACAGCTCATACATAATGCGTGATCTGACATGCATAGAATAATATGTGAACCTAAAAATGGTATATGAGTGTAATATGCTGCTTGTTGTGATTTATATTTCTTAGACTGTAGTGAGACAATATAGTGCCCTTACCTTCAAACTATCTCGACAGGTCAACGGTAACACGCCTGTTGATAGAATAAGGATCTTATTGGTATCATGGCGTTTTTCAATTAAGTTTAGCTTCCTTTGTTACTGCAAACAACAAAATACTGCATCGTCGACAACTGAATAACTCACTTGCACAAAATAGTCTCATGATACAAGTGTAACAACAGGACATACGCAATAATGAAGACATTCAGTGGCAACAGACCTTTATCTTATTTTATAACTTTTTTGTTTGACAAATCAAAGTCATATATCACCAAACAAGAGTGAAGAACAGAACAGGCTTACATCTATGTCACAGGGACTAATTAAGACAAAAGGAAGGTATGCACCAAAAGGGATAAACATTAAAACAACAACAACAACGACTACAACAACTACAACAACTGCAGAGGTTAGTAATGCATAAACGATACAGAAAGACAGCTGTGCATGAGGCGGAGCAATATATTCACAGCAGTCTGTTCTGTGCTTGGCGCTATGTGATTACGACATTGGGTTTCCACTGTTGGTTGACAGCGGTATCATGGCGTAACGCATAATAACATACTATTAAAGCTAGCGTCCATAACGTATCATCCCATTCGTAACAAGCGTAACGGGATGTAAGCATTAATTATTTTTGTGTTTTCATTGCCTGTATTGGTGAACATGCTACTGCGGATATCTGTGTGAACTCAGTTCATTGCCTCGGATATCTGTTACTTTATCAACCCGTGCTTATATATTTGATATCAGTAGACACTTGGGTGAGATTCTCTATTTATTGAATGGTTTCCCCCGTAGCTGGGTTGTCATAACATGATCAATATTAACAATACTTGCCCTGATAACATCAATTACCACTGGCTTTTACAAAAATAACTATCAGCCACTAGTTGCCTGACACTGATGGTGTGGGGTCGAATCCCGGATGGGACTCAACTCACAAAAGTACTAGAATCTGTACTTTACTAAGAAAGTGTAATCCCAAATAGAACATATGTTGCGTATGACCACTTTCAAAATGGCACTGTGTCATCATATGTTTGGGCCCCGGGAGCCGTGTCAATTAACACTTATCAGAGGGGAACACAAAGTCCGCAGTCTGAACTACCAGTTGTCGAACCTCATTTTTGTGAAAGTCGCGGTAGATTACGCGGCTGACTTTGTATGCTGGCGATTAGTCATAAGGTTTGATTATCTATCAGAAGTACGGCAAAATGGTAAATATTGATGACTGCTGTATGACAGAAACCCCAAGACTTATATTATTCATCGTTTCAGTAGTCTAGTGTAAGAATGGAGATAGGATGTATAAGGGTTCGTCCCCGTTGGTGTTATGCCCGAATGCCTTAAACATGATCCTTGCTGTTATCGCGCCTGGGACTCTGGATCAACCAGGATACGTCAGAACAGGTCTCTTGTCGATAGGTCTAATGTATTAGATATATCATCTCATTGTGGTAGGAATATTACAACAAACATTCTCTCTCTCTCTCTCTCTCTCTCTCTCTCTCTCTCACACACACACACACACACACACACACACACACGAGCACTGTTCGGTATAAATACAATAACCTTGTACACGATGTTTATGTCAGTTTTACTTGAGTGGACAAAAGTCTGTGGAACAAGTCGAATAAGCACACACAATACTGCCACGCTGAACACAGCCAATGTGTGTTCGTTTCAGCTTTATGCACAGGTTTACAAAATTGCAACACAAACACTTCTAGGTGGTTTGTTTACAGGAGTGTGAATGTATTTTGTGCAATGATTTATGACTTTTGAAGCGTGCTTGACTTTTGAAGTGTGCTTGACTTGTTTCAGCAAACCGAACGTTTCACTATCCGAACATTTGTGATTAAGAACGGCATTATTCGGATTAACGAGGCCTGACTGTATCTTCAGCAATACGGACTTTTGCAACACCAGTAATATCTGGGGGAACTGTCAACTGTTGGATTGTCGTAACGAACATAGAGAGTTATGTATTTTGCTCGGAGGCATGGAGTTTTGCAACAGGGTGTCCATGCATTATACGTTCGTAATGCATATTACACCAATTTTTAGCCAAGCAATGTGTAAGAGTAATCGTAGCAAACGGCCATTGTGGTCTACATGTCGCCGTGTCTGTTCATTTTATCATCTGTGAAGTTATTTCCGTTTTAGTACATAATTCTTGCTATGCAGTTTTACGTCAATATACCCCAGTCAGCGTTCCGATTGCTAGTATGACATTTTGACAATATCAAATCTGAAGACATAAAAATATGGTTCACATTGTATATGGAATATGGGTTATCGACTGTCTCTTAGACACATTATTTCCCTTGTGTTACAATTTGGATTATTTAGGATTGGATTATCTCGCATATGCCAAATGATTTACTATCAAATGCTATGATTCAATGATTATTCCAACTCAATGCAGATAATCCAAAAATCATTATCTGTGTAATTTCACTATGTAATGACGCTGACTGAGGTGGTTTGGCTTAACGGCAGTCTTAAACTATATTTCAGATTTGCCAGCTTAATTTGTTGTAACGCCGCACCCGACGAATATTCCAGCTGCGTCAGAGTGTCGCAGTGTCTCCATCCAATAATCCTGTGATTGCAGTCATGCTGATGTATGCATTCGTAAGCAGGAAACACACATCTCTAACATGACAAACATGTCACTGGTGCACTGACATTCATTATGCCAATACACCCCTTGTGTTGTGACGGCTATGTCACCTGAGTCATCATCACTGTTTTTCCACAAACCATTCAAATTTCAGTTACAGAACTTAGCTGAATACTTCTGTGTGTCGATATCCCCATTCAAACATTAGTTAACTCAGATAACTGCAAGTGAAATAATTTAGAATGAACAACAACCCACACAGATATGTGTTTTCTATATTAAATTTATAGAATTAACCATACTTACAAATCAATACAAATCAGGGTAAAACAATTACAACCGCGGACCAGAGATGAGTGGCAATACATATTCAGCTACAGGACACTTACAATTGAGGTACAAACCAAATTTTTTTTAAAATGGTGAGGTAAAAAGAACAACGTCGGTGACAACAATGTTCAGCTATCAGCAACTCTAATTAGACCTTCCAGTATAGACACATGCAAGATACTCAGGCGAAAATAATGTCGCCTGTCCTCTATATGTCAAGTATAACTTGTATATTCCATTACCCCCTGGATGAAATCATTATAATATCCACATTACATTTGACTTTTTCCTTTTAATGTGACAATAGGCACATTACTGCTCTCTATGGAATTTTAAATATCAGAAAACTGAGCACAGATTAATTACAACGCAGCAATACAATAAATGTCACTGACATATCTTAAAACGGAATAAAAATACCGAACACATAATTCTGGTCTGTTCTTCAACACGTTTTGAGGTAAAACGGTGTCTGTGTTAGTCGGATTTGGGATTATGTCGGATAATGCGCCCTTCGGACATGTTTGTGATCTCCTGCCTGTCGTTCAGTAATTTACGCTGGTGTGTATTCAAGGCTTATGGCCAGTCCCGTAACGCTATTAGCTGAGGTGTTGCGGTACGTGTTCCAAACACTTTCTTCTTTCTTTTTTGCTTTGCACGCATCACCTAAAATTTCTATTTCCCTGTTTTTCACACAGATACACGAGAAAGAAAAATGCAACAAGACCTTTCGAGTGGGGAACGACTGAACACCTCCAGTGATTTTGACGCTAGTGGCCCTCTGCCTGCAGACCAGCCGGTGTTCCAGGGGGCTGCGTGAAAGGTCACATTCTCGGCATTTGTTACCAGCAGGTTATTTGTTTTATTCAGCTCTTACACCATATCACAAAAAGACCAATAACTCTACACATCCCCAAATACAATAACTGTCAAGTTATGTTTTGATACTAAATGTGCGCACGGTAAATAAGCACAGGATGTCGGTACTTTGTGTTCTGTTTGCGCCACAGTTTAAGTGGTGTTACGTCCCTGTGCAACTGATAGGTTTACTCTGTCTGTGAGAACCGCGACAAACCATACTGTTATATTTCATACATGGCCGTGTGAAAACTAGGTCGACGTCCACGTTTGCAGATACAGAAATCCTCTGTGTCCAAGAAGATATACACATGTCTTGCGCCGTCCAATGTATGAAATAAACAGCAAGAAATAAAAAAAATTATAAAAACTGCGTATTCAGTTGTTCACATGTTTGGCGAGTGAGTTGAAGCTAATGACGTCAGGGGTGAGTGGGTATTGTTCACGACGGGGAACACTAGAAAGGTTCTTTACGTATTGTAGCCATATGGGGAATCAAACCCGGGTCTTCGGTGTTACGAGCGAAGGCTTCACCCACGGGGCTATACCACCGCCCCAGTTATGTCTGAACCACTAAGTAATGCTTTCTTTACATTTCCTAAGTGAATACTTTCAGATATGTGCATGTGCATATTCACGGGAAAAGGTAACTGTGCATCATATGAATTACTTTGTGCATGTTTTTTATACCTGAAGTTTACACACCTGCAATTGAAAAGAGAAGAACGGATGATTGTTCTTTTGTTTCTGAATGTTGTGGAAAACATTGAAATTCAGCCCAAACTGCGCGTTCGTCGTGCCATGTCTTAGAGAAAATCATTGTCCCCGCCCCGTGTGTATGCTGGGAATACCACTAAATAAAGTGGCCGTATATCTTGGCGTCCATAGATCTCACACCCATGGAGATGTATTCAACACAATGGGAACATGGGAGATTTGGTGTGCACTTGTGACGTGACGTTAACCACATTCGGCTGATCTAGTGAATAAATTCCACACTGTCGTATCATTTGTGGCACCATGTAGTCAGTTCATTTGATTTGAGCTAAAATGGGACATGTGTTGGTTCAGACATGGAACAATATTCCGCATGTTCCTGGCAAATACTGTGTCGTCTATGCGTCGTCGTCAACCACACAGTTGGACGCACATGGTCGTGAATTTCTGAGCTGGCTTTCGACACCATATCTCTTAAAAAACGTTTCAAGTCATACGGATTTCGATTTTATCCAGCCAACAGTTAAACACCACAAATTAAGTTCTTATAAATTTTTGCATGAACATTGGCAAAACATCACATGATGTACAGTTACATGCAATCAACTCTTCCCAGCATTTACTGTTACATATTTCATTATATCCAGCTTGGGCGCCGAGCTCATGATTAATCCCGGGTATTGTAGTTTATTTTACTTCTATGCGTTTTGTGTAGTTGCAGCAGCATCGCGACACCTACAGAAGAGAGACTATGTAGCTCCCAGACACTGGGCCCAGTGCTTACAGCTTGAGCAGAAGGCGATAAACAACCTCACCGTTATCAGACAAATAATGCATGGGGACGGTCTCAACACTTTGGTTACTGAAAGCACCTTGAATATAGACTGCTCGTAAGTTGAAATGTTGTGACGTTGCTGTTTATTTCTTGCACCGTGGAAGTAATGAATTTGGTCGTGTGTATTCCCAAAAGGGATAAAGACTATCTTGGCTCTCTCCTAAAATTGCTACTCCTATGCGTTTTGTGTAGTTGCAGCAGCATCGCGACACCTACAGAAGAGAGACTATGTAGCTCCCAGACACTGGGCCCAGTGCTTACAGCTTGAGCAGAAGGCGATAAACAACCTCACCGTTATCAGACAAATAATGCATGGGGACGGTCTCAACACTTTGGTTACTGATGGCACCTTGAATATAGACTGCTCGTAAGTTGAAATGTTGTGACGTTGCTGTTTATTTCTTGCACCGTGGAAGTAATGAATTTGGTCGTGTGTATTCCCAAAAGGGATAAAGACTATCTTGGCTCTCTCCTAAAATTGCTACTCCTATGCGTTTTGTGTAGTTGCAGCAGCATCGCGACACCTACAGAAGAGAGACTATGTAGCTCCCAGACACTGGGCCCAGTGCTTACAGCTTGAGCAGAAGGCGATAAACAACCTCACCGTTATCAGACAAATAATGCATGGGGACGGTCTCAACACTTTGGTTACTGATGGCACCTTGAATATAGACTGCTCGTAAGTTGAAATGTTGTGACGTTGCTGTTTATTTCTTGCACCGTGGAAGTAATGAATTTGGTCGTGTGTATTCCCAAAAGGGATAAAGACTATCTTGGCTCTCTCCTAAAATTGCTACTCCTATGCGTTTTGTGTAGTTGCAGCAGCATCGCGACACCTACAGAAGAGAGACTATGTAGCTCCCAGACACTGGGCCCAGTGCTTACAGCTTGAGCAGAAGGCGATAAACAACCTCACCGTTATCAGACAAATAATGCATGGGGACGGTCTCAACACTTTGGTTACTGATGGCACCTTGAATATAGACTGCTCGTAAGTTGAAATGTTGTGACGTTGCTGTTTATTTCTTGCACCGTGGAAGTAATGAATTTGGTCGTGTGTATTCCCAAAAGGGATAGAGACTATCTTGGCTCTCTCCTAAAATTGCAATTGTTTAATTGTTTGATCTTCTGTTAATGCGGCCATTCTGCGTTTTCCACCACACAACTTACCCCCAACCGCCACCACCACTGTTATAGAATAAACCACCAATTGCAAAGAGAGTAACTTCAGCAAATACTGTTTCGTAAAGACAGATCAGTGTCTTGGTTCTATCCCATACGTATATGTTATAGAAACAATAGATATGAGACGTCTGACAGTAGCTGGCTCAGTGCAGTCTTCATCACTCAGCTTTTGATTGTGAAACGAGAATACAGGTCATAGCAAAGTGGACGGATTGCTTACTCGCAGATTCAGTTAATGTGATATATTATGTCACTGTTGCTTTGCTCTCTCACCACCAGCCCAATAACTAGGATACACCTGTCACATACTGATGACTGGCATTCTGACCGTAAAGGGTACTCAAGTTCTGAAACTTATCCATATCTGTAACTAGATTACTCCCTGCTTTTCCTACGAAAGAAAATAAAAACATTTACCAAATTAAGGTTGTTTGAAAGCCCGGTCTAAGTAAATT
Source organism: Haliotis asinina (assembly GCF_037392515.1). Classification (NCBI taxonomy): domain Eukaryota; kingdom Metazoa; phylum Mollusca; class Gastropoda; order Lepetellida; family Haliotidae; genus Haliotis; species Haliotis asinina. The sequence goes on along the minus strand of NC_090283.1, from coordinate 8,421,339 downwards.
TAGTCTCAGTGTATTTCGTTACACTCCACCGCTGAGTCTCAGTAGTGGAGTGTAACAAAAAGTATTGAGGATAGGTTTACTTAGACTGTTTGAAAGCCCACAACACTAAGTGCTCAACAACCCTGCTGTGGCACGCTCGAGGAATTAGGCTGACTCGAAAAATGAAACACAGGACTTTCTTTACATTGCTCAGGGCTAGCCACTTCCCACCGGCGATGTTTGGTGTTTTACCAACATGTACTCATAAATTGTAAATTGGCTAGATTATGATATAATGTTCACCGTTGGCACAAACACGTTATATTAAGACACAATATGCCACTTGCCCATACACTCAGATGGTACGATTAAAAGTACTTACGTGGCCTTATTAAATAAGACAACTTTGAAATATTTCGAGATGTAATCGCATGAGCCTCAAAGAAAACGAAGAAACAGTAGTGTTAGTATTGTACATACGCTGGTAATAGTTCTTGGTGGGCACGACAATTGCGACATCAACTGCATGTGAAGTGGTCAAGAACACTGACTGGATGATGGTCCTTATCTTTCTGACTGTTCCAGGATCCCCAGAAGCCTCTGCCTCTAAGCACTCAAATTGGTACATAATAATAACGCTTTAATAAAAAAATAATATCATTTTTGTAACAATCACTATTGTCAGATCTGCAACACTGGAAGGAAACAGAGCTTTGGAAGATCGCGTTTGGTTCATGTGCGTGAGTAGAACGGACCCGGATGTGTCTATCTTCACCAGCGTCTACAGCCACATCTGCAACAACCAACAAGGTATGGAAGGTCAGGTATCACGTTACCAACGACAACAAAATACTTCCATGGATGTTCATAAATTTCAACCGACAACCCAGAAAATACAAAATATTCAATAGCACAGCAGGTTATTTTGGTAATACAAATATCTTTATGTAATCAAACGTTGTTTTCACCGATCCTTTTTAAATTTCTTACTTTTGAGTTCAGACACTCATGTGTAAATATTTGAGAAAAGGCGTCCACGGTTTGATGTCCAATACCCTTTTTGTGAATAAGGCTGTCACCACATGTGACAAGCATCCCCATACATTTTTCCTACACGTGCACTGATTCATAGTTACCGGCAGTCCCCGCACTGACACGTCATGGCACATAATCTACATGGCGATTCTTTCCTATGTTGTATTTAAGCCTTCATCCAGTCCGAGGATTGTCTCAACAGCGGTGCCGCAGTAGAGGCCAGACGCAGATGTAACATCGAGACAACAGATTATGAAAGGAGATGCCGGTAAGACGTAGTGTCACCTTGTTCTGTTCAACCCCAGACAATAAATAGTCTTGACCACCCAGCGAAACAGATATCAGATGGAATCACGCAGGCAATATGGTTTCTTGGAAGATAAACTCATTAGATGGTTTGTCTGAAAAAGGCTTTTATCTCTCCACACAGTTGTGAAAAATGATGTTTTTATGACTGTTGATCAGTTTGAGTTGGTAAGTGAGTTCGCTCGGGAAGTAAAGTGTTCCTTTTAAATTTAAAAGGAGCTCCAGTGGAATGAAAGATGCCCTGAACATGAAAACATCCAGTCTTGCTTCAAGCAGGGATTTAGAATTTTGAGGGGAGATTTCTAGGATCATAGTATCAACTACTGTGTTGTTTTAAAAAAGAAACTCGTTCACTTATCGTCCACAACTGTAAAGTTGGGATGTCATGCGACGTGAAGTAAATCAAACAATTATTCTTTTTTTCAGCGAAGAGCCTGATTGTGTTGAAAATAGTCTTCGCGGAAGAAATGGATGTTCCAAACGAATAGCGTCTGTTCTACGAGACATGGCTGCCCTCGACTTCAGCGTCACCATGGGCGAAGACTGCATTTACCGGGCGTAAGTTGCAACACTACGTCAGCAATGGGTGACGTAATTATATCTAAATCAATTAACTTGCTCAGATTGGGTTGGTCCACGTGGACAGCTGGAGACTGAAACTGCCCATCTGCGTGCGATTGGAAAGACATAGGCAATTCAAGCAATCTTACATGATGAACTGTGATGATGCGCACCACACTATAGTATCTCTGCCATATTCTACCTATGCAATCCTGAAATTTATCAATGCACAATGGAAAATGCATATTTTCACAAGTAAACCCTCTCGACTACGTAGGGTTATATTTGAATTAGAAAAGAAACTTCTGACCACGTGACTTACACAATGACAACTACATATTTTCGAACGTACATCATCCGCTCTTTGCAGAATCACACCAGAAGGAGACAAACCTAGGACACATATGTCTAGGTTTATATATGTCCAGGTTATTTTGTATGAACGTTCCTTGTTGGATGTAGTTTTTACCTCATACAGTCCAATCGTAAGACCTTGAAACTATGGAGTTGACAGAGAAACACCGATGTAATTTGTCGATAGTCTGACAATGTGTCAGTGTAATATCGAAAACGTATATTCTGCATTTATGTTGTCGTCTTTAATAATGACACCTGTTCCAAATGTACATTGTTTGGATTTGCATGTGTCATTCATGTGTTATGTGTTATTATACATGTGAAAACGTATTGCAACGTTTATCTTCATTGTAACATATTGGTCCACGAGCCAGATGAGATTTGACTGCTAAATTGAGGGGCAAACAGTCACTATGATTTTCATATAGCTTAAGGTATGTAGTTTATGAAATTACGTGATGTACACCTCCAATGTCCAGCTAACTGTGTCTGTGGTGGTCATTTTTAAAGATAGCCCCCATTTTCTTGACACGAACCAGCTGTCGATAGCTGTCGACCATTGCGTAATGCATGTGCTTTGAATGGTATGAAATGTTCCGAAGCTGGCAAGTTGTTAGACTGTTCCGATATGGTAGATTGTAATAACTGTCACAATACTGATAACGATGATGATGATGATGATGATGATGATGATGATGACAACACTGAAAATGACAACGATGATAGCCTGTACCCACCCATGACAATGAGCAAGACATCATTAAAATTAATGTGTAAGTCTCATTACATTGTAAACCTCAAGACTCATGAAGTATTTCAATACAAACATATCATCTCATTGACTGATACCACATGTTTTGATTTTGTGAATATTTGGTATTCGAGAAAGACATTTGGACGGAAGCACAATCAGTTGAACAACATGAAGATTTAAACTTGGAGACAGAATCTTGATAATGTTATTCTGATAAACTCTCTAAACATAACGTTCGAATGTAATGTACAGAAATATGTTCTAACATACATGTATGTATATAACATAACTTATTCTTATGTCTGTTAATAAACATTTATTATCAAATGCTTTACACAAATCCTTGAAGTTAGATGTATAATGTGTGAAATTCAATACTGCACGTATTTTATCCCAATATCAAAATATTTCAAGCTTACAGTTTGACATAGGTCATTGTTTTCAAAGATGATGGTCATGTTTTTGAGCGGATGGCATTTATTGAATAAACCTGATTAAATGTGTAGTTTTTTTTTAAATTTAAATTGGAATATTGCATGGAACCAACTATATATTTAGAGACGAAGGCTTTCTAAATTGTTTAAGGCCTTCTCTAAGTGGTCATTATTTTCCACAGAAAATAACAAAATATCTGCATGATTAGGGGAAAATTGTATCTTACATTTTCCCCAATTCTTCAATCACACTGAACCCTCACAAACTACATATCAAATTGTGTGAAACTGAAAATACTAAACATTTTTCAGCCCACAGATATATGTCTATTGTTTACTGTTCAGGTGTAGCAAACTTTTTGTAAACAAATTGTTGAATTCAAGAAAATGGCGCGATCTTTAAAAATGGGCGGCAAAAGCGCATTTAACTGGACATGGGAGGTGTACATCACGTGATTTCATACACTGCATAACATATGCTATATGAAAATCATAGTGACTGTTAGCCCCTCAATTTAGCAGTCAAATCTCATCTGGCTCGTGGACTAATATGTTACAATGAAGATAAACGTTGCAATGCGTTTTCACATGCATATATATAATAACACATAACACATGAATGACACATGCAAATCCGAACAATATACAGTTCGGGCAGATGTCATTATTAAAGATGACAACACAGATGCAGAATATACGTTTTCGATATTACACTGACACATTGTCAGACTACCACAAATTACATCGGTGTTCCACTTCATTTTACCCCTGATATTTTACAATGTCTATTTTATGTTTTCAGATTCTAAATTACGAGTGGTCCCTATTTTTTTCTGGAAACGTCCCGGCTGCCTTCTGTACACGCTTACCATCTCGATGAACACAGGTCAACACAGGACATTCAAAATCGGTTGCTTAACATACATTGTGACGGTATTATGTTCCTCGTTCATTAAATAAAACGATTTCATCCCCAACTATATTGATATATCCACAATGGTTGTCATTTCTCTTCATTAAGATATGACTTTTGCATTAACGCGATAGGTTTATATATATATATATATATATATATATATATATATATATATATATATATATATATATATATATATATATGTATGTATGTATGTATGTATGTATGTATGTATGTGTGTGTGTGTGTATGTATATATATATATATATATATATATATATATATATATATATATATATATATATATATATATATATATATATATATATATATAAATGAACTGGCTTTCATCATCAATCATTGGCTGTTCCTATCTTGTCGATCATTCTGAGTCCTAGTATTGCCGTTTGTGTAAATTGCATCATATGTGGTTGGGCCAGCTGTCGTGCTCAGTGCCAACAGCACGGTGATCACCATGATTATAGTGACCGTTTAAATCTGGCGTTGTGCTATGACTAGGAGGGTCCATCCCCAAATTGAGTCTTACCTGTTACTGTGTATTATTTAGACCAAACTAAACGCAGAAACACCTGCACCTTTCTGTGTAAGTGCAAGTATCGAGAAGCCAATACTATACCCTGTTTCATCAACATTCGTGTACCAACCCTTGTGGATTACCTCACATTAGTGGGTCTAATCCATTTGACGCCTCTTGTTAGTGGGCCTAATCCATTTTAACGCCTCGTGTTAGTGGGCCTAATCCATTTGACGCCTCGTGTTAGTGGGCCTAATCCATTTGACGCCTCGTGTTAGTGGGCCTAATCCATTTGACGCCTCCTGTTAGTGGGCCTAATCCATTTTGACGCCTCGTGTTAGTGGGCCTAATCTATTTGACGCCTCGTGTTAGTGGGCCTAATCCATTTGACGCCACATTAGTGGGCCTAACCGTTTATAACACTTCGCATCAGTGGGCTTATGCTTTTATGTAACTTCACACTAGTGGGTCTAACGTTTAGGAATACCTCGCATTAGGGACCAGTCCTCAAGATCTACCATATTGTCACATTAATCTACATGGTAAGCGTGGTTGCCTGGCCAGCTGTATTGCTGCGGTCTGTAAAATAATCAAATCTGGACCAGACAATACCTTGATCAACAGCAGGAGTATCGATCACGAAAGTGGGATACGATGACATGTGCCAGCCAGATCAGCAGGGTCTGATCTCTCTTACAACATGCGTATTGAAGATCAGTTATAACTCGGATTTTCACAGGTCTTTCTGTCAACTATTTGATATTTGAATAGTTTCGAGTGCTACATACATTCCACAGATGCACTTGTCTTAAACAAGGATTCGACACCAATAAAGTGAGTGAATGAGTGAGTGAGTGAGTGAGTTAATATTTAACGCTACCCCGATAAAATAAACCTTTGAAATGTGTTAAATAATAGTTTTCTTTTACATAATATCAACTTTTATGCACGCTTCAATAATGGACACCATAATCCTTTTGTTAAAAACTCGTTGGAGATAATAGTAACATGATTTGTATGAACACGAAGAGTGCACCTAAAGCTCCGTATACTATATTACTGATCCAGTTATGTTTAAGAGGGTCATAACGAAGGGCCATTATGTCAGTTGGTATATTATCTTATTATCATATAAATCCGATTTTAGTACATAATTCTTGCTGTATAATGTTAATGTCATATTAAAAGTCAACGTTCAGATTACCAGCACGATATGTTTTACATCGGAGAAGAATTATGACGAAAAAAATAGCATGGATCCCATTATACGTTTGGTACGTTTTATCGAAGGTCGAATAGCAGCTATATTATTTCCCTTGAGCCACAATCTGAACAATATATATTCCCAAAATAGGTAAAGGCATTATATTCTGAGTGAAACTAATGGTTAAATTTATGCCACGTATCATTTGAAATAAATTCAGAAAATAAATTAGCTGGAAAATTAACGATATGCTGGACGAGATTGTGCTAAATAGGTCAAGACTGTCCTAGGAATTTACATACCGCATTTGACTCCTCGCCTAAATATGGGCTGGTGGGGTGGTCAAGTGGTTAAAGCGTTCGCTCATCACGCCGAAGGCCCGGGTTCGATTCCCGATATGGTTACCACGTGTGAAACTCACTTCTGGTGTCCCCCACCGTGATGTTGCTAGAACATTGCTAAATGCGATGTAAATCCTAACTCAGACAGTCTGTCGCTTAACTATGACGGCAAGGACATCACTGCCTTGTACTTGGTTTGAACAGCAACACTGTATAGCAAAAACAAACTGTTTTGCAATGAATACGATGAATCAAGACACTGAGTGGAGTGTTGCGGTGTGTCATAACACAGTCTACATTTCTTTGCTGGTACCCACGCCTCAGCTATAATTCAAAATTAATGATTTTCACATTATGTAAAAGGCCACAGGTGACCTTTCATCCCAGCTAAATGTCATCCGACCCCGCTCCAGCTTGTGTTTCAGGACGTGTCATTACATGTCATGTCATCGGGTTTGTAACCAGCAGGGTATGTTTTATCCTGCTCCTAATTTCCAATAGGGTAATTGACACGTAGAAGTCCCACGGATACGATAACTGTTAGATTATGCTTTAATATTGACTAAAATGTGTTCATGGTACATAAATACAAGATGTCGGTACTTTGTTAACATACACGAGCGGTGTTACGTTCCTGTGTGACTGTTTTCTCTGTCTGTGAGAGCTCCGACTAACCATATTGTCATATTTCAGGCCGGGAACAAGAAGTGCTTCTGTACCAGCCATGACTCTTCCACGAGTCCTCATCCTGCTGTCTATCACGGGTAGGTTCGTTTCACTTTCTTTAGCTTTTAACATGCAGGCAAAGTCAAATCTTATGTGACTTGCTCGAGCCTTGCTATTTTTACGTGTCCATGTGAAAATCTTCGGCTAAACTGTGCAGTTTTGACAATAGTGGTAAACCATGTTCCACGCAGACAAAGACTTAAAAAAAAACACCGTTATGAATGTATATGCCCATATTTAATGGCCACTAATAAAATTTCAACCAGACATGGTTAGTATCAAATAAGGGCATCGTTATTGTGTTTTCAGTTTTTCATAGTTTGAGTCCTGCTAACGTTAGCAATGTTTTCTTCAGCTCCAATTTCCAAATGTAAGGTTACATAAAATAAAAAAATATATATTAAATGTTTCAAAAGGGTGGGACTTTTTGTAACTATTCATAGGAAAAAGAGCGACGCGGGAGGAACTCATTTTCTTTTCTCTCTCAGAAATACAGCTTGGAATTCAAAGTTTAGCACATGTTAATAAGTTGTAGATTCAGTGACACTCTTACAAACACTCATTCTTGTAGTGGATAAATGGATGATAGGGACGCGGCCAAGTCAAAAGTATTTTTTTTCAAATGGCAATACAAAAATTGCCACGCGCACACATAAAGCTGTCGCGCCGATGCTCGAAAAACATTTCACTTATTTTTGTTTAGCCTAAACGGTCAAATGTGTATATAAGTATGTACAAGCAGATCGTGCAGATCGTTTTGTACATCGTTCTCTATATTTCGTCAAGCGTGTTTCTGTGATATATACAAATATGAATGCTTTTCCCGTTTCAGGCAGTCTAGTTAATAGTATCAAAACACAACACCATTACCATAGGCTATGCATCTGAATCACACAATACAACTTCTTTGAATAGTAAATAGCGTCATTCTTCCCGGTTATCGTAGTTGTGATATGGACTTTCGAGGGTTTATAACTCCGAAGGTTGCATCACTGTAAGTCTTCCAACCACACTGAGCTGACACGCCGTGATTTGCATGTCAAACATGTTCACGTCGCTTCTCACTATTCAGGACCGTCCAGGAATATTACCCAAAGCGGTATACAACCACACAATATCTCATCCTTCAAATGTTGATCCGATGGAATTGACGCCAGTTGTTTCACTTTACAAAGTGTTGACGTATGAATGCCAACTGGCCATGTTTGCTGTGAAATGTGTAGAGTGAAGTATGTTGTTGACACCTAAGCTTGGTGTGTAGTTGCAGTAACATCGCGACACCTACAGAAAAGAGACTGGGTTCCTCCTAGAGACTGGGCTCGGTGTGCGGATCTGGAGCGGCAGGCCCTGGGCAACCTCACCGTTATGAGGGAAATTATGCGAGGCGACGGTCTCAACTCTTTGGTTACCAACGGCGCCTTGAATCTTGACTGCTCGTAAGCTGAAGTGTTGTCATGTTGCTGATAGTTTCTCTTTCCATGACGTGAATAATATTGTCACAAGAGAGAGTTCCATAGTGTTTGAAATAATCCACCATTTTGACATCACATGATCCTGGGATCGTAATTGCTGCTTTGGTTATTTGTTTGATCTTGTATTCGTTATACAGCATGTCCTGCTCCGCTATCCCAACTCAGTGTTTCACAAAATGAAACTAGTCACCAAAATGTTACCTACTGATACAACGAAATGAACCTTCATACAATACTGTTCCTTAAGGTCATGTCATTTTGTCGGGTTTTATGCAGTAATTATGGTTTGTGAAAGGCGTATTTGAAAAGTCAAGCTGGTTAAATGCAATTTCAAGAGCATTGTGATGTGGTTTGATAAAAGTAGAGTCTAGTTCTGACCTTTGTACTTATGTGTACAACCATCCCTTTGCAAACTATGGTATCGATGTTCCATATGTTTTATACACAAGCCAATCGTGATTATACTTGACCATCCAAGAATGTTAATGTTGATTTTCTGGATTGATCTGTGCTGTGGGACGGTCCAAAAATGTGCTACAAGCAAAATGTGTCATGTGAAATCAGCGGAGACTCAGGTTGCAAGTGAAGGTCCTCTGAACGTCCAAAGCAGTGTGCAAAGTTGAACTGCTGTGTCGAATTTCATCTGAAAAGTGAAAAAGAGGGCTTTCCGTTTGATGCCCAGGGCAAGTCACATAGAGATAGATAGATAGATAGATAGATAGATAGGTAGATAGATAGGTAGATTATACATCCCACGGGTGTCCCTCAAGTGTTATTTGGTCTCATATTGTAAATATGAAATGTTGATTATGTTATGATGTTGATGATGTTGATGCGACAACACATGAATAAGACAAGGGTAGTTAGTTAGCAATGATCCTGAGAACAGTTCTTGGTGGGATCGACAACGTTTCCAACTGCAGTCCCAGCTGCATGTTATGGGGACAGCGACCCTGATGTGAAGAGGAGCATCACATGTTGACCCGTCTGGGTCACAGGAAGACTTATGTGTAATATTAGAATCTGTATACAGCAATAAATAAAGACTCATTTTTTCAGATCTGCGACACTTGAAAGGAACAGACAATTGAGTATCGAGGCGTCGGACATGTGCGTCAGTAGCACGGACACTGATATCACGGTCTTTGCCAGCGCTTACAGCCGTATCTGCACCAATAAAGAAGGTAGGGTTCATAGACACATATCATTAAAACTGACCCATGTATCATGTCATCAACAAATAATCATGCAAGAGGCATTTTCACATAAACAATATTGCCAAATACATTTAAAGAAAGACACACTAATTTAGCAAGTAAGAACGTATAATATTTTTAGATTTTGTTTCGGTCCTATTTTGGAGTGAGTGAGTGAATGAGTTGATTAAGATTCAGTAATTAAGCCTACTGTCACTCTGTGCGTTGAAAGACAGGTGAACTTTGGGATGGATGTAAAATATATCAGGATGATCGACATAGGAAACAGCTGGACATTTTTAGGCTACAAAATTATGCCAGCATGTACCAAAATCGAAAGCTTTTTTGCAACAAAAAAAAACAAAACAAAAACAAACAAACAATCAAACAAACAAAAAAAAACATGTAAGAATCCAATGAGAAATCGGGACATCATAGACTGAAACCTTTAGATACTGATATCTTTCCTATCTGACGTAAAGTATGGAAAGCGATACAAGTAAGAGTAAGGCAACGGTTAATTCAACAGACTATTCCAAACATATTTGTAAATCCAAGTTATCAAAAGACAATCTGGAAAATGTGAAAATGTTGGTTTTTTTTAATTTAACGGGACATTCGCACATAAATCGTAAATCGGTAGCGCACAATTGTCAAGAAACCATGAAAAGCACATAATGTGTATTGTTGAAATTAGACAGAAACAGAAATATGGCTTAGAAATATGTCACCATAAAGTCTCAGATATACCAATTAGTTGGCACTTCGATAATGAGTTGACATGGGAATCTACCAGCACAGAAAATGCTTTTTTTTCAAATATCTACAACAAATAGATGTTCGTAACTTTCGCAAATGTCCGTTTGCATGGTCCCCGTGTTGTTGATATTGTTAATGTAATGTGACACAAAGAGATTAACATCCAGTGTTCAAAGGAACATTGCACTCCTTGCTTGGATATGTGCGCTATGTAAAGAATAATAATAATAAGAAGAATACTCATAATAACTTATATTGTTCCCACTGTTCCTTTGTCTTTCCAGTTACAATTATTTTCACCTCCACCTATATTTGTGTCCTCAGTTTGCTATTGTTCTTTGTGAATAAGTCTTCCTTACGTATGACTAACAGCACCGTTCCTACTACGGGTGTGTTGGTTAGTTTTATCAGAATTTGGATGGACACACCATGGTATGTAATCTACATTGCGATTCTTTTCCTGCATTATGTTTTAAGCCTTCATCCAGTCGGAAACCTGTCTCAGCAGCGGTGCCCCAGTGGAGGCCAGACGTAATTGTCACGTGGATACCACAGATTATGAAAGGAGATGTCGGTGAGACGGATTGTCACTTTGTTCTATTCAACCCTTAAAGATAGCTCGACTTGATCATGCAGAAAAACAAATATTAGATGGAACCAGGCAGGCGACTCACGATGTCGTTTGCTAAGGATAACATCCGCGGTAGATTTACGTTTATTCTACCTCTGTATATAATTTTGATAGGTTTAAAAGGTGTTCAAACAAGACAGAAGATTTTCTGAATGACAAAATATACGCTTGCCCCATTTAGGTCTTTAGCATTGCAGGCAATGGAATGACAGCCTTCACTTCAGGGAATGTGAGCCAGATATCCTCCACAAAAACAATGACATGACTGTGATGCGTTACTGGAGTCCCATTAAGAAGTACCTCGGCGGGTTTGTGTGGATATTTTATAACGTTGAGCACTTGAAACGTTCAATACGAAAACATTCACTTGCCATTCACTAGCCTAACCGATCATCTGGAAATGAAGAATACCTAAAACTAATTACGACAAGTGGCGAGTGAATAACTTGAAATTGAAACAAGATGACGTTAGTAGCTCGGTGGGGCTACGTCAAGTGAGAACTATCAAGGGCAGAACGAGAGTCACTGTACTTGTTGGGGTGATGGTGTAGTCCAGTGGCAAAGCTTTCACTCGTCACGTCGAAGTCCCGGGCTTGGATTCCACTCACTATTGTTCTTATCAGAAAAATGTTTGGTTTTTTTGTTGTTCTTTTTATTTGTTTGTTTGTGTGTTGTAGTTTGGGTTTGTTTGGGTTTTTTTGTTTGGTTGTTTATGTGTGCTTTTTGGCTTTTGCCAATAGGGTTTTGAATAAGATATACGCACGGTGGCGTATGCGTCACAGCATCGACTTTGATAGAGCAGAGCCCATACAGTAGTTCTTAGCAAAGGGAGCACCGGCTAGGGAATGTTCCTTGTTCGTGGAGTGAGTAAATCGAGAGTGACAACGTCTGTTAATAATCTCGTTTTCGTTATTTTCGTGCATGCTTTCATATGATTTGCTCACATCAAGGAGAAATGCGTGCATAGCCGGGTCAGAAGTGATGCATGTGATTGTAGTATAGAAGTGGATTAATACGAAATTATCTCCTTTTCAGTGAAGAACCTGTTTGTATTGAAAACAACCTCCGAGAAGGAAGTGAGTGTTCCGCCCGAATAGCATCTATTCTACGGGGCCTGGCTGCCATTGAGTTCGAACCCTTAATGGGAGACAACTGTATTTACTACGTGTAAGTTGCACGACGGCACTGGAAGTAGTCAAGTGTACAAAAGTTTGCTTCACAGGACAGAAATGACAAACTTGGGCACGTTACTTTGACAATAAGAGTCACTGTGTGGGTTCATACGTAACGTCACATCGGCAGTATTGCAGCTATGTCGTGAAGAGAACATACTTGACGCAGAAAAGGAAATGTATGCATATTAAAAACAAAAAAAACCCAAAAAACATGTCGACGACGGACAGTAAAACAACTAGAATATCAAAGTTAGAATTTAAAACTAGCATTGAAAGTTAAAACTAGTAGCACTAATTGGACAGTACAATGTACAAGTCTGGCTATAAATCGCCATCAACTGAAGGTAGATCACCATACTAGGGACACTTGGACAATAGGAAATACAGGTACATGTTTTCACTAGACTAGCAAACTCTAATTTTTTGTTGCATCGTCATGTGTTCGTTTCAAGCCGTGGTATGTGTACCTTATTCAGGCCTAATTCTGTTGGTTTGTGTGCTATGAGACGCTGAAATGAATTTCATTGACATGCTTCTCGAAGTTGGGAAGTGCAATATTTTTCTTGACAAAACTACAAGAACGTGAATTCAGACGTCGTTTTTTAAAAGACGGGTCACTAAGAGACGATCCACTTGATTTTGAATGGCATCAGTGTTCCATTTTAATGTTCATTTACGCCTGATATTTCAGTGAGTGTTTTTGTTTGTTTTTTTCAGATTCTGAATCATGAATGGTTCCTGCTCCACAAAACGTCCCGGTTGTCTTGACAGATTTGTGTAGACACGTCCACTGACACGAATAACACAAGTCAACCCAGAACATTTGGCAATGGTAGAGTACCATATAGGCACCTGTCTCTTTGCAAAATAAAACCTTCCCCAAAATCTACGAAAGTTTCTTGTGAGTGGAAAATATCCTTTCCTGTTTGATTGTCAATTTTCTTCTTGAACAAATGACTCTTGTACTGACTGGACACGTATATACTTTGATGGTGGACAGTTATGTTGAACGATATGCAGAGATGCCGATGGTACGTCGACGTAATGAAGTTCGCGATCGATGTCCTGCATTTTCATGCCATGAAATTCCTATCCACTTTCTAATTGGTTATTATAATACGATTCTAGCGACACAATGGATCCTTAATGAACACGTGATGCGTAATGTAGGCCATACCGAATGCCCGGAGGTTGGTGAAACATCAAACACAGTTAGTAAGTTTAGTTGTACGCCACAGCAATGTTCCGGAATAACGGTTTCTCTGTAATTTATCGAATATAGACAAGACAGTCTAACTATCAACAGCTTGAACATGCATTATGACATTTAGCAACGAAGGCAAGTGACCGAGCCTTACCATTCGATTCCTATAGTCGTCTCTAACGACAAACTTGTGTTACTGAACACCAGCTCTTACCTGGATCTTCACGGGTCAAATACACCTAGAGTTACGATGGTTGAAGCACCGTGTGTGATGAAGATCGTACTCCACCGCACATAGGTCTCATCAAGCATTTATGAGTGACAGTGGACTCACTTGTGTGGCCCATGTAAGGTAACCTTGCCCGTGGGAGGTTCGAAACACGCCCATATTACCATTACCTTCATACTTTGATCAAAATAATCCAAATTCCTGAAATTGGTTGACGTTTTGTGACTGCCTGGGTAACATTGATACATATGTATAGCCATGATAATGGCATGATCGGTGCGACATTCAGATACGTATGTGCATTATAGGGATTATGTATTCCTTTGTGAAATTTTAGGGTGTACTTTTGAGATATTACGTGCGCTTCCGGCCATATTGAGGTTACGGAATAATAAGGCAATCGGTTTAGGCAGCCTCCGCTGTTGCCTATTCATAGACAATAATCCCATGTGCTATCGTTAAACTGTATTTTGAAAGGCACAGTTGGAAACAAAAGTGAACAACTGTTTATAAGTACTAATAATTTTCCAAAAGTAAATATATTGATTGTAGCACCTATGAGTGAGTGAGTGAGTTAATATTTATCTTCACATCGACAATTTTGCAGCCATACCAGGAAGAGAAAAGTAAAAATTACATTGTAGATCAAGAAAATTAGAAACGAAAACCCCATTGAAGAAGAAAAGTAAAGGCATTTGTATATCAAAGATATCCATTTAGGACTAGTAATGAAATCTAAAACAGTTTAACTACAGAGGACAATACAATATGGGCTAAATGGGCTGTGGATTGCCACCAACTGAAGGTAGATCACCACAGTAGGGACTATGGACACTTACATTACTTTTGCTATGTGCATGGACCCATTCTACCCACCACCTATGGACAGAGTTATTGGTCCCTACGCCAATATGAAACCCAGATTGTACTGGGTTCGTCTCGGAATACCAGGAGGTGGCCATGAATGATTTGCAACATTCCAGTTGCCCACAGGTAATGAGCGAACCGCAGAAACGCATCCGATGCATATTTGGGGTTGTGAATGCCCGCGACGCTCACACACCATCAGGTCCAGTGTTACGCGTACAGACACCACTGTACCTACACAGAACTTTTGTAGTCAACACCTATGCTTGATCTAGTACTTGGTGTTGGCATTAAAGCTGATGGTCCCCTACCTTAAGTACATTAGTAGACACTTTCGAATCTAACAATATACGTCTAAAACTAATTCACTGAATACTATTTCTTCTTGCTGTCAATATATTAATCTACCAGGACTCAGGATTCTCGCCTGGAACCAAGACCCGTAAAGAAGTAGAATTGGTTGGAATTGGTTTTCAGCAACCCATACTTGTTGTAGGCGGCAACTTAACCGGATCGTATGGTCGGGCTCGATGACATGGTGAGATTCTTAGGAAACTAATATTCTCATTGATACATGTTCTATTATCTTGTCCCCACCTTCCCTTCACATTTTATTGAGCGTCAACGTGGATATGGAAAGTGTGAGGGTTCAAAGACAAAGGTCATTGTGGATTATTTAGACAAAGATGCTGTCACGTATTATTACGATAGAGAATGTGTATTTTTAAGACGAAGGCTATTGCGGAATAGTAAGACAGAGTATTATTCAGATAAAGGCTATTGTAACATATGTCATATTTAGAATTTCACTTTCTCAGTAAAGTACAAATTCTAGTACTGTTTTTTGGTTGAGTTCCTTCCGGGTTTCGAACCCGCACCCTCAGAGTCAGGCACCTAATCGCCAGCACACAAAGACAGCCGCCTAACCCGCTCAGCCACCGCGACGTCCACAAAAAAAGGAAAGTCGGACAACTGGTAGTCTAGACTGCGTATTTTGTGTACCCCTCTGATAAGTGTGAAGGCACGGCTCCCACGGCCGAAAGCTATGATTACACGATACCATTTAGAAAGTGGTCAAATGCAACATATGTCATATTTAGGATTTCACTTTCTCAGTAAATAATGTCTTCTAGATTACCAGACAACAGTTCTATTTTTACAGCTGAAGCTAACGCCATACTAACGGCTCTTAAATATATTCCAAGACACCCTGAACATATACAGTATATAATCTATTCCGACTCTCTTTCTTGCCTTCAGGCTATTAAAAATATTTCTTGTAAACATCCACTTTTAATTGCAATTATTGAATTGTATAATAATCTTGCTACTGGCCAATACGACATCGTCTTTTGGTGGTTTCCCAGCCACTTAGGCACTTCTGGTAACGCAATGGCCGATCTCGCTGCTAAGGCAGCACTCAACAAATCTGTGACACCACTTCTTATTCCCTACACTGATTATAAAGCTACCATTAGATCGTATATCCGTGATCTGATGCAGAAGAAGTGGGACACCCAAGTGGGTGTAAATAACTTACATGCAATGAAACCTTATATTGGTTATACCCACTTGGGTTGTCAGTCTAGATTTGAAGAGGTCATTTTGCGGCGATGTCGTATTGGCCATACACGATATACACATGAATACCTTTTGAAAGGTGAGGATCCTCCGTTCTGCATCTCTTGTGATGCAAGAATGAGTATGCCATCACAAGGGATCAGTATTTTAATTCACGAACCATGAAGAATCTGTTTACTAATACCAGCTCTCATTTAACTATTGCATTTTTAAAAGAATTGGATTTGTTATCAGAATTGTAAATAGATAAATATTTTATTATTGGTAGTCTAGATTAATAACTGAGATTGTTAGTGGCTGTGCCCTTGAGGGGGGTTGAAATATTGTAAAATTATTGTCCTCCTGAGAGGGTACGTAAGTCCAAAACATTCTATGTAAATTTAGTACGACCAAACTTTTAATCGTAATATATTTGTTGTTTGCAATAATGGTTAACGTTCAGTATAATCGCCAATGGCTGAGGGGATGGTGTAAATCCATCTGGGGTCCATGCAGGTAGCAAAGGTATTCTAAGTTCCCATGGTGCCTTGTATGGTGATCTACCTTCAGTTGTTGGCGATCTACAGCCCGTATTTTATATTGTATTGTCCAAATAGTGGTATTTGTTTTAACTCTCCACATTAGTTTTAATTGCAACTGTGATATTCTAGTTGTTTTACTGTCCTTTGACGACAGGTGTTTATAGTGTATACATATTTCATTTCAATATCGAAATGTTCTCGTCACGATATGGCTGAAATATTGCCGATGTGACGTTAAATATTAACTCACTCACTCGCTTTCTCAGTAAAGTACGAATTCTAGTACTTTTTTGGTTGAGTCTGCTGGCGATTAGGTGCCTGACTCTGATGGTGTGGGTTCGAATCCCGGATGGGACTCAACCAAAAAAGTACTAGAATTTGTACTTTACTGAGAGAGTGAAATCCTAAATATGACATATGTTGCATTTCACCACTTTCTAAATGGCATCGTGTAATCAAATGCTATTGCGCACTGAGGCAACTGTTATTAAGATCACACAAACGGACAAACACCTACACACTTTTGTATAAGTGCAATTACCGTGTCTTAGTCTGTTTCACCATTTGTGAACCAGCGCATGTGGAACACCTCATAATACTCACCCCAATCCTTTATAGCACCTCGCGTCAGTGGGCCTAACTCTTTATAACAACTAACACTGGTGGGTCAAACCCTTAGGAATACCTCACATTTGGGGACCTAACTTTCTTGAACCGGTCTATCCTCAGGATCTACCATATTGTCTCAGTTTTCTACATGGTAAACGTGGTTGTTTGGCCAGCCGTGTTGCGGTGGACTGTAAATAATCAAATCTGAACAAGGCAATCTCATGATGAACAGCAAGAGTGTTGATCTAAGCACAAGGGATATAATGACAACCAGGTCAGCAGAGTCTGATCCCTCATACAACAGGCATGGGTTACTGAAGATCAATAATTATAACCTCGTATTTTTACAGGTCTATATGTGTAACAGCTGCAGAGTATTTTTGTCAACTGTTTGACATTGTGAATACTTTCGAGTGCAGCATACATTCCACAAATGAACCGAGCTTAGAAAACCGATTTGACCATAAAATGAACTTTTGAAATGGGTAAAAATAATACTGTCAATTGCAATGTATGAGCTTTGAAACGCGCGTTTCGCCTTTAATAATACGAGCTTTTGGACACCACGATTTCTCGTTAAAAACATGTTGGACATAATTGTAGCATGATTTCTATGACTGCTAAGCGTGCACCTAAGCTCCGTATAATATATTATTAGTCCATCTTTGTTCAGGAGCATCATGATGAAAGGCATCTGTGTCAGCTGGTATTATTACCTTATTATTGTGTTGATCCAATTTTAGTACATAATTATTGTTATGGAATGTTAGGGTCCTATTAAAAGTCAACGTTCAGATTACCAGCATGACATGCCTTACATTGGATAATATTTATATCAGAAAAGAGCATGGATCCCATTATACGTTTGGTACTTTCCATCGACGGTCTAGTGGCTATGTTATTTCCATTGTGCTATGATTTGGACAACGTCTGTTCCCAAGTAGGCACAGACCTTATATTATGATGTGAATCATTACAGTCTAGCTCGAAACTAATAAACATAACATACTCAATGAAACGCCGATCATACTCATAACATAACATCTCTGTGAGAAGAGGGTAAGATTCTTTATGGATAACAACTTCTTTATTGCATATGATGCGACGTTTCGGTATGGATCCTTATACCGTTGTCAAGTCACTCTTGCTTGACAAAGGTATAAGGATCCATACCGAAACGTCGCATCATATGCAATAAAGAAGTTGTTATCCATAAAGAATCTTACCCTCTTATCACTTACCAGCTTCTAGTAATGCCAATTAAACAAATCATCTCTGTAAGAGTTTTGCAGAATATTTGTCCTTAAAATATAAACGTTGTTTCACAAACTATCATTAACATATTGACAAATTTCTCTATTTGGTGTGAGGGAAGAGTGCAGAGAAATAGACAGCCAGGTGTACGAGAAAGCATGGAGACAGCACAGGTTAATGAATACATATTTTTCCTCGGCACTGGCTGGCCGTGCTTTTCTCTGCAATCCTCCCTCGTAATAAACAGTGAACTGTGTCAATATTGTAATGTCAGCTTGTTAAACAACTTTTTTTCATTTTTAAGACAAAAAATCTGCAAAAACCTTAGAGAGTTGTCCCGAAATTTTGATTGTGATCAGCGTTTCATTGAGTAAGTTATGCTTATGAGTTTTCGCGTTACATTGCAATTCATCTGTCCGCTTTTGAGCCAAACTGAATATAACTGTTATTTTCATTATTTTCACACAAGGAGGAAAAAGTACATGTGACCTTTCAGGTCAGAAACGACTAACACACCAGCTAGAGATCATCAGCTCTTAGGATAGCTCGCAATTCATCTGTCCGCTTTTGAGCCAAACTGAATATAACTGTTATTTTCATTATTTTCAAACAAGGAGGAAAAAGTACATGTGACCTTTCAGGTCAGAAACGACTAACACACCAGCTAGAGATCATCGGCTCTCAGGATAGCTCGAGTTTCAGGATGCGTCACTATATATGTTAACGGATTTGTAAATAAATCAATAGTTTATGATCAGAAGTTTAAATAACTCTGATGGTTGGTGGTTGTACCCGCAAGGGAGGTTAAAGTATTGTAAAGTTATTATCGTTCTGAGGAAGCCCACCACTCTCAAAGAAAATGTCAAACTTACCAGGATTTGAAGCGTGGGATTTTTTTAGATTTTATTTATGGCTAACGTTGCCTACAACCGCCGGCCGCTGAAGGAATGATGTAAAAGTTAATCCAAATAGGGTCCATACAGGTAGAAAAGGTATTGTAAGTCCCCTTGCTCCCTAGTATGGTGATGTAGTTGTTGGCGATCTATAGCGCTTGTTTTATATTGTATTGTCTTCTTTAATTGCACTGTTTACGGTTTGTATGCAGGTTTCGTGTTCATATGTGTGATCCTCTTGTCTTTTTACTGTCCATCGTCCACATGTTTAACGCTTCACGATGTTTTCATTTCGTATTGTGTAAACTGTTTTCGTCACGATCTGGCTGAGATATTGCCGGTGTGACGTTAAATATTAACGCACTCGCTCACTGCTAAAGCGGTCATGTTTGTCAAGCAAGTCACGGTGTGTCAGCTTAATGTGTGTGGAAGGCTTACAGTGACGATGCAGCCTTCGGAGTTGTACAGCTGCTTGCGCTTGTGTAAACATATATCCCAAGGGGTAATTAACCCGTACTAGTCCCACGCACGTAATAACTGACAGATTATGCAATGATGATGGCTAAAAATGTGTTCACGGCAGATAAATACAGGACGTCGGTACTTTGTGTTCAGTTTGCGCCACGGTCGACTGTCCGACTGACAGGTTTTCTCTGTCTGTGAGAACCGTGACTAACCATATGTCATATTTCGGTAGGGAACAAGAAGTACTTTTGTAATAGCCATGCCTCTTCCACGTGTCCTCATCCTGCTGTCTATCACGGGTAGGTTCATTTGACTTTCTTCAGCCTTTGTCATGCAGGCAAAGAAAAATCTGTTTGAATGACATGCATAACTTACTCGGACCTTGCTCCTTAAAGGTGTGCGTGTGAAAATCTTCGGATAAAATGTGCAGTTTTAGGACTAATGGTAAGTCATGGCCCACGCTGGTAAACACAAAAATGCTTTCTTCAAGAGCTTATATGGCCATATTCAATGCCAATTAATACGTTTACAAACGCAATACATGGCTAGAATCATATAAGGACACAACAATGTTTTGTTCAACTACAATTTCCAAGTGTAACCGTTTAGATGTTTATATGTTTTCATTAGTGCAAGCAGCCCTACAACTCAGAAGGCTGCATCGCCAATGTAAACCTTCCAAAAATACTACGCTGACACACCGTGATTTACCTGACAAAAATGATTGCTTTAGTGATTGAGTGAGTAAATATTTAATGTCACATCGGCAATATCTCAGCCAGATAATATTTTAGGCAATTAGAAGTGAAAACATTTGGAAGATTAAAACAATTCTGCGCATTTATCAGGGCAGTGCGGGAATATTGCTCAGAGCGGTGTAAAACCACACGATCTCTCATCCTTCAAATGTTGATCCATTGGACGTGACGTCAGCTGTTTCAATTTACAACTTGTTGACATATGTATGCCAAGTGACTATGTTTGGTGTGATGTATATTGTAGAGACCTATGCTTTGGGTGTAGTTGCAGCAACATCGCGACACCTACAGAAGAGAGACTGGGTTCCTCCTAGAGACTGGCTTCGGTGTGCGGAGCTTGAGCGGCAGGCCCTGGGCAACCTCACCGTTATGAGGGAAATTATGCGAGGCGACGGTCTCAACTCTTTGGTTACCAACGGCGCCTTGAATCTTGACTGCTCGTAAGTTGAAGTATTGTCATGTTGATGATAGTTTCTCCTTCCATGACGTGAATAATATTGTCACAAGGGGTAGTTCCAAAGTGTTTGAAATAATCCAACATTTTGACATCACATGATCCTGGGACCGTAATTGTTACTTTGGTAATGGGTTTGATCTTGTATTCGTTATACATGTCCTACTCCGCTACCACCAACCCGAACATACTGGAAACCCCTTCCCGTTGTCACTAAATGAAACAAATCACCAAAATATGACCTCTAGAAGCTGTGTAGATGAAGGAAAACCAAGTTCTAGGATACTCAACTTCGTTATTGCAATAGGTGTGACGTTTCGATGTGGGTACTAACACCGTTATCAAACAAGTGATATACAGGGTTGTAATATGGAAAATATATACATAGCTGCAAGTGTGTATATACAATTGACAAGGCTGATGTCCTGGTACAGCAACAGGAAAACCACTGTCCACAGGAAACCCATTTATACCGACCAATACCTTCACTTCAACTCCAGTCATCCCCTGCAGATTAAGAACGGGTATAATTTACACCCATAGCCGAAGAGCCAACAACATCTGCTTGACAACAGAAACCCTTGAAATCTAACTAAACCACCTCAGTCATGTCTTCCCTCATTATAGTCGTTATCCCCAGGAGTTAGTTGACGACGTCATCACGTGTATCTTTAACTCAAGAGATAAATCACTCCATCGGCAATCAGCACCCTTCGTAATATGAGTCCCATATGTCCCAGCTGTCAGCCGCCAGATAAAACGATCTGCAGCAAGCAGGTACAGACGTTCTGTTCCAGAAAGGCAAGCCCACCCAAAACCTCCGAGCCACAAGCAAACCCCAATCAACAACTAAAGAAGATCCCAGAGGAGTAGTCTACCAGATCAAACCCAATGTGGAGATTGGTGAAATGTCCCGCCCTCTCCCACTACGAATTAAAGAACGCAAAACTTCAGTCCAGAAAAAAACTCCAAACCCGCCAAAGTCGACCACACCCAGGCCAAGCCTGACCTATTGGACAACATCCAAAACCTGGAAACCAACTGCTCAGATTAGGTAACTAAGTAATAAAAATCCAAAGCTTCAACCCCACCATGAACCGGGATCAAGGTAACTTTGTCTCATCAGCCACCTAATAAAAGATCACCAGTAATCCACCCGTTCCTACTCCACTGGCTTCTGTGCTCCCTTTGCTGTATTGCAATCACAACCAATCAATATGTACACCAACCTACTCTCTTCATCATAACTCTTCTCAGTGTTCATAAACTTATCTACTGTATAAACATATTGTTTTAATCACTATCACTCTGTAAATCAACCTACTCTGCGTCGAAACATCACAACCACTGCAATAAAGAAGTAGACTGTCCATAGAACTTGGTCTCTTTCAAAATATGACCTACTGATACAACGAAGTGATCCTACAAAGAATACTGTTCCTTAAGGTTTCTAGCGTTTCCAGTTGCAATCCCAGCTGAATGTAACGCGCACAGCGACCCTCACTCGCTCACATAAACTCGACCCTGATGAGCATCGCATGTTTGACCCGTCTGGATCGCATGACACTATGTGCATATTTGAATCTGTATACTGTCGGACTCATTTCTTTCAGATCTGCGACACTTGAAAGGAACAGACAATTGAGTGAGGAGGCTTGGGACATGTGCGTCAGTAGCACGGACACTGATATTACGGTCTTTACCAGCGCTTATAGCCGTATCTGCACCAATAAAGAAGGTACTGCTAGACACATATTAGATGATCTTGCGCACTAAACGCTTTTGTGACAAGAGAGGCGGTACAACGAATTGGGCGAGTACACTTGGCTGCTACAGGTAGCTTGACGATTATGCACGTGCAATACATGCTAACCGTGACATGAAATTCAGGCATAAGATACTGATATTCCGCGCTATCCTTTAGTTAAGACGAAGACAAATAGATGATTGGGGCACTGACAAGCATTTTCGATATTCAACAATTTTGTTAAAAAAATACAGAAAAATGTCATTTGCTTCGTGAATTGGATCGGTGGCCCTAAACATATTTGCTCAGTATATTGTGTTGATTCAATTCGTTGGGATTGTACCTGTTCCCAAATGGAGTGTGCTATAACAATTCATGCGTGAAACGCACTGGGAAAATGAACTTCTCGATATTTATCAGACAACCTCTCTCCCTCTTGTTTCAAGTGAATCGTTCTGTGGGGCGTTCCCAAGTATGCAAATTGGGGTCATTTGTCAGGTCGTGGATCATCCTATATGTGTTTACCAGTTGGGTTTCATAGGCATACATCATCTAAAACTTACCCATGTATCACGTCATCAACAAGAAAACATGCAAGAAGCATTTGCAAAAATACGATATTGACAAATACATTAAAGAAAGTCATACTAATTTAGCAAATAAGAACGTATGGAATTTGCAGATTTTTGCTCGGTCCTATTTCGGAGTGAGTGAATGAGTTGATTAAAATTCAGTAATTAATCCTATTGTGACTCCCTGTGTTGGAAGGCAGGTGACCTTTGGGATGGATGTACAATATATCAGAATGATCGACATAGATATTCGGCTGGAAGCAGCTTAAATTTTTTAGGTTGCGAGAATACACTAACATGCACCAAACTCGAAAGCTTCATTGCATTTCGAAACAGGAGAAAGAAACGTCTCACTGTCATTTTGATAATATATAATGTGTCATAAAGCGATGCATCTCACTTAAAATATTTTTAACTAAATTTGGCTGTTTTAAAACTATGTATACAATAAAACTCCGGACATTATGTTCTGAACCCTTCACGTGATTCTGTCTTTCCTGTCTGATGTAAACTGTGGAAAGCGATACTAATTAGAGTAAGGTAACGATTAATTCAACAGATCATTCTCAAATAGTTGTAAATCAAAATCATCCCAAGATCCATCATTCTTGTTTATTGGTGGGGCATAGAGTTCATCAGATCAGACAGTGAATTATGGAAACTTGCAATTAAAACACGTCTGAATGTTTGTGAGGTAGCAAATGTGGAAATGCAGTAACTGTTGCTATTCTACAGGTCATATCAAAAAGCTTGTGAATCGAAATCACACAAGGAAGTCATGAAAACATTAAAAGCATGTAGTTATTGTCAGTGTTAAAAGTAGACAGAGACACTTCACTTGGACAGATGTCACCACATAATCCAGGTTACGCCAAGTAGTTCGATATGAGACTTAAAATGGGGAGGTACCAGCACAGGAAAATATTTTTTTTCGAATATGTACATTCTTATACATGTAATACAAATAGATGTTTGTAACTTATGTTGTCTAAAGTGTACCCCTGTCTTTTCGTTTCATGTCTTTAGTTTCCTAGTATCGTGATCTGTTGTTGGTAATATGTAGCCTGCTTTAATTTGTGGTGTCTCCTATTTCTATAATTGGAAGTCGCGGTGGCTGAGCGTACTAGGCGGCTGGTTTTGTGTGCTGGCAATTAGGTGCCTGACTATGAGGGTGCCGGTTCGAATCCCGGATGGGACGCAACTCAAAAATGTACTAGAATGTGTACTTTGTTAAGAAAGTGAAATCCCAAATATGACATATGTTCTGTGATAATATACTTATTAAACTGTCCTTTCTCCTACACGGTTTATAGTTACGTTCAGTCTCCGCATAGACACGTCATGGCACATAATCTACATGGCGATTCTTTTGTATGTTGTATTTTAAGCCTTCATCCAGTCAGAGGCCTGTCTCAGCAGTGGTGCCGCAGTAGAGGCCAGACGCAGATGTCACATCGAGACAACAGATTATGAAAGGAGATGCCGGTAAGACGTAGTGTCGCCTTGTTCTGTTCAACCCTTGATGATAATCGGTCTTGATAATCCAAAGAAACAAATATTAGATGGAATCATGCTGGTGAAATATTATGTTTATTGTTGTTTGCCAACATAACAGACCAACTGACAACATTCGTCTATCTACAACAGACAGACGTACTCAGTTATGAAAGAGAGGTCTTTGTATGACTTTCCTTACATACAATGACATAACTGTTATACCCCATTAATTCCCCTTTAAGATGTAACTCGTTGGTTTTGTGTGGATATGTTATAACGTTGAGCATCAGAAACAAAATAAGTTCAAGAGGAAGAGATTTAATTTCTATTTATTAACACATGCAACCAATCTAACACATGCAACCAAGCTAACACAACCAATCAACTGGTGCTGTAGGACACTATGCAAATAAAAAGGACGACTATTTGAGAGTGAATAACTTGAAATGAAAGACACATATTTATTGTAGCAAAGGGATGTTTGTAACTAGGAGAGGGTAAACCATTAATGGCTACAATTGAGAACCTTCACGGGCAGAACGAGAGTTAATGTTCTTGTGCAGCGGTGTTGAAGACCAGTGAAGATCCGGGTCAAAAGTGACTATTGCAGTACAGAAGTGGATTGATGAGAAAATATCTCCTTTTCAGCGAAGAACCTGTTTGTATTGAAAACACCCTCCGCCTAAGAAGTGAGTGTTCCGTCCAGATAGTATCTATTCTGCGAGGCCTGGCTGCCATTGAGTTCGAACCCCTCATGGGCGACAACTGTATTTACTACGTGTAAGTTTTAAGGCTGGTCTGGAAGTAGTGTACATCAATTACAACTTACTTGTCAAGATGTCGAGTATAAAAAATGTCAAACCATGTTGCTTGCATTAGGAAATATATTTCACCAGTAAAACCTCATTGGTCATTACATCATGGCATAAATGCCCACCACCTGCATGGGTAAACTTCGGATGTCATTTGATTTCATGTGAGGATGAAGATGCTGGGCAGAAAAGTGATGGGAAACACCTATCTTTATGGTACCATGATAACGCATGTCATGTGTTCGTTTCACGCCTTTTTCTGGCATTATTCTATTAGTGCTAGGACATTGAGATGCTTCTCTAAGATGGGAAGTACAATATTCTTTTTGACAACACCACACGAATCTGCATTGAAGAAGAGAGAAACCGACAGACTATCAGTTCCATTTTGAAATACATCAGTTTTCTATTTTATTTTTCATTACTCCTAATATTTCAGTGTGACTTCTTTTTCAGATTCTGAATTATGTCCCGAATGTATTGATATAATTGTCTGGACGCGTCCACCAACACGAATAACACAAGCCAACCCTAAACTGGTTGTGTAGCAAACACACACAGTTCTCTTTGCAGAATAAAATCATGTTCACCAAAGTGTTTGGTTGTTCCTCTTTTGGGGAAAATATCCATTCCTGTTTCACCATGTTTGTCAAGTTTCTTCGTGAACACGTGGCTTTTGTAAAATCTTGATATGTTTATACACTGATGGTAGACAATGTACACCTGCCAAGTATTCTCAGGTCTTAACATCATGAAATTGGAGGTCAGTTCCCTGAATTTTCATGATATGCATTTCGTATTCACTTTGTGATAAGTTTTCAAAATGTGGCGATTACCGTACAATGGGTCCTTCGCAAACACGTAATGCTTGATCTTGTATGTCTTACCTACCGCCACCAAACAGCTGCATAATAATCAAATACACCAAGTGAGTGAATCAATTTGACGCTACATTTAGCAGTGTTCCAGCAATATGGCGGACGTATGTACATAACCGAAACAGGACTAGGCAATCCAGTGATCAACAGCATGTGCATTGATATAAGCAACCGGGACACGATGGCATGTGTCAACCAAGTCAGCAAGTCTCACCTTCTGATCCCATTAGTCGGCTCTTCCCCAAACGTGAGTTGCTGAACACCAATGACAACTAGTTCATCAGTGCTTGATCTTGCAAGTCATGGGGAATGCTGATGAATAAGAACTGATGAATAATCTAATACATGTGGAGCCGCTTTAAGAGATGAGCATTGTTTGATCCTGAACATTCTTTGAGTGATCCATGTTTGCATGGATCCAACACAATGGCGTCGCACTCGACAACACGTGTACATATTACGATCATGACAAGTTAACATGGCAATCCATATAGGTGAATGTCCCACTACTTGTGACACAAGAAGCAAACTTTACAAAAGAGGACGCAGTCACACACAATGTATATTTATTTATTTATGACGATGCATTAAATACAAGTGGCAATAGTGGGGACTATAAGATATAAAAAACGACATGATTCTGGCAAGATGCTTTATAAGAAGGAGCAGACATTGTGAGAACAGTCATCCGATTCACAATAATGAAGACGTATGAAATGTGCATACGACTTATAGATAGTAAAACCTGTATAATATCTGTATACGGTAATAACTAACATGCTAACTGTTACAGTGCAAAGTTGGAAACTACTTGAGTTACATTTGGAAATAGTTAATTTTGGCTTATTGTTCCGTCGATTTCGTTCTGCCATCAAGTGTATCGGTATTCTGTGTTATGAGCCCCCAGTGACGTCCTGCGCAGTATTCACATATCCAAACTCCCAGTATCTTGTATTCCATACACAAAGTCGTGAATGTTCTTTGTATATACAATTTTCATACCCCTTCGTCTCCTTAGTCAACACATATGCGGCTCTTTGCAAGGTTGACATGAATCTAATTTCAAGTCGTGGACTTGAGATTTCGATGTGACCTTATGGAGTCAATGTCTCTCTGGGCAAAACTTGTCGTCCTTGACATGCGCAGTTCAGGGCAGAGGTCTAAGTCACTAAAGCGGCCCCATCTACATCTGCGTGGTGACGAGATCACGCGGAACACCGTTTTTGGTTGGGTAAGGATGATTGGTTGTCTTGATCCTGGTGTTATTCATCACCTCCACTTCCGGCGAGTCGAAGCCGATTGCATGATTTTCGTCATTCTTGTACCCCTCGTTGTCAATACCAGGAACAACTGAATATAAAAATTAAAATACACTGAATGAAACATATTAACACGAATTTTCCGATTTTAAACTAAGACCGATGGAACAAAATGCCTTCTATATAGCTCATATCGTTAAACATCCACTATGTATATGAAGACATGTCGAGATTTGCAACTCAATTTATTTTATGTAATACGAAGGAAAACTTTGATTATTGGACACGCCAAATTACAGGAACCAAAAACATACTGAACAGCAAAGGAAACGCAATCTTAGAAAATTTGAAATAAGCGTTGACGATTATGTCTTCTGTTTGAAAACTTGACAAAAACCGACTTTTAGGTTTCTTTTGTTGTTCAGTATATGTGTAATCCGGATGTGAGGTATCAGTTACAGTGGGGTTCACTATATCTCAAACTCAGTTGGATTCCATTTTGACCAATGTCAGTATATACAGTTACTGGACATGGGCCAGAGTTTGATGAGTCTTACGTTAAATATGAGTTAATAAGTTAATGAGGTGAGCAAACACATAGGGACAGAAATGATGTTCAACAGAGAGAGGGTTTGTAAGTTAAACATATTTGTGAGTCACCATTGTTTTACGCTGCAATGACGAGTGTGAGATGTGAAATAAATTGCAGTGTTTGATGAAACCAAAGAGCTGTAAACCTACAAGTAACAAAATAGCTCATTGTATTATGTCATTAGAAATATCTGATTTGAAATACGTCCATAGACTTAGAAACGCTGATGATTATAGACTGGCTAAAAGAAGCCAACAGTAGGTGAATATTTGTACAAACGCGGATATAATATCGTGCACGTCACCAGGTGTTAGTGTAGGAATCGGACTGAACGCAAGAAACTGTCACACTCACCAAATGGGTCACATTCTTAAGCAGGTAAAATAAACTGGTGCTTCATCGCGAATGTGTGCGTGTGTGCCCTATTGTATGATTGAGGACTTGGGCAGATTTAGCTGCTATAACTAGTCACAGTTATAATTAAGCCTACTGAAATACCAGATCGTAGTATGACGGGAGATACACACACAGACTCCAAGTCGACGAATGTTTGCCGACCTCGAGGAGAGGAGTATCATCGCGCATGAGGTCATTTTATCCCCTGCAACGTGTTTTGTGGGGGTATTAAAATGCACCCGTTCGTGCACATTTATTTTTTCCGGAACAGAACCATTCAATATTTCTTCTCAAAACTTGGCACCTAGATTGCTGTGGTGGTGTATTAGTGCCTTTTGGTAGTTTGGGTATTATTAATAAAATATTTTTCGCGTTTCCATGGCAACAAGTGTGACTTAGACTGAATTTGGAGTTAATGCAGGGCATAGTGATGTCTGTGTCGTCTTGTTTTCTTTCGTCTAGCAGATTGTTGAAGCGGCCGAACCCACTAAACCACTGATGTGGCAGGGGCAGATCCAGACTGTCAAATGATTACCACCTTAAACTATATGTCACCTTATATCTATCCGGGGCATGAACTCACGATGAGGTTGAAATACTGCCGATATGATTTGTAAGACTAGGTTATCTCACCTTCTTTGATAGTGATACATTAGTAGTTGAACGTTTACCAAACAAATGTACACAATGACGGTTTTAGTACAAATGGAGGTTTTAGTATGTGTTTTGTAGGTAAATATGTTGGTAAGAATTAATGACGTATAGTATATTTGATGCTATGTGAGTACATTAATGTGATTAATCCTTTCAGCTGCTTGGACAATCTTACCTCTTCCAATCTCTGCGATCTCTGCACGAATAAATAGACTTGAGTGAGTGAGAAACTTACAAAATACATGTCAGGCGGTCAATGGCATTGCCGTGAATAATCTGAGATTAGAACCCGCGACCAAGACATGTATCATAATACAGAGAGGAATCCGCACTGCACTGTTATCCAATAATGAAAAAAGTAATAAATAAGTATATACACTAAACAATTGAAATCAGTCCATGCGTATCCAGCATTTCGTGTGAAAGAATATGTGAAGGCATTCCATCACGCCGGTTCTCGGTGATCTCATATCTGAAAACCCCGACTACCCATGGAAACATAACAACCTTTGACTTGATGCTGCACTATCACAATGTGTTCGTTCTGCCATGCTCTTTGTGATCTTCTAGAATGACGAATGTTTACATCACAATAATTAGTCGAGTTTATTTGGTGTTGGATGTGGATAATTTGTCCTCCAACTACACAACCTTAAATATTGAGCAATGTCATACATGAAATGTGTTAACGTACGGGACACAAATAAATAAAAATTTCCATGTTTCCATCTTGAACTCTCACCTAATCTACTATTGTTACTGATCTTGTCTTCTGCATATAGTCACCAGTGGGTATGCACAGAGCTGTTTAAATAGGAGCAAATATGAACTATCACTATTGAAATAACATACATTTCGCAGCTGTCTCAGATAATAGTTATCGTTCTTCCTGCCACAAAATGATTTTCATCAAACACTGGTCACTGATTTGTCAGAAAGGCATCATGAACCGTAGAACCTTGTTTGGTTACGTGAGAGTTACTGTCAGAAAACTGCATCTGATATCCCGAATCTATTTGAATGTAGGTGTTCATTACTTTTGACAACAAATTGAAAGATTATACATAATACCACACCATTCCTGTGTGACGAACGAATGTGTCAAAAATTATAAGAGCAAGACTAGATATTCGATACAATCGTGTACTGCCATTATGCTTTCGTGATGGTTAAAATACGACTTTCTTCAAAGTCCACGAACACATTATGATATTATGAACGGTGAATTATGTTGAAAGAACAAGTTACCCTGCTTTATCTCCGACAGTCTACCGTCCTCCAGGACCTTCAGGATTCGCTCCACCCAGCCATGGCCGTACGACTCCATGGGATACGCGGGCTCACCGTGCTTTGGGATGTCAAGTCCTGTTCACGAATTATGAAAGATATAATCACTGAAACCTCGTACCCTCATGATGAAAACACTCTGACGTGTGCACATATTGTTAGTCATTATTTTAATGGCAGGTGACACCATATTGCCCCATATATGGAAAGGAATCCGGGGTTTTGAGTGTACACGCTTTGTCACTGACATCGCCTGAACGTATCTTAGGCACCATTGACTATATCACTGACACAGACACACACACACACTTGCATGAAATGGACATAACTGATACAGATTTCATTTCTGGTTAAAATTGATCAGCCGTCACGGTATGAGGTGATATGAAAGAGCTATGAGCTGATGGTGCGGCCGTATACATTCACTCACAATCTTGTTTCCGAATCAGTACAAAAGAATACTGTTTATTATATGCAGGCAATACAAACCTTTCCGTTCCAAAGCCTCGTCCACCCGAAGTTTACCGAGCAGTCGAAGAATGCCGAACATGACTACGCACAGTATTGCTGTCCATGCAGTAATGGCGGCGACGCCTGCGAGCTGCCACGCCAAATTCTGAAGAAGTCGGTGAGTCTAGTTACAACCTTGTAGCTACAACAATATCACTGCAGGGGGACAGCACACACATATCACACATTGCGCACCACGAAGGGAATTGAACCCGGGTATCCCACGTGACGAGGGAACACTTTAGTCACCAGGCTTCCCTCCCGCCCCAAATTCTGAAGAATCATCTTTATACATGTATGAAGTACTTTTCATTTGTTGTAAAAATGGAACTTTGGCTCTTTGATGATACCATATGTACTTTAACCCCACATTCAAATTTTCATCATACGGTTTAATACTATGTTCGAGAAGAATGTGACGGTTGACTGAGTAGATCATTTATTGTCCGGTGGAAAAGATTCTTCTTGCAACATTCCAGCAATATCAAGGGAGGGAACACCAGAAATTGGCTTCACATATTTTCCCCTATGTAGGTCATAGAAACCAGCAGGTTGACGATCGAATGCATCAAACTCCTAATGTACCCCCAACCCTTACAGATAAACGACAGCCCGCGACTGAGCGGTAGAATGACACTCATTGCCAGACCATCACATAGCGTAGCTTGTAGACTCCGCCATTTTCAGTTGTTTCACATTCGGCACGCAATGTGGACTAGACGCTGAAACTTATGCAACAAGCACGAGTTGGGTGCTGACAAATATCACAACAGCATCACCGCGGATCGGCGATCGGAAGAAACAATCACATAATTCTGCTACACCAAGGAACACAAATGAGAGCTAAGTCGCCGAATTTAACTTGTTCCACTGTGCCACCTTTCCCGAATTCCCAGTACTCAAAGGTAGGGAATGGCTGATGAATGAAGTGTTTATGGTCAAATGAATATCTAGACACTTCAATGAATGAAATAGGTACCATCTTTGATGCCGAACAGCTTTACGCAACTTAATCTTTTATCCGTTTCGTTGACACGAAGACACTACTATGAATTTCGTTTTCTTTCTCAATTAATTTGTACAGGCTTGCACTATGAAAATCATTCTAAAATCTAATTCGTAGGCAGTCTACACAAAATGTATGCTTTTAAAGTTTTGAAACGCTTTGACAGCAGGACTGATCAGTTTTTGTTTCTTCCACAGAAAGATCGAAGTGATCGAAGAAAATATGTAACCATCCCAATTGAAATTAAGGGTGGGTCCCCGAAACATGAGGTATGTCAGTGCCGTGAAGACTGAACTGGCCTGAACAACGATAGTCGAGGTTGACACACGTTTCGGAATTCGTCCGCCTTACCAAACCCGATTTCTTGTCCCAGGCAAAAACTATGCCCTCCTCTCTTTTCAGAAACGCCACAGAAAGGACACCCCACAAACCGCCACCGAAATGAACTGAAACATAAGAAAAGAAGTTCACGAATTCGTACGAAGATTCTGCGTAGATGAAATTATTTCATAAGAAGTTCCTTACAGAAATTGTGAATAAACATTAGCCTTCATTGTTCAAGAACAGGTGACCAGCTGGTTGGTTCGTACCTTTGCACAAAAGAAATCCCACAAGTCACGATGTTTCTGCGAGGATGAAATGTTTTTAACAAGACTTTAATGGGAAAACTGTTGAAAACATTAGCCTAACATTTTATAAATAAATAGTTGGTGTCTGTTCGGTAAACGTCGTGAATGAGTGAGTTTCATAGTTTTGTCAGAGTATGTCCTATTTTTTATGGGTGGAGATCCGTAAGGGACATAAAGCGTGTCTAAGGAACGCAACTCTTTACTGCAAATAATGGCGCTTAGACTACCATGCGCCACTCTTTAAACCGTCCCTTAATACATTAGACATGAGGGCGTGCGATTTTTCCTTCCAGCTCACCTGCCACTGCGTCCAAAGGATCATCAACTTTCAATCTGTGCATGAGACTGGACCATATTTTGTACGAGATACCTGCAAAGAAACCGACGATGAGGGCACCCCAAGGGTAAAGGACGTTGCACCCAGCGCAGGCTGCCACCTGTTGAAGGAATTCAACATGACTCGTTCAGACACTGAAGACATTCAAACGTCGATGTCAAGAAACCAACCTATCCTCCCACTAAATTTTTACACCAGTTGTCTGGACCTGTGTAATATTTTCTGAAGTATGAAGGAACTCAAAATCTGCCTATGACTCTTACGACAAGCATGGGTTCTTGAAGACCAATTCTAACTTGGATCTTCACATGAAGCAGACTGACAATACACCATTAGTTGTGGACAAGGTGGTAAGTAACACCTGATATTCTTTGGTATGGTCTACTGCATTAACCTTTCTGTGGTAAGTGTGGCGCAGCTTTAAAAACAGCTTTAAACAGATACTCAGCCATTCAAGTGTTCATGTTTGCCAAGTTCACTTGTGAATGACCTGTTGATGGTACTGATCCAAATTTGCTGCGTGTCTACGATATGTACAACGAATAGAACGTAGAACGCACGAAAACATCTGCTAGTGACTTGGTGAATTGAGTATTGCTTACGGCACTATTAGAATTTTTCTAGTAGTGTAACGACGGGGAACGCCAGAAATTAGTCTTGGAGATGCGAGAATGCTGTTAGACACATTCGAATTTAGAGAGGACACTGAACGGAGTGGCGCAGAGATTGCAAACAACACACAAAGACTGATGAAAGCTTGTCACGCTGCACAATCGCGGATAGTTTTCATCCCTTCGATACAAATCGATACAGATAAATGTAATTTGCTTTAAAAAGTTGGTATTTTATATTCATCCTGACTCATGTGGCGCATGCTTATTATGCATATCTCCTATCTCAATGTGAAAACAGTGGAACACTTGAAATTCCTTGAAGTTCTCATCTAATTAAAGTGGACGTACAATTCACTCACCCACCGGAAGCCTTCCTCTCACATCCAGTCGAAACTGGTCCTCTCTTGAAGCATCGCTGACTGGAACCTGATTATGTAGAATGCAGCTAACGCCCTTCTAGTGTCTACAGCAACCGTACGTCAAGATTTGTATCAAGACCAGTCGCGACCCTTCTTCGTGTACAAGTATATTCATTACGAGTACAGAGGCACACTCAGTTGTGTTAGCCTGTTCAAGACGTGACCATGGCCTCTCTATCATTACATACTCCGCAGTGCGTCAACAAGACAAGAGTGAGTGAGTGAGTGAGTTTGGTTTAACGCCGCTTTTAGCAATATTCCAGCAATATCACGGCGGGGGACACAAAATGGGCTTCACACATTGTACCCATATGGGGAATCGAACCCGGGTTTTCGGCGTGACGAGCGAACGCTTTAACCATTAGGCTACCCCACCGCCCCCAACAAGACAAGACAAAAAGACAAGACAACAAGTGGCCCAAACTGGTGAATGCCAGTGACGTATTCCGTGGCAATGTCCCGTCGATCGACTTTGTTATCATTAGTTCCGTGGAGTCCCGAGTGACGGATTTAGCGACGTCCTCAATTCTGCCGTGGATGGTGACCAGGGAGCTCGATACAAGGGTTTAGTGAGGCCGTCGCCTCATGATGACACTGACAGTAGACCTAGCAGACGGAGTTCCTCCCGCAGACGTCGAGTCTAGATGCTCAGTAATGAATTGTTGATACTGGAACGATTACCATTCCATGAGTGCCTTCACTCCCTCCTGAATCTGTATGCGATGAAAACTATGAACGGGGGGATGTAGACTGTGAACGTTTGGGGTTGATCTACGATTGCAGACACTCGGCGAGTCCATGGAAGGAACATGATCCATATTGCAACGTGCGGATACAGCCGACGGCTCCTCATGTGACCGTGATAGGGGAAGTGAAACTTCAATTAGAAGGGAACTTCGAGGAATTTCAAGCATTCCAGTACCTTTGCATAGAGGGAGGAGATAAGCATAATAAGCAAAATAATCATGATAAGGAAAAATATGACTGTTACTAACCTTCACAAACAATGCCTGCTGAGTACTTACCATGCCTGTGAGGGCGCCATTCATGGTGTTGAGGAGGCTCCAATGACGTGTTCCAAAGTACCCGGTCTTGTGGATGAAGAGGGAGACAAAGGCTGACATGGAACCAGAGATGATAGTGTTGACAACAGAGACACTGATGCTAGCGCCGCTACCTTCACCGGATATCATCAGAGCAGAACCGCCATTGAAGGCCAGAAAACCAAACAGCAATATGAATCCACCAAGGGCGGCCAGCTGGAACAAATGGAGACAAATGTGATCCAGAGCACATTCATCACAGACAGAAACCAAATCTGTGAAACCAGCTTTCCTCATTCAGGTTAAAACCTGAAACGACATATTACTAGACCATCAATCGAGTTTCTTTCATGGCAGCAAAGGTAAACATATTGTATAATGGTGGCTCATCCAATATGTCCAATGGACTTGCCTGTTTGGATTGTACCATGTTTCCGTTTGTTTGCCTCTCCGTCATGTGAACTTGCATCTGCTTGTGGGGGGACTTATATAACAGGTCTCGTCCGAGAGTCATAACCGCACGACAGAATCTGCTTTTAGTGGGGATTTATTGTCATTTTCATTTTATATACCTCCATCAGACATGCATTTGACAAAATATATGTTTCTTGTCGTATACTGGCAGACAGAGTAGCACCCTATACAGAGGTCGTTCAACATCGTGTGAAGATATGATTCAGTAGAGTTTGATATTACCATTGCCTTTGGTTAAGGTCTGGATGTTAGTTCTACAGAAGAATGGACAGTGACCAGAGTTTTTTAAAACATTAGGGAGTATCCAGATACGCATATGATCGCCTCAAATATCTGAGCGGTCCCTCATGCCCTATAGATATACACATGCGCGTCTTTGCGTGCATGAATACGATCTCTGTATACAATCGAGAATGTTTCCATTATTCGTTCTGTGACTGTTACAGGAACTATTCTAGCTCACTGTCCTTCAATAACAGGTGTTTACATTTTA
Source organism: Haliotis asinina (assembly GCF_037392515.1). NCBI lineage: Eukaryota > Metazoa > Mollusca > Gastropoda > Lepetellida > Haliotidae > Haliotis > Haliotis asinina. The sequence continues at coordinate 8,384,904 of NC_090283.1, read as the reverse complement.
AATTTATTGATTCACATTGATATGAATTAAATGGTCCTCGTCACGATGTACCTGAAATATTGCTGATGTGACGCTAAATATTAACTCTCTCTCTCTCTCTCTCTCTCTCACTCACTCACTCACTCACGCACTCTCACTCACGGGAACTGAGTGGCCGCGGAGGTCGATCGGCCCTCGCTGGTCGGGGTGAAAACGGCCAAGTCTTGGTCCAAGCATGACAGCCCCACAGAACGCAGCAGTTCCCCCGAGGATGTGTACCACACCACTGCCAGCAAAGTCCTGGAGAAAAATTATTTTTGCAGGATTAGGATCAGAGGTATTGTTGTTCATGCCATGTCGTGTCGTTGGATTCTACGAGAATTTCAGCCAAGGTTCTAACAACTTTCTTTCATACGGAGTCAAATATGTTTTCCTGTGAATGTTTAAGTCCAGATCACAAGAATATGTGTCTTATAATAATAAAAGAATTACACCAAAATATTTTTTGGTCCTTATGCACTTGTTGGTGCATGTTTTTGATGCGTGTATTTTGACATCATCCACTGTCATTGCAGTAAAGTTATTTTCGCCGTTAACATTTAACATCTAGCCATTTTGAAACAGTATTAAAGCTTTTCGAGTCACGTTTTGTCAGTATTTCCAAATAATACTTGATTTTTACAACCACCAACACCAAGTATCATGGTAACATTTGGCAAATAAACTTGCTGTGGAAACGCGTGTGTGCTCGAGACTGATGCCCATGTGTAAAATTAAGAAGTAATGTTTAACTATATATGTCAGCTTCTGCAAATTCGAGAGAGACTCATTGTCAGACATTAGCTGGATAGGTTTTAAACAGGTATGAGAATACTGTCCGGGCATGAGTTGGGGAATTGTAGTCGTATTCGGTCACGCTTTAAGTGGGAACGTCGATGGAAGCGCTGTCATGCGTCAGCATCAATGCGAAGGTTTGTAATTGAAACCACGTAATACCTACCTATACTGGCTTTTACAGTTTCAGCTGAATACATATTCCACCACTTTAATTCAGTGGCTTGTGACAATGTATTCCTTAGTGACAATGACAAGAGTAACCACTGTTTGAGTCATCTGATGTTTACTGACCTGATAAACGGCCGTGATTGTTCCATTGTCATATGTCCCGCCTGCGGCCAACCATCCATCGGATGTCCACACCCAGTGAGTCACGACCGGGTACACAAAGGCTAGAGCACGAATCATGGGTATTATTGACCATAATCAATCAGGATAGAGGGACCCTAATGTAGACGTGTATTTGTGCCAGGTCATTATTGGGAATCCAGGAACTGTTAGAATAGTGAAATGTTTCATTTGATTGGAGAAATGAAGATGCTGATAATCAAACGCATAAAACGTGTTTTTGAAAATAATTATTGTGTTTGGCTTTTAGAGATTTTTATCTCATGTAATGCACATACTAAGTCTGAAAACATGAAGTTTCGGGTTAGAATACATCTTCAGAAACCTGTGTTTGTCGTTAAATGCCGCTATCGAAATCGTGAGGTCAGGCTCGCTGACATGACTGACACATGCTATCTTGTCAAATTACGAAGATCGATGTTCATGACGTCGATCACTGGACTGACTGGTATATGCTTGATTATTTATAGACAGCCGCCACATCGCTGGAATATTACTGAGAGACCAACTCACTCTCTCACTAAGTTGATATCTTGTATGATGTCAACCCATACGATGATGACATGAAGCCAAGACAATGACTACTTGTAGGCGTTGAATGTACAGAGGCGAGTGTCTGGATTGGTGTAGATGTCTAGATCAGTGTTTCACGCACCTGTTATGACGAAGCTGTAGACAAAGTAGGCAATGAACTCGCACCTCTCGGCCATGGCGCCGGACACTATGGTGGCAGCTGTGGCGGCGAAGACATACTGGAAGAAGAAGCTGGCAAACTCCGTGTCCGGAAGACCTTCAGACGCCCAGTAGGAGAAGCCGATAAAACTGTTACCCGATCCGTACGCCAGGGGATAGCCTATTGTCCAGTAGGCTATGCCAGCCACAACTAGAACGATGAAGGTACTGACATTATGTGTGGTAGTAAACCCGCATGCTAAAATGCAGCAAAAACACAGCTAAAAACTGACATTAGTGAGTGACTGTGTGTGTGTGTGTGTGTGTGTGTGTGTGTGTGTGTGTGTGTGTGAGAGAGAGAGAGAGAGAGAGAGAGAAAATAATCATATACTTAATTCAAATCGGCAATATTTCAGCCATATCGTGACTAAAACTAGTTATATATTAATATCACGTGCCAATATCATACAAAGGACAGTAAAATCGAAGGACAGTAAAATTACTCGATTGTCAGAAAATGAGTTAGAACTAGCAAACATGCACCTCTGAAAATAAAAAAACTATCGTTGGACGATACAAGGTAAAAATTGGATATTGACCACCAACAACTAACGTAAGATCACCATGAAAGCGATTTTGACATTAGTAGAAAGAAGCAAACAGTTCTTTATGTAAGAAAAGGAAACAATGTGGATTTTCCAAACGAGCGATGATCTGCTTGGAAGTTGTCGAGTACATAATTATTTATTTCAGAATTCAGTTCGCTCTACCCCCATGTTCGGTATAGTAAAGTACAGCTTTGCACTGATCTATTGTAGTCAAAGTTCATGGACGTTCCATCAAACTATATATTTTTTTCTTAGATGCCAAATTTACGTCCGATTATTCTGGACAGAAAATAATTATAAAATTGACCGTGTCGGTGAGCTAAGGTAACTCTCCTCCTTCAGGGCTAACTGAGGTGCTGTTCTGTTGATGTGTTTCACATGTATCGTGACTTCCTTTACACAGCGTACGTTTGATTACGAGAAACAGATACAGACGCAATGCGGAGAGCTATGATTACACGATGCCATTTAGAAAGTGGTCAAATGCAACATATGTCATATTTGGGATTTCACTTTCTTAGTAAAGTACAAATTCTAGTACTTTTTTCGGTTGAGTCCCATCCGGGATTCGAACCCGCACCCTCAGAGTCAGGCACCTAATCGCCAGCACACAAAGTCAGCCGCCTAGCCTGCTCAGCCTGGAAGTCGCGGTGGCTGAGCAGGCTAGGCGGCTGACTTTGTGTGCTGGCGATTAGGTGCCTGACTCTGAGGGTGCGGGTTCGAATCCCGGATGGGACTCAACCGAAAAAAGTACTAGAATTTGTACTTTACTAAGAAAGTGAAATCCCAAATATGACATATGTTGCAATGCGGAGAGTTTATTTTATCTTATTAACTCCTTTAATCTCTATGCAAACCATCTTTACAAAATTAAAGTTAAACTCAACGTGCGAGTAAAGTACATGACAGTCACTTTCCCTGGGCGTGCATTCTCTTCTATAGCCTTGGAAGTTATACTTCAATATGTCACGGTACATTAAGCACAGTCTGCTTGATACCCGAGTGTATGTGCATGCATGCGTTCACTCCGCCATGACGGTGACGCGTACTTGTGTTTATGTGTGGTGTATGTGGTGTGTATATGTCATGTATATGAGTGCACTATGAATAATTATTGCAATAACGCCCGTACGTACGTACGTTTGTATGTAATAACGCCCGTCCAGTTTTTGTCGTAGATTTCTGTTTGATTCATGTATCGTAAGTGTGTAACTTGGAAAAATCTAGCCTGGTAGGGACAAATATGACAATCGATAACAGTATTTCACACTTAGCGCAGGTAGGATTCAGGACTAGATTACATCAAACTTCAATAAAGCTTTATCGTTAATTATACTGTGCTTAGTTAATCATTGATTATCTTCAGTTGCATGAAACCCTTAATAAAGGAATTTCTTCATTAAGCTAATGAAGGTTTGGGGGTATCATTAACTCATCATTATCCGCATCAACATGGCAGACAGCATAATGTTCCATCAAGTACCTATCCGAAATATCTTTTTTTAGCATTTGGAAACATATTGTCCCATTTTGTCTTGGTTTGTTTGGACGTTCTTCCTTACCCTTAAGCTATTGATCTCGGTCGGTATTTTGTCACCTATCGGCTTCTTTTCGTCATTAGGAATGGAGTTGATCAGTCTGTTGTTGATCGATATGATCTTCACCTAGGTCTGTTAGAAGTTATATTTCACTTTCAAAAGGTTTACTGCGATTTCTGATGACAGCCATCGTGCAGACGATAGATTAGTGTTTACCCTCAATGCATCATGGATACTAATTAGGGGATTCCCCTAAGTTAATGATGTTTTCATGACGAGACCTTCGTTAGAGGCATACTTAGTTAATGGGCGTTTAAAAAACTGTTTATACAACCGTATTTAAACACTTCATTAACTAATCAAAACATTAAATCATTGATTAGTGTTGAATTGATGATTATATAATTACGAGTTGATACAGCCGGGTCCAGATGACTGAAGTAGCATAGATTTGGTTCGCAGATGATCGCAGATGTCACCGAAAGGACAAATGGATTCTATGAAAGTACGTCTTGTACCTGAAGTCAGCATGTATCAATGTGTCACATGCAAGACGCATTGTGTATATCAACAATATAGAATTAAACAGAACAGGAAATTCGAGAATCTAGCAATATGATCTTTAGAATATCTGTAAGTTTCTGATTATATGGTAATCTATTTCTAAAGTAATCTTCATGCTTAATCTGCTAATCTCCGTCTTCTATGCGATTCTGGAACATTTGAATTCCTTGTAGTTCTTACGTAAAAAATATTCACTCGTATTTTTTTTATTATTTTTCTTTTTTGTAAGAAACATTTCCTTCTTGTGCACATAGGAAGACTCGGGCCTGTGTACATGCTGTTGTCACTGCTGCTGCTACTACTACTACTACTACTACTACTACTACTACTACTACTACTACTACTACTATTATTACTAATACTAATACTACATCGGCGCCCTTAAAGGTTCAGACATCTGGTTACCTGTCTCAAAACCCTCTATAGTTTTGTCTTTGAACTGCGAAATGGTGTGAAAGATATATGATAGACTTACAGGAGTCCATAAGATTCTTGATCAATATGTTTGTGGAGTTCTTGCTCCGTACGGCACCAGCTTCCAGGAAGGCAAAACCACACTGCATCACTGAAACACAAACACATACCTTATAAAACTTGGTATTTTAGATTTTCCAGTAATGCGATATTCCAGTGCACAATTACCTCGCGCTGAATCTTTAGCACAATACACCTACAGCGGACTGAAAATCGAATCTGGGCCTTGCAATCACGGGACAGACATTGTAAACGACGGGTACGAGATCACACTACTTGTTCAAACTTAAGTAAATGGGTTTATATTCAAATCCGACATATTCCGTAGAGAATGAGTGAGAGAGTTCTTTATCAATATTCCAACAATTTGGAGCACCAGGCATGGACTTCACACGCTGTACCCATATCCGTGGAGAGACAAACACGGGGCTATTAAAGTTAGTATTGAGAGTAAGTTTGTGAGAGTAGGTTTACCTTCCTTTTTAGTAAATTTACTCACAACGTCAGGTGGTACATAATGGGCTAATCGTAAACGGAAAATTATCTACACGATAAGGTTAGAGTTAAAGAGACTTTTAAGGTTACGGTTAAGGGGAATGCGGGCGGAAGACATTCCCAGATGGAAAGATTTCCGCCCGAGCCTGCCTCTTTTTATATAGTATATTTCCACCTACCCTGGTGTAATATTTCAACAAAGAAATAAGTTCATTGATTGTTTTTATACTTGTTCTAGTTGAGTGACTGTAGGGTGGGTACGGTGTAGAGGATGAAGTCTCTTCTAGCGGTACAAATGGCGCAGAACACATAAAACAAGGGTTTCACTAACTGCGCCCATGTTACATATCTGTTCCGGGTGACTGCCGTGGCACGTGGACGCTTGCAACACTGGACTCACCCATCAGACCGATATGGAAACATCAAATCATCAAACTGGTTGTCATCTTCCAAACCTGTTTGACAGTAATCTGGCTGATTATTTATAGCTGGGAAAGAGTTCCTTTCGTTCCCCCATATTCTTTCTTCCGCCAATTAACACAGGTAACACTAGGTGGTTCAACCCTATATATTGTACATAATTTGAGGGCATTTACTCGTGTGTGTGAGTCCCCGAGTAGCTTTGCATGTTTTGTTAGGTTTGGTTGATAAGTCTAGTATATATTAATTTATATATATTATTTTGGATAGGGGAACTGGGGCAACTCTTACCTTTAGGCGTTTGAATATACATCGCACATGTAAAGCATAAATACATGTAGTATAAATACCTGTAGAGTAAACAAAACACGTACTCACAGTATACCACCATGCCCATCACTATGAGGAAAAATTGATCCAGGTTCACTTTGAGGTCTTCCAGACTCTTCTGTAGATTCGTGTACTGCTCCCATGTCACGTTTACCGTCGCCATGTTGCTGATATATCTGATGTATCACTAGGTTTTGCTAACAGGACAAATTTACAAAATGATCGAAAAGTCTAGTACACCTGCTATCTACACCAAGCGCACAAACATTGATCGTAGGCGATTGGTTGTTTGTCACCACCCAGTGAAAAACCCGGTAGTCACGCTCTGATGCGCTTTGTTCCACGCGTTCAACCCGTGGTCTATCAATGCGTAAACGAAGCATGCCTGTCTCTCTGTTGTGAGCAGCAGTTGACCTCACACTGACCCAGACAACCCCTTTCTGACAATAATAGTTATTGCTGATCTTGAATCGCTTGAGTTCGTTCCTTGTTGCATGAAGTATTCCTTTTCTGTGTGTGTAAAGACAACAAGTCTTGAATGCGATTCGTTATCCACTATACTTTCAAATTATGAGCATCAATATCGCTGTTTTTGGTCGTTTCAAAGTGTCGAGATATTACCTTACCCGTACATGCCCGCGTCAATGCCCCCGTCCTAGGTCGTTTCGACATGTTGCGTTTTCTTAATATAGTCTTCTTTTCAACGTGCAGCTTTCAAATGTTTTCCCTGGATAACCGAGAAATACCACTAAAAGTAGTTGATATTCTCTGTGTGAGTGTGTGTGTGTCATAGGTGGAGCGGTTGAGACAAAGATTACACAATCCACAAATGAGACAGTCTGGTGCAGCGGAGTGAGTGTGTGATTGATAGGGAGCTTCATGACCGCTGGTCTACGTACAACTCACTCACGGCTGTAACCTGAGATCAGTTATATTATTCATAAACTCAAGGAAGGAGTGCAGGTGACGTTCACATACATAATTAAATAATACTGACAAAAGTGAGAAGCTACTAATGAACTCAAAAACACTTTGACAATGTGTGATAATACAACGTGAAAACAGGGTATAGCTTGCCAACAGCTGAAGGTATGTCACCTAACCTTTAAGCTTATATTGAAACTGGTAAATTTAGTTCGTACGTAAGTCGCGTAATTGCTAGCCACCTGTTTCCAATATGGAACGGTATGGCGGGGGTATGTTATCATTTATTGATAATAATGGGATGACTTTACTGTGGGGAATTGTTGTAGAAAGTTTAAGAATAACAAGTAATAGTATGCAACGGTCTTTTTTATTCAATAATAGAAAATCAAGCTATGTACTATCAATGTCATTTTTTTGTGAATCCATCATGTTTTCTGACGAAAACCGCCAGTCCGAGAAACATTAAACCATTTTGTTAACATTCAATATTTTATGATGGTGTCGTCCACGAATGACTCTTGAAACCAGTTTCCTATAATTGTTGGTCATATTGGTTGTGTTTGACTGTTTGTTGTCCGATACTGTTGGGTCAGAATAATAAATCATCGTACGACATGCTATAGTGGCACTATTATGTCATACAGTTCCTGAAACAAACACGCCCAGGTCCAGATTACCACCGTTTGAGGAAACAAACAAAATCTATGTGCTCGTTGTTATCGTATTTAATCAAAATATTTCATGAACAGTGTTTTCGGGGACTACATCTGACCTGCTATATTTCTTAAATTTGCCGACCCGTGAAGGTCCGGGTAGAATAGGCCTTCAGCAACCCATGCTTGCCATAAAAGGCACCTACATATGCCTGTCGTAACAGGCGAATAACGGGATCTTGTGGTCAAGCTCGCTAACTTGTTTGGCACATGTCATCGCTTCCCAGTTGCGCAGATGGATGTCCATGCTGTTGATCACTGGATTGTCTGGTCCAGACTCGATCATTTACACACCGCCGCTATGTAGCTGGACTATTGCTGAGTGCGGTGTGAACATAAAATCACTCACTCACTCTTAAATTTGCCGAGCTAATGGTAACTACAACGTTCCCTGTCTAATGGATAAGCGCACTTCTAGTTTCAGCTGGCTGTAGACAGGTTCGACATGTAACGATGTGATTGATTATTGCTCTGTTGCGCAGAAGGGATGTGTCAATTGCAACCGAGCTGATTACACAGACGGTGAATGTTGTATTGCGTTGAAATGTGTTGAGGATGTATGAATTAGGAATTCAGCATATCACAACACTGAAATCAACCTGAACGTCGCTTGATATTTCTTCCATGGTTAATATCAGATCACAGATTCTTGGATATGCGTAGGATTGGTGAACATCTCCCAGCAATAGAGTAAAGTAAACAGCACGATTCTGTTCCATACGGCAACAGATTTATGAAAACAAATGCATATAACGTGAAAAAGAACCACAACAAAAATTATTTCAATCAGAGAGCTACATTTAAGTAGTATTCACATAATGGAGCAATATCTCTTTCCTCTGCACCTGAAAAAGAAACGTATTCGATGTTGTGTGTCACTTAAAAATATGGTATTGTAATATTTAGGTGTTGATATATGTATTTCCATTGACAAGTGCCAAATTTACACGCTGCCCACGCGCTTCAAACTTGGCCTAGATTTTCGAAGCGCTCTTATAGTTTGGCAGGAAATGCATGTGGACCAGGGTTTTTTTGTAACTGACTCTTTATCCAATGATCCAATTGATCTCAAACTTTGCTAGTGGATGGTTTGTCAGACAACCTAATCACATTGTAAATCATCGATTTTATGCGTTTGTATGAAAGAATCTGTCTATGTAACTGTCAACAAATAAACACCTGAACCCAGACAGCTTGCAGGGGACCAATGACATGTAACAGCAGCAGCGTTGGGCCGGAAAGGTAAATGCACGTGCAGTTCATGACAGTTACCTGTTCACTGCACAGTGATAGACCGTTTGAATCATTCTCATGGAAAGCCATGAAAGCTTATTCAGATGATGTTAAACGTTTAATAAGAAACGTGTTTAATTTGTTTTTAAAAACCAGAGCAGCAAGCGATTTATAAGGTGTCGGATTACACGAAACGTACTACTTTTGCTCTTGGTATGAAAAAGAACATCGTGCTAAAAAGTCATAAATATCTGTGGGTTTTGTTACCATTTGTGTTGCCATTTATTCAAAACCAATGACGAGGCATTTTCTACCTACACGAAAGCGCAAAACGTCATATGGCAAGACTTACAAACAAGTTTCTTCATAACGCTAACATCGTTGTTTTGCCGTGGCCAGCATGTTCAGAAAACTACCGCCTCCCCCTATGTACGCTCAACAACTGGAAGAATGTCTCCTTCAGGAATGGTAAAGGACCAGGTTATGATATTATGTCATTGTTAACTAATTGGTGTTGACCAGGACTCGGTTGTATGAACGAATAATTATGTAATCACGGTTGTATAAATCCTTATCTAAACACCCAATAACTAAATATGCCTCTAACGAAGGTCTCGTCATTAAACCATAATTAACTTAGGGGAATCCCCTAATTATTATCCATGATGCATTGCGGGTAAACACTAATCTGTCGTCTGCATGATGGAAATCGTAGTAAACATTTTGAAAGTTGTGACATACAACTTCTAACCGACCCAGTTGAAGATCACGCCGGTGTTAAACAGCAAACCGACTAACTCAATTCCTAACGACTAAAAGAAGCAGATATGGTACAAAATAAAGGCCAAGATCAATAGCCTAGGGGCTAGGGGTAAGCAATAGAACATCAAACAAATCAAGACAAAATGGGACAATATTTTTCAAAAAGCCCCCGCTACCCTTTCGGATAGGTAGGTGATGGAACGTTATGCTGTCTGTCATGTTGATGGGGCTAATGATGAGTTAATATCACCTCCAAACCTCCATTAGCTTAATGGTGGATTAATGAAGGGATTCCTTTGTTAAGGGCTTCAAACAACTGAAGATAATCAATCATTAACTAATCATAGTATTATTGACGATTAAAGCTTTATTGAAGTTTGACACAACTGGGTCCTGGCAGACTTAGACTTTATACAGTCGATGTGGGAAATGCGAGGCGTCCCCGCTCTCTGTATCCCGCGAGCATTAACAGGTTTCAGGACGCTAATCCTCAGTCAAAACCTTTGTTATCGTTAATGTCTTGACATTAGCTGCCCCCTCGTCGGGGACACCACCTAGTGGATTGATCCTTCACTAACACTTTCAATTCTCCTTTCACTGATAGGTGAGTCGGCTGTAACTGTCCAATGCTGGACGTATCTTGTCTGTCCCGAGCAGTAATTGTCGCAAATGTTGGTTGGCCATACAAAGTATTGACATTGACGCCATCTTGTTGGATCAAGTAAACAGAAAACCAACAATACAACGTCATTTTGGCATTATCGTTCACAGCAAGAATCACATAAGGAAGTTGGTATGTTTTTGGTTTCACATTCCAAAAGTACCACGGTGTGGGAAACCTCAAATGGACTTAACACGTTGTATCCATGTGGAGAATCGAACTTGGAGTTCCGTCGTGACAGATAAATGCTACACCCTTAAGGTCACCATATCTCTTCTGCACTGCGTGATATCTGTGAGTCATCTACTCGTGAGCCGTGACTCCCCGGTGACTGAATGAAGTATTTTGTACAGGTGGGACAGCAAACAGTCCAGTTACGCTAAAGAACAAACAGTAGTCGCCATACCTTTTAAAGGCTTTTGGGCAGATTCAAAGATTCAAAGATACATCTAGATAAGGTCAGGCTCAAGGGTTACATCTGGTGGTTGTAGCCAACGCATTATTGCCAATTCTCTTTTCAGAAAAGCCTTTGAAAACGATGTATTTGGGCTTTACGCTATTTTGAGTGTTGACCCAGATATATAACAGTGAGCTTGAATTAACATTTAAAGTAGACAATAAAAAAAGCCTGTCAACGAAGGATAGTAAAACCACGCAGAATATCAAAGAATATGAAAAGAAATATGTAACTCTAACATTTTAATTACAGATTCAATGCAATGCAAAAATAGGCTTTATATTGCCAACTTGTGACGGTAGATCACCACACCAGGGAACATGGGATTTACAGTATTAACTTCCTCCGTGGAAATAGCTGGGCTTACACTATCCGTTCAGCTATTAGCTCGTTTTGACAATCTAGCCATAAACTACAATGATATACATACTACAGATAAAGTGTAGTAAATGTGTAAGTCTCAAGCCAAAGACGTTGAAGTATATGTGCATCACAAAAAAACTGGGGGTGTTTCAAGCACATAATCAACAAACTTAAATAACACAAGGCGAAGATTGCACATATATTTGATATGAGACATGATATGAATGCAATTGACAAGTTAAAAAAAACAACCCAAAATACAGTATGCATGATAACTTTAACACCCCTTTCCGTCAACTCAAATAATGCTCCAGTCATCGCTGGGTTTGAGATACGACTTGACTTTGTGAAAAACATACCTTCTGTGTATTAAAAAGGTTGCGCTTAATCGGCTGCACTCTTAAACACCTAAAGTACCAACAGCGACTTCACAATACCAGACAGCGATAACTTTGCAGCAGCACTTCACAGGTGTCGTTTTGTGTGAATACCTCGTCGTGAACATTGCATGCCTAACTGTGAATACGCGCGTCGAAATACCGGAATAGCACAGAGAATGGGGACAGACACTTTGCACTTGACTGAGAACGTTCGGTTACTGGCGGACTATCCGCACATGTATTATTATTTATAAAATATTTATTTTTATATTTATTATCTATTGAAACAGTTGATCACTACTGCGAAAGGGCAAGGCGAATACTTCAAGGGTGTCCTTATCAGATTTACGAGATGCATTAGGTCTGTAAAAATATATATACATTTATTAACCCTTCCGCGAGTATTAACCACATATAAACCATGCAGAAACGTGCAAGAGTAATATAAACTCATATGTTTGTAGCTTTTAAGTGTTCCTACTTGATTCGAGCTAAATAAAAGTAATTTTCTGACAATTGCACCACAATATTAATGCGTTTTCTGTGATAGTTCATAGTCTGTTTGTTGGCGATTAGAAGCTTATAGGGTGTGTGGTTTCTAATCCCGGATGGGACTCAACCCCCTAAAAGTCCTAGGATCTTTACTTCATTAAAAAGTGTAATCCGAAATATAGCATATGTTACATTGTCTGTTGATCTATGAAGGCTTTCAGCCGTGGGAAAAGTATAGTTTGTACTTATACGCGTGCAAACTTTCGAACAAGAACTCTAGTCGGTCAAACAGGGGAAAAAATGGGGGGTTGCTTATGTTACACTTCAGTCTGGTACCGTTGTTTTAAGGGTTTCTCTAATAAAGCATGACAAACATACAGAGCATATAGACAGTGGGTATATAACCAACGCATTAAGTAATAAAATATTTTCAATCCAATATCAAATAGTTCTTAAACGTATACAGTAAGCATACACACACGTAAAGACAGAGCACGAACATCCTTACGGGCACTAACAAGCTCAACTCTCTGGATGTGTTCCCAAGCAACGAACGATCCATCATTTCCTCAAAAATGCAACACGTGGTAAGATACACCCAAAAGACTATACCCTGTCGCATCTTCAGAGATGAATTACAAATCCCCAAAATATACCCACAGCTCTCCCGTAAAATCAGCACATACCACTAACTAAAAAATAGTGTGCATCCCGTGGGTCACTTACGTGGAACCCGTGATTCACAAGTGTCAGGCCCATGTGACACGCGTGGTACACGGGTGTGAGTCTTGTTGATAAGACTTTGACAAAAGTAAGACCCATCTTAACCTCGCAATAGAAAGATAGGTTTTATAGTTATACATTATATCTCTGATGAAGTCTTTTTACATTTGAGCTTGCTGGAAAATAACAGTGATGTGATCAATCACAGAAACAAACAGCTCTGAGGACCACCACAGCGGACCCCACCTCCAGACAACCACACCACTAAGTACACCCACATCGATGCTCCGTGTACACAGCCGATTTCTTTATCCTGAGTCCAAAGGCCTGCTCCTACTTTCTGTAAATATTCTCGCCCATCTTTGAGGACCCATACTAAATGTTTCCTTGATTCCATCATCATGACGACCTTATGTGACAAATCTGACCTTGACCAGACAGTCCGGTAACTGACACAACGACAACGAGCCTGAACATCCGGTCTTTCTATTTCTCTTTCACGATAGGCTTGTTTTGAACATTGGATTGATTGGATCGGACTCGACTGTTTAAGAAATGCCTTCCTTTATATGGAATATGGCTGGATGTTATGACTACACCTCAACTAAGAGATAATTTAGACTAGTACACCTATGTCTGAAACGAAACAGCGTTCAGATACAAGACAAGAAAAGAATTAGAAAGGCATTCTGATATTGGTACTTTAAGTCAGTTCGCAAAATGGGGCGGCGAAATCATGTTGTTAAAGAAATAGTGCTGGATGACAAACGTGCAAAGAGAGACTTGTCAGTGAGTTTAGTTTTACGCCCTTTTCAGCAAAATTCCATCAATATTGCGAATTTATGGGTGAGTATTGTTCTGATCTATGGAAGCCCGTCTGTTCATCATCATTTGACAGCAACTTCAAAGCATCAGCTGAGAGAAACAAATTACACATACGTCTGGAACACTTTTAATTTGATGAATGTGTTATTTTTTTCTTTCTTGGGAATGAATTGAAACAAATGAATTAAAGGGACACATCAATGATTCCATTAAAATATATATCCTAGACCGGATTATAAATTCAAACTCCAATCTATGGCAGTGGTAACATCATTAATGTTGTACGCACCCCTTTTAATTCTATTCTAAAATCTGTATGTGTCTCAAAGATATTTAGAAAGGGCGTTGTTATTCCAATATACAAGGGCGAAAAGGCAAAACATGATCCTAAAACAATACAGAGGAAGAACGTTTACATCTTGCATTGGAAAAAAATTGAGAAAATAATTCTCGCTAGATTAGAAACCTTGATGCGACAGGTGTCGGACAAGGCGGAGTCTTGTCCAGTTATGTATATATTTCAATAAGTGCTAGAGTCAAATGAGGTACCATACTTCAATCTGATTTATCCTCTAAATCTAGACTGAATTGTGGACTTCTAGTCCTTGGCAGACTATGCAATAGCCGAAGCAACTCCTTCTTTAAGGATTTAATACGTGCCCAAACAGTCACATTTCAAAACAGCACAACAGCGTCGGTTTGTATATGCGACATCCACAAGCCTTCCTAAAGTAAATCCTTTTTATATATGTGAATGAGTCTAGAATTGGGAGGTTTCTAATGCGAAAAGCGGCGTAAACCATACACAATCAATCAAGATTTTATGTTAGAGACAGTGGAGCAGCGCACATGTAATTACATCAGTGTGCACGCCAAAACACCTTGCAGTGGCTTTTCCCTTGGCTTACAAATGTGACCCTCATTAATACATTTTACGGGAGCTTGCTGTAATGTTCTGTAAAAGTGTGATGTACTGTGGTACCTACAGATGATTACTTCAGTCTCGCATGAATTGCAGGCACATGTAACTACTGTTGATGCTTGTAGGTACGATCTCGGGATTGGTATGTGCAGGAATTCAGATTCATCTATTGAAACGTAACTGAACAATGAGCGTTGCATTTAGTGGATATATTGTATTGCCGTGCAGCAAGCTATGTTTACCTATTAACTGGTCTGCGTACTGGCTAAATAGAAACACATTCATGGGAAATCTCTGAAAAAAGTAGAGTGGACAGTACAATTGTCAATATATCACGAGAAGCATATATTTCGTCAGTATTACAGCTTTATTATGTTGGAAACATGTAGAGTCTGAACCAGACAGTCCAGTGATTGTCATAAAGTGATACTACGACAGAGCTCATAATGAAATAGTGATGATACCAGGTGTTCGCAAAAAGTTCCCCACCGGTGGCGCCCGTCATAAACACACGCTAAGTCTCGTCAGTTATACCATGCGTTCCCGAATTATTTCCGAATTTCCAGATAGGAAACATGATCCCGGTATCTTGCCCTACCGGTTGCGCCCTAAGCCAGTAATTACTTGTTTGTTTGTTGTTCTTTTTTATAAAATATATACTGTTGTAAAGTTTAAGTACTTATATTTGCATTATTTCTACTTTAAAATGTCATGTTGTACTTTTCGTGCGCTTAGCATATTTGAATCGGGGAGAGTCGACACAAATATATGCTTTCTTCAAATAAGCATCCACATGTTTTAAACTTCATGTGCTCCTTTTTTAAATTCCAGAATTCAGAATGTGGAAGTCATTCCATTTACGATTATTTCCTGTGAATACGTTCTACGTTTCTGTACATTCATATAACCCATACTCAACTGACATGGTCACAGCTCGGAGACATGAATTTTCACAGCTTATGGTTCCACATTAGTGCATTATCGGAGGCAAAGGCTCTGGTTCTCATAGAAATTCGAGACTGATTTTTCATGAGCATACATACCTCCAAATCAGTGATTAAATTCAGAATTTGGTTGTAATATCAGAATTGTGCTGGACTTTGAGATCTGACACATATTTGAAAAGTGGAATGGTTATTTGGTTTAAATCTTATTACATTCAGAAAGCAATAGTTATGATGCTTGTCCTGACGGAGTGACTGGGTGAGTTAAGATTATCAGTCACATCGGCAATATTTCATCGATGTGGGAACTTAAACAAATTCTGAGTTGAGTTGAGTTTTACGCCGCACTCAGTAATATAAACAAATTCTGTATTCATGATAAATACACTCTTTCAAAACGAAGGACATTTAAAACTGCTAGATTATCACAACCTCAAAACTATCTAACATATCTATAAAACGTAAACAACTATTTTGGAAATACAATATAAAAATGGGTTATTCATCGTCAACATCGTCATCGTCTGTTAGTTTAAACCAGTGTTAGCATGGGAACTTCCAGTGTCATGGTTTCACTTACCGAATTTACATGCAAATTTAAACATTGTTGGACATGGCAAATATAAAACTCAGCAACAATTTTTGTGCTTTATATTATGTGTAAATAATACAATTTAATATATTTTTACAGTTATACAGTCCCATCAACCAATAACGAAACAGTAGCATGCATATTCTTACTGAAGCATCCAGCCAACCAAACCGAGTAAGATGATAACAAAAACGATTTCCATAACTATATCCAATCTAGAATCATGTCTTCTAAATTCTACCAATCGCATTCTCCTTGCACTAACCCGACCACGTGAGAAAGGTGTTTAGAACTGAACCTCCATCAACAGTGACTTTTAAGTCCTTGTGTGCGTTTTCCTCTTCCTCTGAGGTCAGCACTTGTCACAAACACTGTTAGCTGCAAGTCTGTACACAAGGAGTAAAAACACACCAAATGACCGCATGATAAATGTCAAATATCGATCGCACGAGCTCTTTGATGCCCCTAAACCTCACACACTCCACCAGTCAGTTTTGTCGCTCGACGCTCAAAAGGTGTTACCGTATGCACTTGTAGTATTGCCAACGTCAAGATACTCGACCATATAAATAGCTTGAATGGCCTTTCATGTTCAGTAGATGACTTTCAGTGTTCTGTGGATAAATCAAAAAGAAGTAATTAACATCTGGCCCGTAGAAATTGATTTATTTCACGTCGTAAATGATCGGAGGAGTTCTTTTAAGGAAATAGTGTGATCATATTCTCCTCTGTCCATCGGCAATTGAAGTTTGAGTAGTATTGATCCACAGTCACCTTCTCACTTCTGCAGGACACGTGTTCAAAAGATGTAGGTGTAATGTCGGTTACTAGCATATACAGTCTCCTGCAAGCAAATGAGCAACCACAAAGCTTCTTCTTTGTATGTTACACTCCTCTGTAACCAAGCAGTCACGTTACTTCCGTTAAAAACAAACACAATGATGCATTTAAGACTCAGAAACAAACACGCACACATACATACTGATCTATTTAAAATACGTAAATTAGAATTCCTTCATCCTGTCGGTCCCCGGAGTGATCACGTGGTCCGGCTCGATTATTAACGGTCCCACAATGCTGCTGAGTGCGGCGATAGAGAGCAAACTAACACATCGTGCAGTGTACTCTCTGTTTCGTCAACAAGAGAGCTATCTATCATCTCGACATTTTCTCAACAAGTGTAGAAGTCAGCTGAAACGCCGCATAAATAACGCACTGTCATGCGGATAGAATCATCTTGTTTGACTCCGAATAGTGACTACTCATCCGATGGACACAAGATAGTTTCATTAAACTCCGTCTTACTGACGTCCAGTGGTATTCAGGTTTACGAGTGACTTGTCATTGTTTGACAACAATGGTATATATCTCCCTTGTTTTCTGTTTCTCTTTTTCTTTTGATAAAGCATTGTTTACGTTTACCTATTATCCACTGTTTTCTAAAACGTGTCCTACATATGAAATGGAAACTTAGGATCCTAATGAACAAGAATTAGTACTGCCCATTGTCCACATAAGATGCACAGACACCACGAAAGGTATCATATATATATATATATAAATAAATTACATTGCAGAACGTTCTACTACCATAAACATGGTGCACAACACCTTCAAACCAAATCTATCACCTTTTTCAAACACTTCCTGTAGTGTAGTTTGTTTTTAAATTTAAAATATATATAACAAGAATGGGGAGTCAAAATAGCGTGAAGTTGTCGTCAATTAAGTTTCGTCATCTCATTGTTCTCATAATTCATCTCATAACTCAATGTTGTTTTCACGTGGGGTCCTATTTTCAAAGACCGAATCTGAAGCATATTCAAATACAAGCGCAAACATTCAATGTGTGGCCATTTTTACTGAGGACTAGCGATATAAAGATACTATAAAATAGGAGTATTGTGCCAACAGCAAGTATCCCAGCTGGACTCAACAAATGATTTTCTATTTTCGGTATATTCATGCTGTATTTCTAGAAATAATTCAATGTTACTGTTTCACGCAGATGTCTCCATATTCATCCAGATTATTTAAAACTGACGCAATAGTTACAATGCAAGTTTAAATGTGTTTATGATATTACACATCCTACATCACGTTGGGAAATTATTGATTTTGATTAGGTAGAACTGAGGTTTCAAGTTGCAAGTACCTTGAGATTGAAGCGTTCAGTTTGTAGATAGCGTCATCTGTCAAACATTGGCACTACACTGACATGTATTTAAACGGTTCGGTAGCATATGTGTCACAGTGTACGGAAATACATTGTAACTACAAACGTATCAATGATTGAGCAGCTACAATTTAAAGGGCCGCACTATTAATACGTGCGCTTTTCTCTATTTAGATCTGTTTAAAAAGTTCATTGATCGGTGCTATGATTGAGTATTGGGTATTCTGTTTTCTAAAGAACTTAGCAAGTGTGTAAGTGTAGGACACTAACTGTGTAACTGTAATATGGACATTGTTGGTGCTTTGCATCAGTGTTTCTGCGGATCTGTGCTCACTTACTACACGTCAACAACCGTTGATTTGTGTTGTGAATAAAACTGCGCATTTTCCAATCTCGTTGAAATGTAGTTGACACTTATTTACTTAAAACTGACAAGAAACTTTATTATGATAGACCCACCTGCACCAAAGATCGACCAAGATTGATGTGTATGTCAGTAAGGTGAGGGTGTGTCTGCATGTGTGAATGAGCGGGGCAGGTGGGAGGAGTGGGTGAGTGAGGATAGCTTTACGCATCTTTTAGCAATATTCCAACACAATTATCGCAGGGGACACCAGAAACCAGCTTTTCAAATTGCATTCATATGTGTAATCGAACCCATGTTTTAGGCGTGACTAGCGAACGCTTTAACAACTAGGCTACCCATCTGCCTCAGGGTACAAATAAGCCTTTCTGGTCAATGTCTGATATCATTTATGCCATTTCTTATGGAAATTCAGTTATATGCCAGTTACGTAACCGGATGTACACTGCTTATGATACACAAACCGGACGCTGCTTATTTCCGTAAAAGCAAAAACCAGAGAGTAAACCATTTCATACGTGTACCTCAGATAATACTTGATAATCGAGTGTTTCCATTACATTCCTTTTAATTGAAGTATGTGTTTACTAGGGTTTGAAATATAAATATTTCCATAGGTGGTACATTATTTGTAAATCTGTAAATGTCCAATGTTTCCTAGCCTTAGAACCTTATGTATCATTCCGGATATCGAGGATATTATTAACCAGACCATCCCAAATGTTTCAAATATGTTAAATACTGGGTTCTAGAAAGGTGTCGTTAAGAGATAACGTAGATGACAAAACCTCAAAGTACTAGTACATATATATTACTAATGAGCACCTCCGCATAACGTTCGTGTACTCTGTGGCTAGTCAATTTCCTCATGAAGATCAAGTCATTCAAAGTGAGACATGTCAATGCATGAACACCCGTATTCATTTCACTCACTAAGATTGACGCGAGTAAGTGAATACAGTTTTACGCCGCACTCAGAAATATTCCAGCCATATGGCGACGGTCTGTAAATATTCGAGTCTGGACCAGATAATCCAGTGACCAACAACATGAGCATCGATCTGCGCAATTGGGAACCGATGTCATGTGGCAACCAGGTCAATGAGCCTGACCAGTCAATCTCGTTAGTCGCCTCTTACGACAAGCATAGTCGCTTTTTATGGCAAACATGGGTTTGCTGAAGGCCATTTCTACCCGGGACATTCACTAGTCCACTAAAATTGAATCCATTAATTCTAAGGAACAACGACGTCAAATACAAAAAAGTAACCTCTGACAAAGAGTTAATCAATAATCACTCTACCTCTCCTCAGACATAGGTGTGTTGAATGTATTCGGTGCAAAAAATAAAATATGTTTTAATTCAACGTCATGGACTTGGCCGTGTATCCATGTTACAACACATGTTTAAAGCTAAAACCATTGGCAACTATACAATACTGGTTACATATGGTTTGGGTAGTGAAATAGCCATGGTAACAGATGTTTGCGAAACAATGCCTGTCCCACCACAAACCAGTAAAAGAAAAATATGACAACACGTGGTGCAAGCAAAATAGATCATTTTCTTCCTGTGTGGTTGTTACAGAAAATCCGATTTATACTGCTTCTGTTGCTCTTAACTGTGCCAAGAAATCCCTGTCTCAAGGGACAACTATAATCCCTATTGTCATTTGAGGTCAAAAGCCTTTGAGGCAAGCAGAATTATTATGATGTTGATTCTCAAAAACTCAAAAGATTTACTGGAATTTGTTCAATGTTAGAAAATCAAAGTCTGCCCTGACTAGACAATGCCATTTAGAAAGAGGTCAAATGCAACATATGTCATATTTGGGATTATACTTTCTTAATAAAGTACACATTCTAGTACTTTTCTGGTGGGTGGGTACCATCCAGGATTCGAACCCGCACTCTCAGAGTCAGGCACCTAATCGCGAGCATAATCCGCTCAGCCACCAAGTCAACATACGACACGACACGGAAACAAACGCAGTGCAATATGACCATGCGATGTTGTTTTTTTGTTTTGTTTTGTTTTGTATTTTGTTCTTTTTCCCAATGACTAACACTGAACATTGGTCTATGTCATATTTCCTCGACAGACATAGCAGACCAGAGTTATATCTTCTTTACAGTAATACTTGCCACTATATGACGGCGGTCTGTACGTAATCCAGTCTGGACCAGCCAATGCAGTGATCAACCATCATCCTTTTGCGCAGATGGGACCCGATGACACGTATCAACCAAGTCAGCGAGCCTGACCACCCGATTCCGTTAGTGGCCTCTTACGACAAGCATAGTCGCCTTTTGGAGCAAGCATGGGCTGCTGAAGACTTATTATTCTACCCCGGGACCTTCAGGTGTCTAGATTAATCTGTTTAAACTATTTTGTTTGAGAATAGAAAAGTCATAACAATGCTATAAACAGACAAATTGTCAGATATACATAGTTACA
Organism: Haliotis asinina; assembly: GCF_037392515.1. Classification (NCBI taxonomy): domain Eukaryota; kingdom Metazoa; phylum Mollusca; class Gastropoda; order Lepetellida; family Haliotidae; genus Haliotis; species Haliotis asinina. Next base: position 8,363,647 of record NC_090283.1, on the reverse strand, counting down.
ATTAAATTTTGCTATGTAGACCAATTTCTCTGAAGTAGTTCACAATGAGAAAACTTGGGAAAACAGATTTGTTGCTTCCAAAGGCGGAAAATGCTTGATGCCTAACTCTGCACAGGAAAGGTACATTTACGAAGTCAGAAGTTAAGTCTTTGAAGGGCATTTAGAATTTTCAAGAATGGTAATGAAGACATGCATAATTAGTGTCATCATACGATCTGACGATAATTCACGATGCCATTACACACCGAAAGCCGACAATATCAGCTGGTTTAAGCATAAGTTGTACCTCACATAAGGAATTGCCAATATACATGTAATCAATCGGCTATTCGATATATGCACAGAAGTAGGTAAAGACATCGGCAGACGTGTAGGGTGGGTTAGAAAAAGGATTAGATCGTTTGGTACTTGTACATACATTCTGACAGACCTCTTACCCAGATGAACCATACCAGGTCGTCTGTCGTCATCCGCATTGTTCCATCAGAGATCGCGAGGCGTTGATAGGCACAGTGTGTCTTCAACGAAGGGAAGCCTCTTCTTGATTAGATCTGTTTCCTGCAAGGGTTTCGTTGACCAATACCCAGTGCTATGACCAGAAGACACAGAAGCTCCACAGACACGTAATGAATTGGTATGGTGAGAACGATTCTCTTTCTCCCAAGGCCCTGTCTAAACTCTTACTCTTTATTTTGTTTTTTTAATGATGACATACACCTTATTGGAAAGAACAATGTTTTCATTACAAAATAAAAATACAAATATTACAAGAAGACTTATCAAAATGCGTTTTCCTCCTCGTCTGAGCAACACTCGCTCTTCATCGTTGGGACCCTAATGCGCCAGTTGTCTTCTCACAGTTTAAAACCTTCACGGTTTTCCAGCGATACCAAGGTCCACAATGAAGCTAGTCTAGTCTCCCGCTGGTTCTCACTCTCCGAGTTCTTTGGGTCAGTTCAATATAAACGGATGTGTCTATTTCGATCACAGTTTCCTAGTCTCCGAGACCTAACGCTTTCTTTGGCGTGGCAGGATCCTGTCAGTGTGGATGCCATAGATAAACGTTCTGTTTTGTTTCAAGATAATACCTATATTTCTCCCACATTAGACAGCAATTGATAGATCGAGTAGTCAGCTGCCATGTGACGTTTAAGTGATGTGTGCATGCGTACGTGCATAAGACTGCTTTCTTTGCCAAACTTTTTGCGTGATATGATCAATAAAGTCACATGTACCTTGTTTTCAAATGTACTCAAATGAGTGAAAACATAGTTACCCAATCAAGTAGTCAAGTGTTTGAACATGGACAATGTGTGTGCATTGTAAAATTCCCATGTTTCTATCGTTATCAGAAATATTAGTACCCAACAACCTGTGCCAGAAAAAGTCCGTCATCTCCCTAGTCCTGGTTAACACAGCCAAACGTGAAAATCACAATGTGACGTTTCACAATGTAGCGGGGTGACCGGATCTAAAGGCCAATATGTTTATTGATAATAACAACAAACGTATAAATGCATCTGTACTACCATGAGACACGGTTTTTAGAAGGAAATTATGTTTATGAACATTACCGTCGTTTTACGACTTCAACATCCGTCCATTCTTTATGGGTCGGACTAACCCCCACACGAAACCCCTTGCCGACGTCTGGAAGGTGGTCTGATCCTGAAAACTGTAAAGTGTACTAAACGTTTACGCACGCTGGACACAGTTGCACCTACTGATATGGTCATGGACAGCCACATCACTTACCACAATCCCATGGATCACGTATTGAATGCTCTGAGATGAAGGTTTCGTGCCCTGAGACATCAATTCCAGAAAGTCTAATGACTTTGCACCATCTTGGCAATGGTTCAAGTTGCCTAATGATGTGTTCACGATGTTAGGCAGACAATGAAGAAACGTTGTGTTGCTGTTGTGAATGCGAGAAGGGGCACACACAGAACTTAACAAGCTCCAATGCAGATGACCACATCGCGCTAATGTTGTTTGTCGGAGTGCATCATTCGCAACTCAATGTCCAATCTTGTTTTAGCGTACGCTCATTACGTCCATCAGCCAGTTATACCGACTAATATCAATGTCACTTTGTTCTGTGTGGGTATGAATAAGGTTCCTTTTTCGATGAGTATGTGTTCAGATATTGTGTGTTCTGAATGTGACGGTGGAATTATGCTCCCCCAACTGACTGACAGATAAAATATTTTTATCTAGTGTCATGTAAGAATGTCGAGTTTTGATTGGTCCACGTGACTCTGATAAAATACCATGTACATCCATCACGATCAGCGAACGGGAGCACAAAAGTCGTGTACTCCCGCTGCGAAAGTCATATCACCCCGCTACGCCTCGGTGACGACGCGAAGTCAGAAAATCGTGCATCGACAAGCCTTTAGTAACGTGCGGTGCACTGAAGTCAAACGATCAGCTGGTGTCAACATGGCAGCAATGAAACGTGTTGTGTTCCGTGTTCTTTTGTTTTGATCTAGTGAAAGCATTCATGCAGATGAATGCGTTATCACATCGTGTCGAGGGAAATACGGGGTTTTATCTGTCCCTCGTAAGGTTGTATTCCCCGAGCCGGAGGCGAGTAAGGTTGTATACAATCTTACTCGGGACTGATAAAACCCTGTACTTCCCTCGACACGATGTGATAACTTATGATATCCCTGGGTATGTATTGAGGCAGGACATAGTCGAGGCCGCCCATCATTCGTCCACTGTGTTAAACCTTGTCCAGGCAATATTGTGGCAATCTAGGGACAAGATGACATGCACGCCCACGACAACATGCCTAACCACCAAATCGTCACCTCTTAAAACTTGTCTCATCCAAAACTGTACTATGCATGTTGTGTTACATTTCTGTTTTACACAAGATCCAAAAAGGGCAGAGCGACCGAATTTCAAAAGGGGCACCATTGGTTAAAAATGGGGCATAAATGACATATATGTTACACACCCATTCAGCAAAATGCACCGTATAGTTTATGTTCCATTTTGTTGGTGGATGCGACCGTAGAGTCATGCTTTTGCTACAGTTGAATATGTGTTGTATACGAGGTTGCCTCATAGATCTTCTTGCAAACCTAGCAACACCCTCTGTACGTTTGTCTTTACACTTGCTGATAAATAAATCTTAGCATGTCTCAAATGATGAGTAATCGTTTCCTTCGATTACCACAGGACAACATATTTCAAGGACCGGACTTTCAACAAATGACGACAAAATGAACAAGGAACAGTTTTCAAAAAAAACCATGAATCCCGATTTATTCGTCACCTAACGCCCCTTACGTTACACTCAGAGTTCAATTGTCACTCCCGGTTGATTGAGTTTAGACAGGAAGTGTGATTCGATTTTCAGGAACACAAAGCAGTTGAGTGCATAAATCACAAGCCATCACCCTACCCCTGCACTTGTTTTCAGGTCCTGCCATTGTGGTTTTGCATGCCATACGTGTTTATGGTTGATATCTGTCAGCACCTGTGCTCGAGAGATTCACATTAACACATATAGCGTGCAGACACCAGCATTACGACGAGATTACATCCCACCTTAAGTTGACACACGCCGTCAGGCAACGAGGACAGCGTTCAGTGGGTCATTAAACTAATGATTTAATTCATTCAGCTATGCAATGTTCGACCGCATTTAAACAGGACAGCCGATAATGCACGTGGTTACACAATCAGACACCTAAATGTCAGCCGTCTAACCCGCCCACGGCTTCCGACTGTGACTCAGCCCCAAAGAGTAATAGAATTTGTAAGTTACTAAGAAATTACCATTCCAAAGATAACAAATGTTATAATTATATATGCACTTAGAGAGAGAAACCATTCATTTATTATGAACATAGGTGCGTGTTTAAGTTCACATGTATCATAAGGTGTTCTGTCAGTCACACTATACCAAACCCCAAATGGCCACTCTTACGTTACGACATGAATAGGATCACTTCCTTTACCTTAAAGTCCGGTTTGTGTGACATTAGCAAACAATCATATATGTGCACTTCCATCTGGTCACTATAGTTTTCCCTCTGTTTCAGTAGCTGGAACACTGACAGCTTTAACAATCGTCCATACATAAGTGTGCATTTCCTGACAGGTGATTCTTCTAATGGATCACATGTATAACATATCAAATGTTACTCAAAGGCATTTGAATTTGTCTTACATTAGCCAACAAATATATATGCACACATGTCGTGTGAATTTCCTGGTCACCGGAGATGTCAGACATTCTATTTCCATCTACACATATTATGAAAAACGGCGTTATACAGCGCTGCGTGTTTCCAGATTAATTTAGAGGTTTGTCTTCACAAGTTCAAATTAGGTAACATTAAACACATCTTCACCATGCCTCAGTTCGACATCGTTTGATATACACACTTGTCTACACACAGTCCCGCTAATGTTTTGATTGCCTATTTTTCATTGGCACTGTCCACTTTTGCCATGGTGTTCCCGAGCACGTAGCAAGCGTCAGTTTAAGTTGCACGGTCACTTGTAAACACATTTTGGACGGACTGTGAAGCAGGGTTTGATTCTGAAACAAATTGTCAACGTCACAAATAATTAAAATATTTCCTAGTCACATGTAGGGTTTCCCATAGGGTTAACCAAGGACGGACCACTTGATGTTTGGTACATTTTAGCCGAAAGCAAACTTGGTTGCTGTACGAATATTTTACAGAGATACGTTGTACAAACCAGTTAATAAACACACTTTATAACACTCCGGGGTGAAAGAAAGCATAGCATGGCTGTTTCAAAAGGGATGCGTAAAAAATATGAAACGGCTCAACTGTCTTTGACGAAACACACCACCTTGTCGTAGGTCCACGACTGTTGCCCAGGGCACCCTTTCTTCAACACAAGGACTCCATTTTCATGGCACATGTCCTGCATAGCTGAGCCCAGAGTATGGTCTTCCCTCAGTTGCCACCACTGGGAACATTGACAGCTTTTAACACTCTTCCATACACAGCTGCATTTCTCAACATGTGATTCTCTCAATGGATTAAATGTGTAGCAAAACACGCTCTTTGGTCAAAAATATCTGGACTCCCAGAGGGACTCCCTCGTCCTGCAGTGATACACATTTAACGCTACCACACACGGTTTGACAGCTTATGGATAATTTATCAAAAAGCACGTAGGAAAATGGTATCACCTCCAAGTTTCGGGGATGTAGACGTATTGAGAATTATGTGTCTTTAGGACACCGTACGAAAGGAACAAATGGCAAAACGTGTTCCATTTTTGTGGAACCTTCGTCAAATTTGCAAGAATGTCAGCTCAGCAGTTTTCCAGCTCTGTGGCGGTGGACAGTGTACAGTCGCGTCTGGCCCAACACCATCAAGTGATCAAGATCACGTTCGTCGCCTTTTACGACAAGCACGGGTTGCTGAAGTCCATTTCTATCCCCGATCTTCACGTATTGACCCGGTTAAGGACTAAACATATCCTTCTATGCTCACGACTCGACATGCGTTCTAAGAGTTTGTGTAAATGCCACGAAGGACTGACGTGAGCAAGGAGTTACCAAATTAGTTCGAGATAAACCTCGTGTCTACAAACCTGATTCATACCCTGACCGTGACAGGCAACCACTCCCGGTTTCAAAGACTTGCCCATGCTGTCCAAGCAGACAGGCGTCGCTAAGTTACGTATCTACAACATAAAGTCACCAAAACAGAGACGTGAAAGCAGTCAGTAAGTGTGATGTTACGTCGCAGTTGACCATATTCTAACGAAATCACTGCAGAAGACTTCGAAAATGGGTTTTACACGTTGTACCCATGTGGGGAATCGAGACCGTGTCTTCAGCGTGACAAGCCAATCCTTTACCACTAGGTTACATGACCGCCACAAGTTCCACATTCCTGATATATGCTGCGACCACTACATTGCTAGTTAGAACAGTTACAAGTATATTGACTAAGCACTGATAAACAAGTGAAATCTACGTGGTTTTATTTATAGCACTAGGGTACGCACTTCTCCAGCAGCTATGGATTTCACCGGTTCCGGAAACGGAAATACATTCCTCATATACCACCGGAAGTCGTGGCAATGTAAACTCTCCCTGAGACGCTTCCTGGCCGATATGTCTCCAAAATCCTGATAGAAAATATAGAAGAACATTGTCTATTCAAATGATATTCCTTCCTCTCCGTCTCAAGTGAACAATGTATTTTTTCTGATTTCATACAAAATCCAGCCTATCACTTTCCTTATTGTAATGTACATCACACCATATCAGTAAGTTCATTCAATGGATATTTAGCTTGTTACAAATGTATTTCAATCTGAAGCTTTGTAACAAGTCAGCCACTCATTGTTTTAAGCAGCCATACATAGACATGGTTATGTAGGGTATTAATAATAACACACAACTGATACCCAGGTCTGGATTACACAAAATTACAAACCCGTGAAGGTCCCGGGTAGAAATGGCCTTCAGCAAACCCATGTTTGCCATAAAAGGCGACTATGCTTGTCGTAAGAGGCGACTAACGGGATTGGGTGGTCAGGTTCGCTGACTTGGTTGGCACATGTCGTCGGTTCCCAATTGCGCAGATCGATGCTCATGCTGGTGGTCACCGAATTTTCTGGTCCAGACCCGATTATTTACAGATCGCCATATAGCTGAAATATTGCTGAGTGCGTTGTAAAACTAAACTCACTCTCTAAGTCACTCACAGTGACTAAGCGAAAAAGAGTTGACGTACAGCACGTTGGAAGGAGGCATCGTACATGTACTCCTTGTAGTCGTCCATCCACACCTCCGCAACTCTCATGTAGTTCCTCTTGAGAACGTTGACGCCTGTGTTGCTCCATTTGATTGGGTTCTGATCACGGAAGATATGTCCAACTTGGGAACATGGTATGAGCTCGATGGTCCCGTTACACATCCAGATCTGATCAATGACAGAACCATCATACAATTGCACATTGTTGTCGTGCTCATTTTTCAATATGTAAAGTTCAAGCTCTTTCTGCGCTTCTGGATGCTTCTGAACGTATGTATTCGAACTTTCTTAAAAGTCAGGTTCTTCAAAAGCAAGGGTTAGATCTTGATGACAGACTTTGTTGAGGTGATACGTTGCAGATATTCACATACCTCGTCTTAACCGTATTCGCATTTGAATTTTCAAAGGGGTTGCTGACCTACAGGTAAGGACAAAGGTTCAGAGAAGTCGCAAAGGAAATAAAGTCAGACAAGGGTGTCATATATCCTTCGTATTGCACATACAAATGCAACACAATTTAAAGAGTAAACATTTAAAATGATGTAAGGCGACTGGCGATTTGTTGAAAAATGTGTGTATTGTCGAGTAAATTGAGAGTCATGGTTACCTTGAATGAAAGTTCCATGTTCTCACCTCCCCAGTACAGGAGGGCAGGGTCATAGGTGCCAAGTGTTGTGAAGTAATTCCTGTCAATAGCAAACAATCCTCCCGGCATTGTAGCTGACCTATCACATAAAAGATACAATAGGTTACTCTATTAACATCATTTGAAATAACACTATCTTATTTTACATGATTCTAAGATTCGTGTTGGGTAAACAAGGGATGCCATACTGTGTATGGGTGTATCTATATTACGTCCCTGACATGATCTTCCACAAGACTTAGGACTGTGGAGCTGAAGGTCCAGTGACAACTGCTTGTGATATAGTCTGGAGTGGACATTTGTTACATCCTGCGACCGGATATTGAATGAGTTTCTATTCATTGCCTGACAGAATATGTAGGGAAAACGTCTATGCTACCTAATAGGATCAGCGGTTGACTTGCGCAGTTTCTCAACATTCTCTGGGATGAAGATCCATGTGAATATGAGATTCTGCCAGTTGAATATCCCAATCTGGTTGTCCATAGAGGCGAAACTGCCAAAGTGGTCCTTATCAATGTAGGGAATATGCGGAAAGGGAACGTTCTTCGGGTTCTCAGCAATACGATCCAGCAGGGGCTCCAGCCAGCCTGCAAGAAAGGGAGTACAGGCATGTCAGATTAGTGGCCTGTGACGGAGCGTAGTTTCGACTATGAGTATGGGTGTGCGATATGGGTTTGGACAAAACACAGGATATTATAGACAGTTTAACGACCAGAAGCGGACGAATTTGTTGGACGCTTAGGGATGGAGATACAACAATGTTTAATGCACCAATCATTTAAAATACGAATACTTTGAACCTAATTGACTCTTTCACCTTTAGTTGGTGATGTAAACTCGCCTAAATGTTCCCTGAATGTGTGTTTTCTGATCACAGAAAAAGTCTTTCAACAACACGTTATACCGCTTAAGTCAAATCGTCTTCAATGGCCCTAGGTCTAGCAAATTCAATGGAATACATCTGACATTGTACCACATGTGATTGAAGCATAATACCATCAGATAGGTCGGATGATTTGTTGTTGCTGTATCACACACATCAATATTCCAGTCATACGGCGGGTCTGTACAAAATCTGTCACTACCATGCGCATCTGTCCACATGATCTGGGATACGATGACTTTGATTTTGACCGGCGTTTTTACATGAGCATGGGTTCTTGAAAATCAAGTCTATCGCGGACCTATCCCATTTTCCGTGAATCACGTCTCCTGTGATTTTTTTTAGAGGTAGGATTACTGAAAGCATTTTTCGTACATATCACTTCCATTTGAATATACTTTAAGAGATAATTTCTCCAAACACAGCATACATTGAGGTGCAGTCCCCCGTTGTCCATGCAGAAGTGAATGAGATCGGTAAACGCCCCTTTGACCTGCACATCAGCAGGTGTGTAAGCTAGGTGTGAACGGAAAGACTAAGGAAAGCAAAGCAGATGGAACGACGATCATGGGTTTGGTGCTGAGTTCAGTTTCAGACGTGTCACAGTAAGGTGGCAGCGCCTTGCAGTGCCCTGGTTCGCATTACTCTTGGAACTGACATATATTCAGTGTTAGTACCTGGGAAGCACTCTACGTGCGAGTCTAGGAAGACCAGAACAGGACCCTTAGCGACCTCATACCCTATCAGGCGGGCTCGTGTAAGACCCTCTCGTTTGGCTGTTCTCAGAATCTTCACACGAGGATAATCCGACATGTATCTTTCCAGGGGTTGTTTCAAGTACTCTGTGGGATTCATGAAACAACAATATTCAAGGAAGCAATATATAGTTTGTTTATTGATATAATATTTAAACACGTCACAATTTAATTCTGGACTCACAAAAGTCCAGAAACTCTCAGCACTGTGGCCACTCTCTCACAAGCGATTTCGCAAAATTAAACAGGCAGCTGTTATGTATATGTGCTAAGGATGAAAAAATGAAAAAAACTTTTTCGAAAACTCAAAATTTAAACTCGCTCGCCCATGGGCACGCCCATGGGCGAACAGTGGCCAATGGGTAGGCCCATGGGCAGGCCCATGGGCGAAAGTGCTTCATTTCATCCAGAATAAATGTTTTTGAGGTTGTAAATGAATGAAAAAATGTTAATAAGTATCATGACACAAATTTCACCTTGTTGTGACTTGACTCTGCTAACTGACAGCGATTTTAGTGTCTTGACACGAAAGTAAGCTTATTTTGACTTAATTCGGCTAATTTAAAGTGATTTTTCAAAACGCCTCGCCCATGGGCGAAAACCATTTGGCCCATGGGTGAGAATATTTACTTTTACTCAAAATACACCTTTTCCCATGTTTTGGAGGTTGTGAATGGATGAAAGTAGGTTCATAAGTATCATGTCACAAAATTCAACTAATTTTGAAATAATTCCGTTAATTTAGAGCTATTTAACAAAATCTCACCCATGGGCGAAAAACATTTTGGCCCATGGGCGAGAATATTTCCTTTTACCCCAACCACATCTTTTCCAATATTTGGAGGATGTAAATGAATGAAAGTACATTTATGAGTATCATGGCACAAAATCCAACTCATTATGACTAAATTCTGCTAATTGAGACCGATTTTCAAAAACATCTCGCCCATGGGCGAAAAACATTGGGCCCATGAGCGAGAGTATTTCCTTTTCACTCCAAATACATCTTTTCTAATGTTTTGGAGAATGTAAATGAATGAAAGTGCCATTGTGAGTATCATGACACAAAATTCAACTGATTTTGACTTACTTTTGCGAATTCAGGAAGATTTTTAAAAAATATGCCAGAATAATCACTTTTACTCAAAATACATCTTTTCCTGTGTTTTGGATTTTGTAAATGAATGAGGATATATTTGTAAGTATCATGGCACAAAATTCAACTCATTTTGACTTAATTCTGCTAATTTGTAACAAGTACAAGAATCTGGATTTCCACTTAAATTTTCATAGCTTTTTTTTATAGTCTTGGGGGTTGTAAATTTATGAATGAAAGTGTGCTTATAAGTATCACGACAAAAAAAATGAAATCATTCCGGTCTTAATTCGACTAATCTCTCTCGTGGACGAAAATATTTTCGTTTGCTTGTCTTTATTTTGCAAAAATGTGGTTTAAAAATAGATGAAATTGAAAATTCAGTTTAATTTCGTGAGTTTAGTTTTATGTCGCACTCAGCAATATCCCAGCAATATGGCGGCGGCTTGTAGATAATCGAGTTTGGATCAGACAATCCAGTGATTAACAGCATGAGCATCGACCTGCACAATTGGGAACTGATGACATGTGTCAACCAAGTCAGCGAGCCTGACCACCCGATCCCGTTAGTCACCTCTTACGACAAGCGTAGTCGCCTTTTATGGCAAGCATAGGTTGTTGAAGCCCTCTTCTACTCCAGATCTTCACGGGTCCCGAACACAGAGCTTTACTTCCAGCAATATATACATTACACTTAGAATACTAAGCCTTGAGATTCTTTTGAATTTAAGTATTCTATAAATATGCCAAAATTCAACCTGTATCTATGAAGTTGAAGTTATTTGTGAAAGCCCTAATCAAGAGTGACCAAACTCCAGTGACTATGCTGGGACACATTGATAAACGGTGTTGTGAGATCTTTAAACTGTATTGAAATATGTCTTGTCAATTCCACTGACATTCGCCAAATGTACCTACCTAGTAGTTTTAAGTGTACCTACCCAGTTTAGCATGTTTCGTTTTAATAGTGTGGTCTCCATTTTTAGTAATTCCCGTTTGCCCGTCCCGGCTTTTCTTCGTCCGAGGTTTTATGGGGTATTCTCCTATTTGTCAGACCAGAAATAATCTACAACAGGGGTAGGTCACTCGCTTGTTTTCTTTACCATTTGTACTAATTAGTATGCACCTCCTCATGCTCCAATGCACACAGTGACCTGATTCGTCTCCATCGCAACTTAGGCAGCGTTTAACAGTACTTCAGCCAGTTTACTGTATCAGTCGAAATCTTACAATGAATGAATGAATGAATGAACGAAGAGCAAGAAGTATATGTGAATGAATGAAACAAAATAATAAAAGAAAGAAGTACATATGTGAATGAATGAAAGAATAAATGATACACCACGGCCATCCCTTCCAAAACATGCTAAAGAACGCAAAACTATCGTTAGATCACATGTGTTAACATCAGCTTGTTATTGTCTCCTTGGTCAGACGTAACAATTGTCAGACAGGTTAAAACAACAAACTATCTGGTTGACTGCACAGCTGTCTGTTGACGTAGTATACCCACATCACCTACTTTTCCTGCGTAACCTTCATCTACATCACCACCCTTAATATATTGAGCAGAGAGCACAGAAGGCCCTATAGCTGTAACCACTGAACCGTGGCGTCTCTCTGCTCCCAAGTTCCCAAGTGGGGGTGTCCTTTCCTACCTCTTCCATTAATCTTTAAAACATCTAACAAGCTCAACGCATGCATTTTTTTACTCAAATGTGATGTTATACATATCATAAGAGTATTTTTTATGTGTTATTCAGTTGATAAATTATTATTTCATGACACATATATGTACAATATTTTGCTTCGATTCTGTAACTACACACATTATGACATTGAGACCATTCTGATTTATCGAGTAAAATACGATTGTATAGTTTTGAGTTTGAATCTTGGCATATTTTAACGGTTTGCCACTTTTGCACTCTACCTTTTTAAAGGGTGCGTGCGTATTTTGGTGGTTTTTAGTATTCCATCTATTCATTTCGATTTATTAATTCATTTGTTTTTGTTTTGTTTTGTTTTGTTTTTTTACTGCTAGTTTACTGCTTAGTTTAAACTATAGATTAACGTATCCATACTATTAATGTGTAATCATTATATCGGGCTATGAGGAATACGTAATATAATCAAGATTGACTTTGCGTTTACTTTTCTATTTTTTAAATAACATTTCACTATTTTTGCTACACTCGAACAGATTTACTTTGGCTTTCGTGATTTTGGTCTCTAAGTATTTTAGAAATTATGTTGTTGAGACAGTTGGAACTGTTGATCCGCAGGCTTTCAAAATTCATTTTCACGAGATATATTCTCCCATTTTGCCAGTTCTCAGAATGAACATATAGCTGTTTACACAAAGGTATCTTCCCGTAAAATAAATAGGACGAAACGTGAAGCATAGCAGCTTTACTGAAGCCATAACTGATTGCCATAACTGAAGTTGTTAAAATGATCCTGAAAACTGTCATTTTCAACATTCACCTTGCAAGCAATTTTACCAAGAAACTAAATAACTCATTACTAATGGAAGGAGTGAACTGAAAGCCCATTTTATTAACTGAAGTCACTGATTGAACTCGCTAACATCGATTCACTTACATTCTGGTACACGTGTCTTATTTCGTTTCCTGAGGACACACATTTTACTTTTTTTAAAGAAAATCCGTGTCTAATCCCATAAAACAACACCGTTGTCACTACACCAAACGATTTTGACCTCGACCCAAAACAAAGGTTTAACTTACAGGACTATCTGTAATATGTCCCTTTCTTGATAACGAGTTTAACAGCTACGCCGAAATGCTGCTTACCTTATAAGAAGTTGTATATCCATAGAACTTTCGTATTTTTTTCCAAATGATCATGACCTGAACAGATATTACTTTGTCAGAGACTTCATGAGTGATTTTCAAGTTCTAATCCACACACTGATTTCCATTTTTTCATCATTTTGACTTTTATCTCAGTTTGTTGAGTATCTCAGCATAACTCGCAAAGACAATGGAAACTGAGCGGAACGATGACGCTTTCTGTTTCTTCCGCGTTCACTTACGTAATTTCCGCAAAGCGCCTACGACAATTTGCGCCGAAAAAGTCATGTCTCGTCCGCTGGTTTTGTTTATTGGAGTATAACAGTTGCCGCTTTCAAGTGTATTTTACTTGTCATATACAAAATTCATCCATGGATCACATTAGGTCATTAGGGGACACCAGCTTTGAAATGAACAGGTGTTCGTGAGTGTATATGGATGAAAAAGACTGATTGCGCAAGACGCGCAGCCAAATATCTCACATTCAAAGGAAATCTCGAATTGATTGTTTTATAAGGCGTCGAGCTGACCGGTTGGTTTTGGTGTTGTGTATAAACCTCCTTTGCAAGAACTTTGTCAAGCATACCTGCCTTGTCCTTTTGCAAGACCTGCACATAGTAGTCTTTGAAAGACATTGACCTTTATGTGCAGGTGCTCTGGAAAACCTTGTCCGGCACGATATTCCTTCAAATTTAGTTATTGTGTGCATGCTGCATCTCAATTTTGGAAATGTGCTTAAAACATATTTTGATTCTCAAAGAATGTGGTTCGTTTAGCAAGCAAAATATTGCTTTGATTAACACTTCACCAGTACTATACAATATTACAGAATACACAAAACCGGATACACAAAAACGACAAATTATAGCATTGTGATTAGGGGTATATAGGGTTATAGGAATCCCTTTTTATCCACCGAGACAAGTCCTACACGCCCTGGTGGGGTGTGGATTCGGGGAGGGGGTAACGAAGGAGATGACCGAGACACATGTACTCCATACGCTATCATGTTTTTCCTTACTGCTTGAAGATCGACCTTTTCTCACTGTGGTCTATGATGACTTCAGTGAACGGAAAAGAACTTATTCACTGTGAAAACCAGAAAATTGGTTGAATCCGTCCACGATTTTATCATAAAACACAAAGCTTGATTTTTAATATTTTAACAGGAAACTAATTAACTTGTCAAAAACCTTCTCACAAATGTTCAGTGTTTCTACAAAGAGCTAGTCAGACACAACAAACCATAATTTTATTTTTCATGTTTACTTATATGATAGATGTATTTGATGTAATGATATGTATGCATATGTTATTATATGATGGTTCATATGGATGAAGACACATGCTTCATTTATATTTTGTATTATATGCTGTATGGGTGAGGTACAGTAAAGCTTGTTCACCAGTCCCAATCAGAGTTACAAAACACACAAAAATACAACAACATGGAGATGTGTGGAGAAAATAGAGACATATGGAGAACAGCAATGTCATAACTGAACAGAAATCATTCCCTCTATTGGTGAAGGCCGTGTGGGATTAGTTAAACAAAGAAATCCAGTCGACCATGCCTCCTAATCCTCTTACTCCTTAAACAAACGACTTGCCTGGGCTGTCTAAAATTGAATTGAAATTTTTGTAAATTCGATGCTTCGGGTATTACGTAAGGAGGTAATCAGGTGTCAACACTATGGCGTTCGACGCTCCGGACATGAAGGAAAACCAAATACGTTATAAAGTACAGTAATGTGGTCACTATGAGCGAGGCAGACAATCTGATGAGCACAGCTCATTACGGAAATCTCTTGCTTTTGGAGCTGCTCGTTGAGACGCTGAAGCCTTCTGTCAAGTTCTTCTTTATTCTTTATTGTGGCCACTGTGTCACAATATGCAGATTACATTGCTCACAGACCCTCGATTCACGATGACGCCAACTTTCTCGACTACTGTTCGTGCGACGACTATCATTCAGGAATTGGTTCCACAGCTCATTCTTTCACCGAAGTCTTTGTGTATGTGTTTTAGCTCGTTAATTAGCGTAGAGACGAGTCTTCTGCTATTCTCGGGCAGTTCTCCAAGGTAGTCGATGCTCCGGGTGTCATTAGAACAGTGTTGAGCACTGTCACACTCCACTGCTTTTCGACAGTCCTGTTGTGTATTTGATAAAACATTCGACAATCCGGGTGTGAACCAAAAGAGGATACCACCATTCTCATCGGTGGATGAAATGGGATGAAGAAAACCCGCATACTCTTCATCACATTGCTACACTGTATTTACCATAACGAATGTTTAAATATCACTTTATGTAAATAGAGCATCAAAACAAGCTGAAACCATGTATTATATTAACATGGTACTAACTATAGTCGATTCGAACAATTGCTTTACAGTTCACTGCCGTGGATGCAGGCTTTTCCCACGTGGCGGGGTAAAACTAAATGATCTATTCTCCCTCGCAAGGCCACGTGAACCAATCAGAAATGGACATTCTTAAATGGGGTAGGAGAAATGTGCCCTGTACGTTCTTATGAACCTTGATCTTTCAGGTACAATTCATCAGTTGTGTACAAATAATGGTCTAGAATAATGTTTCAAACACTTTAATACGTATTGATGCAGGGGCTCCATATATGTTCTTGTTTACGTCCCGCTAGTCAAACGTCAGAATAAATTTACAGGTATCACTCGCTGGGCCACTTGCAATAAAAAAACCCAAACAAAGCAAAAACAGGTAAATCAATTAATTTAAGCAAATAGATGGAATACTAAAAACACCTAAATATTGGTATGCACGCCCCATTTAAAAAGATAGAGCGCTAAAGTGGCAAGATTCAAACTCAACTATTCAATCGTATTTTACTCGATAAATCAAAATGGTCTCAATGTCATAATGTGGGTAGTTACAGAATCAAAGCAAAATATTTTACATGTTCATGTACGATTTATTTAGCAAAGCCAGAAAAATCCCCGACAAACACGGCCGCTTCTCCTCAATACGTGGGTGTGTGAGAGTGAGGGTACTCCCTACAAGGCTCACTCCCATTAGTTAACAAGGCGTCCTCCCATTTTATGTATTTTCTACTCGATAGGTACGGAAAATTAATTAGGCGATGTGGGTATGTCATGACTGGTTGATTTCTCAGGATTAGGTGATTTGGGTATGGCAGAGTCGATATACTATGATCATAGGGGATTTAGCAACCATGTTGGAGTGAAGGAATGACAAAACTCTGTGATAGATTAATGAGTGTCTTTTTTAAGCATTATGAAAATGGGAATGGTAAATTAACACAAAATGCCCTAGACCTGTCTAGCGTGTCATGCATATATATATAATAATTTATCAACTGAATAATACATAAAAATACTCTTATGATTATGTATAACATCACATTTTAATAAAAAGATGCATGCGTTGAGCTTGTTAGATGTTTTAAGATTAATGGAAGAGGTAGAAAAGGACACCCCCACTTGGGAACCTGGGAACAGAGAGACGCCACGGTTCAGTGGTTACAGCTATAGGGCCTTCTCTCCTCTGCTCAATATATTAAGGATGGTGATGTAGATGAAGGTTACGCAGGAAAAGTAGGTGATGTGGGTATACTACGTCAACAGACAGCTGTGCAGTCAACCAGATAGTTTGTTGTTTTAACCTGTCTGACAATTGTTACGTCTGACCAAGGAGACAATAACAAGCTGATGTTAACACATGTGATCTAACGATAGTTTTGCGTTCTTTAGCATGTTTTGGAAGGGATGGCCGTGGTGTATCATTTATTCTTTCATTCATTCACATATGTACTTCTTTCTTTTATTATATCTTTCTCATTCATTCACATATGCACTTCTTTCTTTTATTACTTCTTTCATTCATTCACATATACTTCTTGCTCTTCATTCATTCATTCATTCATTCATTCATTCATTCATTGTAAGATTTCGACTGATACAGTAAACTGGCTGAAGTACTGTTAAACGCTGCCTAAGTTGCGATGGAGACGAATCAGGTCACTGTGTGCATTGGAGCATGAGGAGGTGCATACTAATTAGTACAAATGGTAAAGAAAACAAGCGAGTGACCTACCCCTGTTGTAGATTATTTCTGGTCTGACAAATAGGAGAATACCCCATAAAACCTCGGACGAAGAAAAGCCGGGACGGGCAAACGGGAATTACTAAAAATGGAGACCACACTATTAAAACGAAACATGCTAAACTGGGTAGGTACACTTAAAACTACTAGGTAGGTACATTTGGCGAATGTCAGTGGAATTGACAAGACATATTTCAATACAGTTTAAAGATCTCACAACACCGTTTATCAATGTGTCCCAGCATAGTCACTGGAGTTTGGTCACTCTTGATTAGGGCGTTCACAAATAACTTCAACTTCATAGATGCAGGTTGAATTTTGGTATATTTATAGAATACCTAAATTCAAAAGAATCTCAAGGCTTAGTATTCTAAGTGTAATGTATATATTGCTGGAAGTAAAGGGCTTCAACAACCCATGCTTGCCATAAAAGGCGGCTATGCGTGTCGTAAGAGGCGACTAACGGGATCGGGTGGTCAGGCTCGCTGACTTGGTTGACACATGTCATCAGTTCCCAATTGTTGATCACTGGATTGTCTGATCCAAATTCGATTATCTACAAACCGCCGCCATATTGCTGGGATATTACTGAGTGCGGCATAAAACTAAACTCACGAAATTAAACTGAATTGTCATTAGAATTTCATCTATTTTTAAGCCATATGTTTACAAAATAAAGAAAACAAGCAAACGAAAATATTTTCGTCCACGAGAGAGATTAGTCGAATTAAGACCGGAATGATTTCTTTTTTTTTTGTCGTGATAATTATAAACACACTTTCATTCATATATTTACAACCTCCAAGACAATAAAAAAAAGGCTATCAGAATTTAAGTGGAAGTCCAGATTCTTGTACTTGTTACAAATTAGCAGAATTAAGTCAAAATGAGTTGAATTTTGTGCCATGATACTTACAAATATATCCTCATTCATTTACAAAATCCAAAACACAGGAAAAGATGTATTTTGAGTAAAAGTGATTATTCTGGCATATTTTTAAAAAAATCTTCCTGAATTCGCAAAAGTAAGTCAAAATCAGTTGAATTTTGTGTCATGATACTCATAAAGGCACTTTCATTCATTTACATCCTCCAAAACATTAGAAAAGATGTATTTGGAGTGAAAAGGAAATATTTTCGCTCATGGGCCCAATGTTTTTCGCCCATGGGCGAGATGTTTTTGACAATCGGTCTCAATTAGCAGAATGAAGTCATAATGAGTTGGATTTTGTGCCATGATACTCATAAATATGTCATCATTCATTTACAACCTCCAAACCACAGGAAAAGATATATTTTGAGTGAAGGCAAATATTCTCGCCCATGGGCCAAAATGTCTTTCTACCATGGGCGAGAGTTTTCAAAATTGCTCTCATTTAGAGGAAGTAAGTCAAAATGAGTTGAAATTTCTGTCATGATACTCATAAATGTACTTTCATTCATGTACATCCTCCAAACCACAGGAAAAGATGTGGTTGGGGTAAAAGGAAATATTCTCGCCCATGGGCCAAAATGTTTTTCGCCCATGGGTGAGATTTTGTTAAATAGCTCTAAATTAACGGAATTAATTCAAAATTAGTTGAATTTTGTGACATGATACTTATGAACCTACTTTCATCCATTCACAACCTCCAAAACATGGGAAAAGGTGTATTTTGAGTAAAAGTAAATATTCTCACCCATGGGCCAAATGGTTTTCGCCATGGGCGAGGCGTTTTGAAAAATCACTTTAAATTAGCCGAATTAAGTCAAAATAAGCTTAATTTCGTGTCAAGACACTAATAAATACACGTTCATTTATTGAAAAACTGCAAAGCCTGGAAAAAAACATGTAGTTTCAATGAAATTAATTATTCTCGTCCATGGGCCAATATGTTTTTCACCCATGGGCGAGATTTTTTAAAATCGCTGTCAGTTAGCAGAGTCAAGTCACAACAAGGTGAAATTTGTGTCATGATACTTATTAACATTTTTTCATTCATTTACAACCTCAAAAACATTTATTCTGGATGAAATGAAGCACTTTCGCCCATGGGCCTGCCCATGGGCCTACCCATTGGCCACTGTTCGCCCATGGGCGTGCCCATGGGCGAGCGAGTTTAAATTTTGAGTTTTCGAAAAAGTTTTTTTTCATTTTTTCATCCTTAGCACACATACATAACAGCTGCCTGTATAATTTTGCGAAATCGCTTGTGCGAGAGTGGCCACAGTGCTGAGAGTTTCTGGACTTTTGTGAGTCCAGAATTAAATTGTGACGTGTTTTTATTATTATTTATTATATTTCTATGAGGCTGCATTCTTTTGCACAAGTAGATACGAACTTAAATCTAAATCATGGCTGTGGTGCGGCAGATCTACAGACTGTTAGATATCAAACAGTGTTTAGATAACTTTGCGAGTGATAACATAATGGGCGGAGGTGATCTGTATAGAACGCCACTAAAAATGCATACCATTTTATGTGTCTTTTTTGTCCCATTTCTTTCGGGCAGATTAAATACATGTACATTTCTCAATCATCATTCAGTCGGCTAGACTAACAGTATTATATCGTCAATCAGCTATTTTTCACATCACGTGTAGACTCTCTAATAATATCGTAAATTTTGAATGCTCTCTGGTCAGAAGGATTATAAAATCTTTCTTTGTTTTGTGTACAACACAACACTTAGCCCATCTATATGTATTTGAAGGACGGCGAGACTAAATCAGTAGATATGAGTAGTCTATCTCCTGTCATTGGTTCTTGGAGACAGATCTCGTGGGCCGTTGGCTGATTGCAAAACCGTTTATAGTTTAAGTAATGCCCCGCCATGTTCCGTTCAGATTAGGAAAGGACACTGTCCTTCATCACTGTGTTTGACTGTGTGACAGTTTGTGGTATGCAGTTTTCCTGACGACCCTTACTGCCTGGTATACTCTGCACATTTCTAGATGACACATCTCGAGGGCCGTTGGCTGACTGTAGTCCTGTATATGGTTTAAGTATTAATGTTCCTTCATATGTTGAGATAAGGATAGAACACTGACCTTCACCACAATACATGAAAATGTTTGTCTTATACAGTTTGTCTAATGATCCATAGTGTTTGGTATACTGTACAAATTGAAGCTGTGTAATTTCTGGATGCAAAACTTCCTCTCCAAGGTAAAAATAGCTTGGTGTGTTTTAATCTACATCGGTTGTGGGCTTGTGTCACAGAGAGGCCATCGGTCAGGACAAAATGGTATCGGTCGCCATGCCTATGCCGATATTAGTGATATCGTATCAATTCTGTGTGTGTAAATATTAACATGAGTAAGTGAGTTTAGTTTTACGCCGCACTCAATATTTCAGCTATGTGGCGGCGGTCTGTAAATAATCGAGTCTGGACCTGATAATCCAGCAGAGGCATCGATCTGCGTAATTGGGAACCGATGACATGTATCAACCAAGTCAGCGAGCCTGACCATCCGATCCCGTTAGTCGCCTCTTACGACTAACATAATAGCCTTTCATGGCAAGCATGGGTTGCTGAAGGCTTGTTCTATCCCGGACATGGATTGTGCGGCTTCCGCATGAGACTTTCTGCCTGAAGTTATTTCGCGAACCACCCCTTTCATATTCAAAATCTGAACTGCTTCTCTATACCAAAACTGTCTGAATGTGTCAAACGGATGTATGGCGATCAATCACCATACCTCGAAAATATCCTACTGTCATGCTCGTCGATATGTCGATACTTGCTGAACCACGGAAGGGGGACCAGATAGTGTTTGATTTCGCTGACCGTTATGTTAAGCAACATATATTCTGATTTGTATATTCGCAAGATATGCTGATTTGCTAATTCCAACAAAATACGCCCGCTTCCCCATTTCGGTAATATAGGACGTCATCTATTGTCTTGCTGATGATAGCCTTGTGATATACAGAGACGTTAGTGCCTCTTCATAGTCAAATGCCACTGAAATAGATTTGACGCGTTAAGACAATTTTTCTCAATGTTTTGTCATATTTATAAATATGTATGTTAGAAAGTCAATATTCTCACCAGACGAAGAAAAATCATCCACGAGGATAATCTCTTTCAGCAGATGAGCTGGTGATCTGTCCAGGATACTGTGTACGGTCCGAAGTAGGACAGACCATGCCTCGTCTTTGAAACAAATGATGACACTCGCCATGGGCAGGTTTGGCCGGAATGTTTGAGTCTTACATCTTACAACAAAGACAGCTTATACAGATATGCATTCATCAATCACATTACAAAACGTTGCTCTGACATCTATACAGATGTATATACTATTGTCACAGAAAGTGATATATTATATGAAGAAACAGTTTTTGCTTCTGTCAGACTAAAGGCAAATGAAACGTCGCAGTTTTCAGCATTATGGATTAGGTATCAGTGATGTATTCTGATTAACTAATTGCCACTTTATGACTCAACACTTAACACAACATCAAAACAAACATGATTCCAACTAAATTATACCTATTTTAAACACACCAACCTTTGCGATGGTTTTCAAAAGTTTCACTCTTTGGATTAGGCACATCTCAGCCCTGAGCCCAGATCTCAACCAAACATTTTTGGGATAAGACATTAAACCAAGGGCGAAAACTGCGGATCAACTACGCACAGCTTGCCTAGAGGTGGGGGTCCTGATTCCTATGACCTATGTGAATCGCCTTGTGCATAAAATGATCAGGAGCTGTGATGCAGTTGTGAATGCAGGCGGTGGTCACATGTCCTTCCAGTGACGTCGTTGGTGAACAGGATACGACAAACAACACCAAATGCCTTATTAAACAAATGTTTATCAAAAAGAATTATGTTATCTTTTCATTGAGTCCTAGTTTCGTTTTACCACAAATACACCTGTTACTACCCCATCTACACACGGCGTTTCTTTTGCCTTTCAGTATATTACACACACAGAATATGACCATGCAGATGAAAATAAGCTACCCCCTCCTCTCCCACGTCTAGAATATTGATTGTCATAGTGATACGTACTCTTGTGACCTCGTGTCCCGCAGACGTCGGTGAACGGAGATTCTGTCGCTGACGTAGAGGTTGAAGTAATGAACACGGAACATTTTGTCCATTATAGCTTTCTCCGTTGTGTTAAGTTTAGGGGTGTAAGGCACACCGAACTCTCCTGCAACAACGTAGGTGTGGATACATCCGTCAACATACTTTTGATAACCCTTTATCGTCTGGGAAACATAGTGCTTTCATGAAAACAAGACAATTATATCACTGGGTTACACGTCATAGCTTGTGACATCATGTCGTTTCAAAATTCACTCACTGTACGAGCTGCAGTTCAGTTCAGTTCAGTTCAGTTCAGTGTCATTTATTGGAATTATTCAATTATATTTTTCATACAAAAGAATTTTGTCTCTTTATTTTTGGTAGTGCATTCCTACAAGAACCATCTAACCAATTCTCGAAAATCAGCTTTATCAGTTTGGCTTAATAACTATGTATAACATGCACACACCGGTAACATTAATACTTACCTGGGCCATTTTCGGGACTGTTTTTAATAAACTGTGGATATGGTATATCCGGGACTTGCTTATGGTGGAGACTCTCACTGTCTACCACCTTGCCTCCTGGCATCTGTACCTTTTCAGGCGGGGATCCATCCTTCATTGTATACCCCTTTTCTTTTATTTTGTTCAGTAGGGCTATATGATCTATTTTTTGTTGAACCAAATCTTTTGTGGCATTCAAGTACCTAGCGATTCCTGGTTCATTATCTTTAGATCCGTTTGAACCTTTCAATGCCACGCTATGTCGGGCAAATTTGACACCATAGCTCTCTTTCATTCCATCGTCCTCTTTTCCGTTGATTGTTTCATTGTCAGACGATAAATCAACTAGTGTTGCAATAAGCGAATATGTCGTAATGCCCATACAAAGGAGTAAAAAGCGAAACATTAAGCGAAAATATTTCCTCATGTTTAATAGTTCTGTAACACAAGGGTTTGGATATGCAATTAATTCACTCGAACTCGGGTCTGAAAAGGAGAAACGGACGGTATTAGTCTTTGTACGGATATTGTGACAAGTGCGAATATGTCCTTTTAATTTTAATTCAGGACTGACCACATTTCAAAACGGAAGTATGACAAGGCGATGGTAAAACCCTAACGGAATCAACGGCTACGTTGACTACCTAAAGAATTTGGTGTTCCTTCATCTTTACAAATTCTAAAATGCCTCCAAAGACGTTAGTATATATTGACATTTGCATATCACCACAGGTGTACATGGAAATGAAAACTGATTTAACAATCAACTATTATAATTCAATTGTTAAAACATTATATTTTAATGGAGTGAAGAACCACATACAGCAATATTGTTATGATTGGCGGAGAAATGTAACCACATGTTGATACGTTGAGATTCTATCACATTGTGTTTAAATGATAGAAAATAACCCGAAAATCAGGCTGATGAAGCTTGGTTAGAAAAGAGCTTTGGTATGAATGCTACTTAAATGTGATGTTTTGAAATGATTGTTAACACAAGGAACATAGCCATCGTACACATATTTCAGATTATCTCATTCTGTGTGAAACACTGAAACATTAAAACCAACACCAAGATTCGAATTAAACCTACTCCATGCTGGCATCAATGATATTTGATAAGGATTAATTATATGTTTATGAAACCTTCAGAAGGATAATTATCTCTCAAACGTCGTATTTTTTCATACCTGATGCATGTCTAAATCCTTCACAGCGCATAGTCCATGTATCTTCATGCACGCTTCACTTACAGAGCAAGAATTCGAATGATTATAGTTTCAATAACTGTTCTGTTTGCATTTGGTAACACTAACAGTGGCTTGGTTCGAGGGTAACAGGTTGTTACAGACCAGGCCGGAGTCAATAAACGGCCACATATGTGTCACGGACAACGTTATTGTGTTGTGTATGTACAACGTGAAGAATCAGGAGTTTCGGACAAGGGTATTCGATAATTGACGTTAAGTGTTAAGGAAATGTGCTGGGGCGTTCATTACGGGGATCGTTAGTCGTGCTTTGTGACACATCCATTCTTCTCCTAGTAGCAGGTGGTTTCTATCAATGTATTGAATCCACATTTAACGGATCAGTCGTAGAATATACATACGTAATCAAATGTATATTATAGACCGAT
Source organism: Haliotis asinina (assembly GCF_037392515.1). Classification (NCBI taxonomy): domain Eukaryota; kingdom Metazoa; phylum Mollusca; class Gastropoda; order Lepetellida; family Haliotidae; genus Haliotis; species Haliotis asinina. The sequence continues at coordinate 8,339,407 of NC_090283.1, read as the reverse complement.
TATAAGAGAATAAAGGACATCGGCATCTTCTTTTTCAGTAAAACGGCGAATGTATGTTCTTATATGTCAATTGAAAAACATTGCGACAGATAGCTGTATACGAAGCGACTAGTCAAATGGCGCCAACTGAATTATTTCTGAATAACAGAAGATTTATATGGAGGTTTCGAAAGCATATCCGTATGTTCACATCCCCTTGGTTCGGTATTGTTGCTTTCCTTGACTACTTAGTAGCATGTTGCCAGAGCATCCTGACAAGTCTGACAGGAGCATATTATACGACTAAACACTATAGTCTAAATACTCAGATACATTATGATGACCCCTAGTCCAGCTTTAGTTGTATTCTCTAAGTCCGAGTGCCAGACACGGTAATCAAATAGTACCATGTTATGTTGGTGGGTTCTCTCGGTAGGGCTTGTGGTGACAGCTGTCATCACACAACACAGTTGCAACGTGAGAACAAGTAAATCATAACGAGTTGAAATCGCATACAACTAGTCTCAGCCGCGTTGTATGGCAACGGATCTGTCGTAAATTATCGACCAATCAATTTGCTTAGATCCGCGTCACCTCAGAGTGACGTCCCTTTTGTTTATGCTCTCGTCATGTCGGAGAAACGACTGAAAAATGTAACCTCACCTAGGCAATATTTCAGCCATATAGTGGCATTACCAGCGAAGGAAACAATCGACGTATAGGTATGTATTTGTTACAGGAATGTTTATGGAATGAACAACGATCCAGCCGTGATCCGCCTAAAATCCATTGATTTTTGCTGACTGACTCCGATTTATGCTTTGTCTTCAATAATGACTGTGTTTCTTCTTCACTCGACGAATCCATACTTGTGAAATGTCTAAGAAACGAGTTGTGTGTGACTCACATAGACAACAAAGTCGTTCCGATCTATATTGTTACTGCTGCATGCCCCACAATGAGAACGGATCTTAAAGTTTTTTGTAATCACAAAGTCCGTCCAATCTACCTTCCTGTCCCCAGTAGATTTGGTTTCGGTTCGGTGTAGATCCTAACACCGTTACAGGCACTGATACAAGTGTACTGGCATTATCAACTACATGCATGTGTGACATTAATGGGTGAGTGAGTGAGATTAGTCTGTAAATAATCGAGTCTGGACCTGACAATCCTGTGATCAACGACATGGGTATGGATCTGCGCAATTGGGAACCGATGACATGTGTCAACCAAGTCAGGGAGCCTGACCACCCGATCCCTTTAGTCGCCTCTTACAACATACATAGTCGCCTTTTATGGCAAACATGAGTTGCTGAAGACGTATTCTACCTCGGAACATTAATATATAATAATAGGACAATGTATACATTCATGATTCGGGATACAATTCTCCTAGTATACATTCAGCACAACTATCTGATTTCTGATATCCGTCCATTCCCAAATATTCCACTAATAACTCTCATGTTTACCAGTTTATTATTTCTGAAGCAGCACAAGGTAAAAATTAACATCTGCTTACACACTCATCGGTATTCAACTGTGGAGGTCATATAGCACTGTTGTTTCAAAGATATGTTAAAAATTGTTTGAGCTCGTATGTCTGCCAAATATATGTCCGAGAAAATGCATTGCAACACCAGAATAGTACCAGGCTTACAGGCTGTATATTATAAAGCTAAAGGAGACGGTGGAGCATGAAAAGGATTGTTTTCACCTTCTGCGACTGCGATTGTAGGATCACCAAACCACATGAACAGATTGTCTATGTGTAAATAGAGGAATGTATATAACAAATTCTCCAGCGCTTCTACAAGAATGCCTTGTGTGCTTATATGTACATGTCCTTCGCTGTACATAAATAAACTATATACCTATCTGTATCTATCCCAGGCTGCCATGATCCATGTAATAAAGAGGAGCTAAGCTCAAGACTCTACATAAACTGAATCGTGTAGGGGGACAAACGACGTGAGTATTTGTGACACAAAGCAGTAAGAAAACAGCTGGGAGGCCAATTTTAATAACAACCAGAATGTCAATTTTCTTAACCAAATTCTGACTGTGAAAGACGCAGTATGTGAAGGGCTCTATCGATATACCGATTATATGACGCCATATGTCTGCGTGTAGATAAAACAAGAATTGACAAGATTTCGATTCAATCCAGCGTCTATGAAAGGTATATAAAAAAATAACCTCGCTCTGATGATCTTGACTGAGCGGTAATGGTGTGCTGGAGCACAAAACACGACATCGACAGATTGATAAACAGATGTACAGCAACATCCGGCACTGACCAAATTATTTTTTCATTGCATTAGTGTCGAGAACAACAAGTTCTCCTTTCTGTCAACAAGTGCACAACTGATTATATACATATAGTACGTATATATTTCAATATCACTGAAAACGGAAGAAATATTTGACACTATCAAAAAGTAAGGCAGAATGGCCACAAAGTAGGAATACCTATCGGCATCAGAATACTTACACATCTGAAACGGTTATGCCTCAGTATCCTCACAGTATATGTTGTATTTGAGGCACAGCTATACTATCTCCAATACTTTTCAGATGCAGTGTTCTGTGGCAGTGGTTACCGTATGCACCTGCTCCAATGACGCTACGTCATTGTACTACAATTGACTGCTTTGCCTCGCTGTGCACTTATTTAGAGGCGAGATGTCCAGATAGTAACGCATGACAGCCACTTGCTCAAATAGAGTAATGTGAGCAACACCTGGCGGTGTATTCTCAGGAGCGGTAGATACGAGTCTCGTCCATATTTAATGACTCCGGACGATCCATTGCAATTTAACATGCAATGCATTATCAGGTTTTAATTTTGTTCTTAGTTCGTGGAGCTATGCAATAGGCAGATCCCGGTCATGATTTAATTTGAATTCAGACTTATGAATTATCAAAGGATACACTGCTTAGAACCCTTGCGCAATACACCAATGTTGATTCCGAGAGCTTACACCTTCTATCTACCTTCTTGGTTTGAATAATTTTCTGGTTTGAAATGACTTCAGTCAAATGAAACCGTCTCTGAATTTTCGTCATGTGTTGTCAAACGTCAAACGTGTCATCAACGCACTTTTTTCATTCTTAATTGCAAACGCTTGGTTGCTCTGTTGATTATCTTCGCCGTCTGTCAATCAGTGGAAGTAAGTATGTGTTTTGATATCAAAGATAGGATTGTGAAGCCAAAATGCAGTCTGCATTTTCATGTGCACAATTAATCAATGATTTTTTTTAATATCAACAGTTTACATTTGCACGTATCACACATAACATGTATTAACTGGCGAGGCATACTAAACCTGCAACAGTAACACATGGTTACACAAATGACGTTTTGGCATATACACACTTATTCATCATATCATGTTCATATTTTTCAGTGACGTGGACGTCCTGGGTAGAATAGGCATTCAGCAACCAATGTTTGCCATAAAAGGCGACTATGGTTGTCGTAAGAGGCGACTAACGGATCGGGTGATCAGCTTCGCTCACTTGGTTGACACAGGTCAATCCAAACCACTCGCATATGTTGAAAGTATGGATGTCGGTTCTGTCTGCCGCCATGTTTGGCTGCTGGTAACGCACGTTACCATCTTCACCTTAGCTACACTGGGTGATGTCATCGTCAACTACAGAGGATTTATAGAGGATTTTTGCGCATATGGTGAACACATTGTGGTGATACATATGCACTTTGTTTCTTTAAGAAGGAAATGGTCTCAGTGACTGATCATGATTGTCACCTGGTTGTGTGACGCATTGTTAAACAATATTGTAATTGTGTCGTATTGCTTGTGCTAAGATTATGTTGCAGGCAGTTAGCAGCATGATGCTATATTTACACCTGGGTCTCATTCACAAGGCACTAAGGTGATCGTAAGTTACTAAGGTAATTACCTTAGTACAGTGTTAAAGAAAGGAAGTTAAGGTTAACCGTAGTAAAGGTTGCTTCGTGAAAGGAGACCCTGGAGTCAAAAGTCATGATGGAAACTTCAAGAACAGTTTAGTCTAATACAGCATCGTCCAAACCAGCGCAGTATCGAACAGTCTGGCAGCCAACGTATTCAGGGCAACTACATGTTGAATTTTGTTTTATTTTCCTGGTTGAGATGAGCTTGTGGTGTCGGAACGTGTGATTTACTTGTATTTAATTTATCGCAGTTTTCAAGTGTACTTATATATACAGAGTCAAAAAAGAAACTTCACATTCTTTCTTCAGGACACTATAAAAGAACAAGAGAAGGTAAGATGGCTATATTGTTACTATTTCATTGCTGAGATCTGTGTGATGTACTCAATACACTGACAGTGTCACAATCAGTTCCATTAGGCTACACCGCCGTTCCAAAACATGGGTACACACAAAATGTCAATTCACAAGAATCAAAATTCGAATGGAGATTGGTAATCCGCAACCGATTTGGAATGGTCTATGAGGACAGTCGACCTCTAAACATCTCAGTCCTTGTTCGTGTAGACAGCAGAAATCTGTCACGTAGGTTACGTAGGACGATTCTGCTCGTGACGTCACACGTAAACGGCCCGACCTTGGGCGAACAGAAGTGGTGCCAGTTTGTTGTAGACGACCATGCAAGTCATACACACTGTGACGGCAGTTGCTCTTGCGACGTCAATAACTGATCTTCCTGCTTGCAACATGTCAACAGCACGTGCATGTTGCACTTTTGACAATAGTGGTATTTAATGTTCCGTTAGAACTGTGGTCTAAAAGTGTTTTTTTTCAATTCTTGAGGTCAATGCAAACGAATGGATGGGTTTGAGTGGGTTTTGCTAACGTCTTTCTACAGTCGAAAGATAGGGATCCTATCTCGGATACATAGATGTATCATCAGAGAAGAAAATATTAATTATTTTTTAAAACATTTTGTGAAGTTTCTTTTTTGAGCAGTAAGAAGTTAACCAGAGTGTTAAGGAATATAATTGATTCAAGCATCGAGAATAAGAACTTTCAAATCGAATATCAAGAGACAGACATATACAGACAACGGAAGACAACACGTTTTGAGGAACAGACATGATGCAATTGGAAAGAGAAACACACATGCAAACAAATTAAAGAACTCGGGCAATATCGACTCGATCACTATTTCCAGCAAACACACACACAAACAGTAACACCATGTGTACGTTCCTTTACCCTACACGATACCTTCCCCACCCAACAGAACAACACATGGTTGGTGACGTATAGCATTACCTACCTGTCAGACCCGGGAGAAGTTGAGACTGTTTGAATGTACAATGTCTGTGCAAGTGCGTATCAGAACTGCTCCCTATTCAAATGTATGTCGTTAAGAGAATATAGATTGTTTTGCACGCGACTGTGGTGTGGAGACCTCGGAATATACGAATCTATGTTTTCCATGGATGTTAGGAACCGTGACGAAATGTTTATATTGATTTATCCGAAGCTGAGTCCAATGTGTAGATTGGGTACAAAGTTTCCGTCACATGCTTTAGGAACGTAGCAGCTAAATGTGTTACATTATGTGTTAAAAGGCAGCCACTCGAATTGATAGTTTTATCACATGAACTGTCGAACTGACCATGGGAATTCCGTTTGGAGTGACACTCTCTATATACTAGTATATGTACGTACATAGGTACGTACATAGGTACGTACGTGTGTGTGTGTGTGTGTGTGTGTTTGTTTGTGTGTGTGTGTGTGTGTGTGTGTGTGTGTGTTTGTCCAGCCAAACGTCATATGTTTGTTATGAACTAAAAGGACATAAACCATGTATTGATTCATTTAAAGTTACCCTCAAAGGCGACTTCACAGTAGAGAAATACATTGCTAGTAAAAAAATGATAGAATATGTCTTTCGACAGAAAATAGAAAATAGTACTTTACAAAACATGCTTAAACTATTTTGTCAGTGTATTAACTTTCACCTCTATTGCTCCTATGTCTGGCTCGGTTGTCTTACCTGGTCAGCTACTACGACCAGTGTCAATGTCTATCCTGAAAAAGTGCCAGTTCATCAGCTAAAATTGTTTCTGTTCTGATTTATATTGTATTTTATTTGGAATGTACTTCAATAATGTAACCCACTGAGTGTAGTTACGAAGAGGAAAACAAACATGTAGGTCGAAATACAGTCAGCGGTAAAATGCTCAAACAATGTCACCCAGTGCTTTTTTCATATTTTGAGATATTGTTGAAAGATTCTTTTATATCAATAAAGCTGTCTATTAGGTACTGATACATTAATAATGGTGGTGCATATTGTCCAATGAGAGGAATAATTCCCCACGCAGTTTACAGATTACATGCTGTTTACAAAATGTCTGATTCTGCACATCGACCGTAGTGTGTGTGTGTGTGTGCGTGCGTGCGTGCGTGCGTGCGTGCGTGTGTGTTTGTGAGTGCGTGTGGATTCTTTTACGTGTTCTGGGCATTAGTCATTAGTCATTAGTTTCAGAATGGAATGAGCACAATGTAACTCCAGTTAAGTTTGTACTTTATACAGAAACCATGGGTAGTCAATATTATTTGTTGCTGCATTCATTTCACACACTAAACGATATGTTGACTAGGTCCCAGCTTGCAGACAAGAAATCGTAGGATTTGCGTATATATACGTAAAGATTTAGTAACTTCAGGTAACTGGCTTGTCTGGAATCAATTCTTTGATCCTACTTTGTATTTGTTATTGTTCATGTCACGCCCAAGGTGGTCTTTGTCGTTTGATATTCTACCGCACTGACGCATTGATAACAGAATACAGTAATGGATGTTGTTTCGTGTTCGGTGTCCAATGAAATTTAGAGACTATCAATTCGGTCTAGCATTCGCCTAGATTTTGCCTTCATCTCCGTTCCTCCACATCCGATGTGAAACCTTGCTGTTCGCATCGAGTAACCCGGCATGGCCCCCGAAGCGAATCGAACTCGTCCCTGAAGGGCGTGGTATCTGTCGTTCGTATATATTTCAGTACGGTAACATAAAGATTAACATACTCGCGCCCAAGTAAACAGACAACTATTTATCAAATGCAATGTTTTTATACGTAACAGTTTGTTTTCTATTAGCCCATCCACGCACGACCGAAACAAGTGTCTTGTTTTGTGTGTTGTAGTAGTGTACCCCCAAGGTTCTGCCTATCCGACCTCCAAGCAGATTCATCCCATTTCGATTCTGCGCGAAATGATGATTGTTTTGCTATGTTAAAAGTATTCCACAGTACCTAACTGCATATGTTCCATCACTAGGAATCAATATTTCCCAACATAATCAGTGAAAAGGGACCAAGCTAAAACGGCTCCAATTATGCGCGGGTAAAACTGCCCCTATGTTGTAAAGTGAAAACAGCCACCAGAGATTACTTGAAATGACCCCGTACAATTACTCAAAAAAGACGAAATATACGATCCCTGTATTTAAAAAAATCTATTAACTACCCACTGTGTTAAAAAAAAGCATCAAAACACGTAACAAAAGCGTCAATATCATGATTTTACACAACTAAACAAGTGAAAAATCGATTTTACCTGAAAATGTTGATTTTGCTGAGATTTCGTATAAGGATTAGAAAGGAATTGCCACAACACAACGGAAATCACCTTCCACTTGAAATTGTGCAGCCCAGAGCATTCACCATTTGGCAATAAAAATCCAGATAACTTTCAGAAATTGTCATTCGTTTTGAATGAGTTTGATGGTCAAATCACTATGTCACGTATTGACGTTGCGACACCAAACGTCGCCATTGCAAGAATGCTCGCTGGGGATCACCAATCTTCTGTGGCCAGGCGTCTGAATGTTAGTCTGAGGAAGGTATCATGGCTTGCAGCTCGTTGCAAACAAGCTGGTGTTACAAAATGACCGTCCCCGTACAGGCAGATCTCGAGTTACCACTGCAGCTCAAGATCTAGTACATCCGGGTACTACAGTTGCGTGATCGTACTGCCTCAGGACCAGTTTGAAAGAGATTGGTCTGAAAGCCAGGAAACGCGACGTCGGGGTCGTGCTACGTCGTCACTATCGCGCTCATCGTCTCCGTTGTCATCAGGTCTGAACTGGTGTAAACTTTCATGCACTAAAGTCTATTTGTGGACGAGTTATTCATGTTTGAATATGTTATATTGAAATTATATATATTTCTCGTCTGTGCGTTTTTTGTTGTTTTTTTTGGACACTACATACTTGAGCAATTATATGGACATGCAATATATATTGAAAACAGAAAAAACCGTCAAAACAATACCCTCCCTGCCGCACACACGTAAACAACAGTACCACGTGCTGGACCATGTATTTGTTTTTAATTTTAGTGTAACCTGAAGCTATATAATGAGTATTAATTAGAATAAAGACACAGACAACAAAATTCCAATTGTTCTCCAGGTCAGGTTTCGAAGATATCGTCCTGTGTAGTTGTGGCAGAGTTGCGCAGATAGTTTCGAAGTCGGCCTTCGTGACTCATCCGAAAAGATAAGGGCAACAAACTGGCTTCTCTGTGCAGTTCAGGGATTAGTCTGTATATGCCAAGGCGCTGTTCACCAACTTTACTGTTAATTCACATGTGTCAGCCTATTAAGAGTACAAAAACAGTTAACAATATTCTGTTGGCCATCACGATGAGTGATGTCTGTTTCTGTAGTCCACCTGGCGCGTCTGGGACAGTGTATTTCTGTTGATATGGTCTTGCCTGATGTATACAGTCTTTCACCTTTTAAAATAATAAACGAACACTGAGTTACTCAAAGAGATAAGCAAACAGGTAGCTAGTCAATGCAACGAACTGCTACCGGTAATTAATTCACGATGATGTTAATCCATTCAATCTCCTTAGGTAATACGGGTAGCTTATCAATTAGCAAAATAAACAGATCATAATCATCTCCACTTTGACCCTAATGGTGGAAAGTTGACCAGGTGTTGGAGGATGAAATTGCCGATGGAAAGCATCTTCGAACTTCTCATTCTGAAATGTAATGTTTTATTCGCCAAACTTAAATTCTAGTGAATATTGATAGACGATCTGTACATTATTCAGTTCGTTTGAATAATTTCTTCCACGTGTGTTACTTGCGTCATGGCCATCTAAACAGAATATAATCACGATGAAAATGTGAGAGCTAATTCATCTAATAAGTAATTCAAATATAATGCTTTTTTATCTCTCTGTTATGGCTAAGGACACACAACAAAACATAACTGATTATTTTTGGTCTATTTTGGTAAATATGAAGCCATTATCACCCGGGGCCATTTAGTCATGGGGCCATTTCAGCCAGAACATTTACGGCCGTTTCGACTTGGGGCTGTTCTACCGTGGGGCCGCAACCCCAAAAAAAGTATTTAATCAGCGTTTTGTAAAGGGAAAGGGACATTGACTTAACTTACAAATTTGTATCTAGTTAAATATATTTTTGAGGTTGGAGGCACCCGTGAACGGCCACCTCCTCGTGGTGGGTGCTGGGTAATGCCAAGAGCCGTTCAAACCCCCGTGTGGGCCCGGGTCAACTAGGTCCATAGCACCCCATTGCTGGTTGCTGGAGCAACTGAATTGGGCAACCTGTTTGCCGTGGGTTGCGTCCCGTGTCGGTGGAGGACGGTAGTCTGGTGGTTGAGGGCAGTAGGAGCCTGAACCGTGTTCCTGTTGCTCAACACACTACTTTGGCCCTTACTTCACCTAGACGGGTTCACCTAGACCGAGACCGCCTTTTTGCTGATATGCTGGAAATTGATATTGCCTCAGAGATGAAGGAACAAGGTGTGTTGTATGTAAAACGTTTCACTACCCGTAAACACAATGAGATCCAACAAACAAACACCTATTTGTTTTCATTCTCTACTCCGACTGCTCCTAAATCCATAAAGGCTGGTTACTGTCATATCAAAGTGGAAACATATATTCCGAATCCACTGAGATGTTTCAAGTGCCAGAGGTATGGGCATGGCGTCAATACTTGTACATTGTCTGTTGTGTGTGCTCACTGTGGTGAGAAGACACACACAACAGAAGATTGTGACAGTAGTTATAAGAAATGCACTAACTGTTCAGGAGACCATTCCTCTTTTTCAAAAGAGTGTCCAATATGGAAGCAGCAGATGGAAATAAACAAACTGAAATATACCCAAAATATTAGTGTTTCAGAAGCAAAACAGCTTGTTCAAAGATCTGAATTAACAGAAACGTATGCTTCAAAAACAAAGACATCATCTGAGGCGACGAATAAATCAACCAGATCAACTTCAGCGTGCCAAACAGATTTGACGTGGGTGAACACTGATTCCCCACAAAGTTTTGCACCTGCAATAGCTACTCAAACTGCTGAGTCACTTCCTGGCACGTCTCAAAGTCAACCAGAGCCAGATCGTGATCAAAATGTGTCATCTCAATCTACCACAAGGTCTCAATTGTTGTGTAACGTGCAACAAACTGCTAAAGTCAAAAGTAAACATAAGCCGGATTCTTCCCAAAAACAAAGTGGCAGAGCCCCGAAAGGGTCCGAAAATAAGATTAAACTTTTCAACAAATATGGATCACTTGACGACAGGGACGTGTCCGAAAATGTCCATTTTAGGGCACACAGCTTGTCGCCCACCAAAAAGGTACGGGGTAGATCCCCAATAAACCCCACTAAAAGATAGTTTACTCACACAATATTGCACAGTGGAACTGCAGAGGACAAAGGCATAATTATAATGAGTTACAGTTATTGGTCCAGGATTGTACGCCGTCAGCAGTCTGTCTGCAGGAGACCTATTTAAAGCAGACAAATGTTTTTGAGCTACGTCATTTCAATGCTTATCATTGTTTCTCAACTCCGGGTGACAGAGCCACTGGAGGATCTTCAATCTTAGTCAAGCAGAATGTTATCCATAGCCCCATTCCACTCACTACTAATCTTCAAGCAGTTGCCGTCCGACTCACTTTACATGTTACTCTTACATTATGTTCTTTGTATGCCTCACCGACTACACCTCTTCAGAAAACCGACCTTCAAACCTTATACGATCACCTTCCCAAACCGTGTATTATTATGGGAGGTTTGAATGGCCATAACCCACTCTGGGGCGGTACAACTACGAATACCAAAGGTAAACTATTAGAAGAGTTCTGTTCAGATAACGACTTATGCTTATATAATGACGGTTCTAACACATATTTGCACCCTGGGACAGGGACATATTCTGCTCTCGACTTGTCACTCACAAATTCAGAGCTACTAAATGAATTTGAATGGTCAGTCTACAATGACCTCTGTGGAAGTGACCATTTTCCTACTATACTAAATTCTGTAACTCCATCTGATGTTCCTCCATCATCAAGGCGAAATTTTAAAAAGGCTAACTGGGCTTTATATGAAACACTGTGTGTTGAAAACCTTAAACAAGAACGGTTTATTGACGTTCCTGATGCTATTAAATGCTTTTCTGATGAATTGAACGCTATAGCTGATCAGTGTATACCAAAGTCCTCTGCAGTTCCACATATTCGAAAACCATGGTTCAATGATGAGTGCAAACAAGCTAGGAAGGCAAGGAAAAAAGCAGAACATTATTTCCGTCGCCATCCTATGGTGCATAATTTAAATAAGTTTAAAATTTTAAATGCTCACGCGCGGCGTACTTTTAAACAGAACAAACGCCAATCTTGGCAAAATTATGTATCTAAAATAAATTCTCGGACACCTATGTCCATGGTGTAGAACATGGTCCAGAAAATCAAAGGTAAAGGTGCTAAATCTACTGTCCATCATCTTAGACATGGAGATCAGTTACTTACGGATGAATCAGATATCGCAAATAAACTGGGCGAAACCCTTGCTAAACATTCTTCCTCTTCTAATTATTTACCTAAATTCCAGCAGTATCAACAAGAACAAGAAAAGAAAACTCTTAATTTCAACTCAGATAATGGGGAAGATTATAATGAAACTTTTTTCTATTTATGAGCTCCATACTTCTCTTGATCAAGCCCATGATACTGCTACAGGAGCTGATAACATACATTATCAACTCTTGAAGCATTTACCAGAATCCTGCCTTGAAACTCTTGTAAATATTTTTGATGATATTTGGACATCGGGTAACTTTCCTCCCTCATGGCGTGACGCCATAGTAGTACCAATACCTAAACCTGGACGTGATCATACCGATCCGTCCAATTATCGACCTATTTCACTAACTAGCTGTGTTTGCAAGACCATGGAACGCATGATAAACAATCGACTTGTTTGGTACTTGGAAACTAATAACCTTATCACAGATATACAGTGTGGTTTCCGTAAAAACAGAAGTACAGTCGATCACTTAGTGCGTTTAGAATCATTTGTGAAAAATGCGCTGATTAATAAACAACATGCTGTGTCTATCTTTTTTGATCTTGAGAAAGCATATGACACAACCTGGAAATATGGTATTTTAAGAGATTTACATGATTTCGGTTTGCGAGGTCGTTTGCCTGAATTCATAGCCAAATTTTTAAATAACAGGCAATTTCAAGTCCGCGTGGGTTCTACCCTGTCTGATCATTACAATCAGGATCAGGGTGTTCCACAAGGCAGTATTTTGTCTGTCACTCTTTTTAGCATCAAGATCAACAGTTTATCTAAAGTTTTAAACGATTTAATCGATGGATTTTTATTTGTGGATGATTTTAATATTTCTTGTCGTGGTAAAAATATGCATACTATTGAACGGCAACTGCAGCTGTGTTTAAACAAAATAGATAAATGGTGTCTTGAAAACGGCTTCAAATTTTCTAAATCAAAAACCAATTGTATACACTTCTGTCGTAAATACAAACCCCATAAGGACCCAGAACTATTTCTCAGTGGTACCCCAATCAAAGTGGTCAAGGAGGCTAAATTCGTGGGACTTATTTTCGACTCACATTTGACCTTTTTGCCGCATATTAAATCCCTTAAAGCCAAATGCCTGAAGGCACTCGATTTATTAAAGGTTGTTTCAAATTCAAAATGGGGAGGGGATCAGTCTACCCTTCTTCACTTATATAGATCACTGATCCGATCTAAACTTGATTACGGCTCCATTGTATATGGTGGAGCTTGTCAAAGCAACCTAAAACTACTTGATCCTGTGCACCACCAAGGCCTAAGACTTTGTCTCGGTTCTTTTAGAACCTCTCCTATCGACAGTATATATGTCGAAGCTGATGAGCCTTCTCTCAAACTATCTTTACAATACATTACAAAATTAGCTTCTAATGAGTCTAATCCCGCATTTAATTGTGTCTTTAATCCTCTCTACGAGGATTTGTATACCAAAAAGTCTTCCCTTGTTCCGCCTCCTGGGTTCAGAATTAAGCCATTTCTTGCAGCCTCTAGCATTGAGCTGGAAAATATAGCTCCTTTCCGTCTTCTTTCTTCTCCTCCTTGGCAATTGGTTAGGCCACAAGTTGACCTAACATTAACGGCATTTAAAAAATCAGAAACCAACGAATTACAGTATAAACAAGAATATAATCAATTGAAACATAAATATAGCAATTATAAATCCTTATTTACAGATGGGTCCAAGGACGGTGGCTTGTGCCACTGTCATTGGATCCAGAACAATATCTTCTAGATTACCCGATAATAGTTCTATTTTTACAGCAGAGGCTAACGCCATATTGACAGCTCTTAGGTATATTCAGAGACACCCTAAACATAAACAATATATAATTTATTCCGACTCTCTTTCTTGCCTTCAGGCTATTAAAAATATTTCTTGTAAACATCCACTTTTAATAGAAATTATTGAATTGTATAATGATCTTGCTACTGGCCAATACGACATCGTCTTCTGTTGGTTACCCAGCCATGTAGGGATCTCTGGTAACACATTGGCTGACCTTGCTGCTAAAGCAGCACTCACCAAATCTGTGACACCACTGCTTATTCCTTACAGTGATTACAAAGCCACCATTAGATGTTATATCCGTGACCTGATGCAGAAGAAGTGGGACACCCAAGTGGGTATGAATAAATTACATGAGATAAAACCTTACATTGGTTATACCCACTTGGGTTGTCAGTCCAGATTTGAAGAGGTTATTCTACGACGATGTCGTATTGGACACACTAAATTTACTCATGCGTACCTGTTAAAAGGTGAGGATCCTCCTTTCTGTATCCCTTGTGATGAGAGAGTTACAGTCAAGCATATTCTGCTTGATTGTGTTGAATTCTCCATCACAAGGGATATGTATTTTTCAGTTAAAACAATGAAGGATCTTTTTAGCAGCGTTAGTTTTCATTTAATTCTTGTTTTCTTAAAAGAAATTGATTTTTTGACTGAATTTTGAGCAATATGTTTCTGTAAAAAGATGTATTTTAATAATTGGTAGTTTGGATTCGTAACTAGAATTGTTAGTGGCTGTACCCTCAAAGGGGGTTGAAGTATTGTAAAATTATTGTCCTCCTGAGAGGGTACGTAAGTCCAAAAACATTGATAGTAAATTTAAGTCTACCACTGTTTTTAATCGTAGTATTCGTGTTGTTTTAATTGTGGCTAGCATATTGTACACTCGCCAGCGGCTGAAGGGATGGTGTAAATCCAACTAGGGTCCATGTAGGTAGCAAAGGTACTGTAAGTCCCCATGGTCCTAGTATGGTGATCTACCTTCAGTTGTTGGCGATCTATAGCCTGATTTTATAGTGTATTGTCCAAATGGTGTTGTTATTTTTACCTTTCCATACTAGTTTTAATTCCATTTGTGATATTCTAGTTGTTTTACTGTCCGTCGTTGACAGGTTTTATAGCAGACATATAATTAATTTTGATATTAGATGTTCTCGTCACGATATGGCTGAGATATTGCCGATGTGACGTTAAATTTTAACTCACTCACTCATTTGAGGTTGGATATAATCATATAATTCGCAAGCAAAATTGTTGACTGCGAAGCCCCAGTAGGGATTGAAGTGTCGTGGAAACATAGTACCGAAGTCCATATCTCCCATGTTCACATTGACTCTGAATATTTTGGGATTACGTACCCTCTCAGGAGGACAATAAGTTCACAACACATTAACCCCCTTTGAGCATGCAGCCACTAACAGTTCAAAGTCCTAATCTAAACTACTACTCGTTAAAATATACCTATTGTTACGGTTAATAATTTACCGTGATAAAATAACTAAGACAGCTTGTTTGTGCCGGCTAGGGCAACCTTTAACTTAACTAGGCTAAAGGGGCTGTCAAGCCTCGATTTGGGGAATTAGCTATTGGGAGCGAACCTTGAAACAAGAAAGGAGAGAGCTGTGAGTTCCTTGGGTTTATTCAAGCAAGTGTCGAGATGACATTCACAATACACCAATTGATACATAATAATGACATACAAATAATAGACATAACAATGAATATCCTAGTACACTTTCAGTATAAGTCAAGTAATTTAAGCAGTGAGTGGTATAACAGAGTATGTCTGGTAACTGCTTACAGAAACATAATACAAATAATACAACATAACCTAATCTTGCGGGTAAAGTGATACCTACTGTAACGATTTATGACTATTAGGGGTGTAACGCCTAATATTCTAACTACGGTAATGGGTCCACGATAATTACGGTATGTAGTGCCTATTGCATTAACTACGGTTTGGATTAATGTCCGTTATGGTAGGTCGCGCTTGATGCATTAACTACGGTAAAGCCTTACGATTAATGACATTAGTTTTCAACTATCAAAATACATGCATTGAGCAAATACGGTAAACGACATGTAGTGCACAGACTGGACATACGCCATTTAACTCCGGTATTGCAAGACGCACTCTAACTACAATGTTAGCAAATGTTTTCTCAATACAATACGGTACGTGACATAACTAAGTAATATATGTAACTACAGGGGAGAAGGTACAGTTTTAGCTAGAGTGATGCTAATTTGTTTTATCATGAATTATTTGGGTGACTACGGTAAATGTGTCCCGACTGATGTTGCTGTGGACAACGAGCGGTTTCGATATATGCGGAGTTTATCAATAACGTAGAATACCTGTAATACTGTAATGCTATACTTAAAGATGTCGGAATGTACATTTATGTGCTTTACAAACAAGACAATAACACAGCTATATGACAATGTTAACTTTCTAGGATGGCTCTGATAAAATACGTCACTAGATAGGAACAGAATGAAGGCTGAAATTACATGCTGAACTATGCGGGTTTGAAAGTATTATTTCGTGAAATAGGAAGAGAAGACACTGCCATTTTCGAATGATTACGGTATTTGAACAAGAGCACTTGGAACTGAACGGTTCTAATCATAAGTGAAACACTTATTCATGTTTATGAGACATCAAAATACAAATGTTGACTGTTGTAACCTGTTCTGTGAACGCGTATTTGATGCAAATCTACTCGAATATCATTTGATCCACGGAATCTCTTAAAATACGGAATAACTGACCTACATATAAATTCATCATTGCTCGAAATAATTGTATAAACTCTCGGAACTGATTTTGCGACTAAACTACAAGCATCTAGGCTATTGAACACGAATCTAACCTGTATGTACAGATCTAACACGCAAATTGAATAAAACTGGACGAAGACTAGGGATATACATGTACAGCTGTGTGTCGAAAGATAGAAAAGAAATATTCGTTTGTACATGAAAAACATACAACTTGAGAAGCCCACGACGCAATGTGCTTATATAAATACTTCTGGGTAGTGGCTAAGGAGTAATGTAGAACCAGCACTTGTACTGAAGAGTGCTTCAATATAACTCTATCCTTTTAAATCACAAAGAAATAGCAAGTTAGACATAAACAAGAATGAGGTTTAAATGTTTCTTACCTTGAAACAAGAAAGGAGAGAGCTGTGAGTTCCTTGGGTTTATTCAATCAAGTGTGCCTGAGATGGAAGAACCCAGGATTTTATAACCCACAGCTCTACCCGTTTGTCGTTATCAAGTTTCTCCGATGTTGGAGTTTTCCATATGCGTTAACTACCCTATGCTGACAAGGTTTACTATACGAGGTAGGTGGTAAGGAGATGATTACCTAACAAGACTTGATTTTCTTTATGGTATAGACATGACCGGTTTGTGTCAGCTGCTAATCCAAATATCTGACAGTACGTGGTCATGGCATTTACGACAAGACAAAGAGGGTGGTACGATGGTAAAGTTGATTTTCGATTACGGCCTAGTTGGTGGTATAGGTGCTCCTGCTGAGATGGGCCTACCTATCTGCGCTTGACCATGGGATGTAGCCGAGAAGAAAGGCCAGTGCCGACACAGCTCACTAATTTCATCTGTGATTAATTAGTTAAGGCTGGCATGGACGCGTTTACTAATTGCCTGACGCTTTGCTTGCCAAGTTGTGTCATAAACAAGATACACTATGCATAGTAATTGCTCCTATACGGATTTCCTTAGTTAAGAATTATTTTTGAAAAATATAAAAATATATCAGGAAATATATGCACTGTAATAATACCCCTGGGCGTCGTGGAGCTTTTGTCCTCAAAAGCTTTTACAAATAAAAACGGGTTACAAATACCTAGGGCGTACAATGAGAATCAAAGAGGTGCACAGGACAGCTCTTGACAAACGTATTGTACAATTGATTGAAATACAGAAAAAATACGATGGACATTAGATTGGCACATTAAAAAAACATTACAGTATAAGGATTAAAACATAGTTGTTTGAGCTGAAATATAAAGGCATACGACAGGATAAAGAATCAAGGACAAGTTTAAAATGATGTACACGTGAAAAAGGAACCTGAAAACATGAAATGTTACATGGTAGGTAACGGAAGCAGGTTGAATGATGAGGTAGTTTTTAGCGTTCCCTAACAATTTGCCCTCTAAAAGACATTTAAAACATGCCATTTGGTTCCAAAACTTGAAAATACCCATGGTGGACGATTAAAATATATGCGGTAAAGGGTTGCTGAAACACTTTGCGCAATTTGCGGGCACTGAGATGGGAGACCGAGATGGATCTGGGGATGTTGAGTGAACGGTCAGTTAGTTTATTGGTAACATGGAAATCTGGCCAATGGAGCGTCAGTGTAGGAAAGAAATGTCCTGAGACTTGAAGATTTTCTATTACGGAAGGAGGTTGGATGTGCCAGTAGGAAGGACACAGTGTGAGTGGAAAGAATGGGATAGTGACACAATCAGGACCGGAAGTGAGTTCTAGTAGTAGGCAGTTGTTAGGTCGAGAATATTGTGTATAAAAGACAAAGGTGAGAAGTACTGTCAAGAGGATAGTCAGGATTCCTAAAAGGATAGAGACATGGTAGTCAGTTAGGGTAGTGATTACAAGATCAGAGGGATTAATGGTAGTAGATGTGTAGGCATCATGGTTAAATGTTGGAATCAAAGCAGATTTGACGGGAGCAGCATGGGACATTAAGACGAGTGCTGCCGAGAGAGTGCGTAGTTTGAAGAACATCCAGATGACCAAACAGATAGAAAGGACTGATATAATGGCATTTGTGTCAGGCCAGGAGCTAGGGACAGCAATCTGACCATCTAGGAGGGGTTCCGCTAGATTCTGGAAGATGGTATGATCATTTTTGGCACGCTCAGCAATTCGCCTGAGACTTAAATGGGTATTCTTATCTTGTGCAAGTATATTGGAAATTTTGTGAGAGTAAATATAAAAATCTGGAATTTTAACTTGGATGGCCTTTTTGAAATGGGTGTCACCTGCAATGGTAGCAAGGGTGGAAGGATCAAAGAAATGCTGTAGGAGAGCAAGATTCAAAGGGTGCAAACGTGTCAGCTTATCAGATGTGTTGTGACAGGTGCCAAAAGCTGCAGGATAATAAAGTGTTTCTGTGGAAAGTGTACAAGAACAGGGAGTGCCAAGGACACAGAAGGTACAGCCAGGTACCATACGACGTTGACCTGGGCATGTTAGTGAGAGAAAGGGTATTTGGTAGACCAGGACATGGGAAGGATCAACGGGAATAAGTTGCGATGGTTGGGGCTGAGTTACGTATCTAAAATTACACATGGACTTGATATCACTTCTTCAATCCTGGAAGAGAGCAATTGTACATGATGGATTTTTCGAAGCTTGAAGAGGAAAGCGAAAAGGACAGTGAAGAAGTGACTCGCCTGTGCAAGACGATAGCTGAGAGGTGTCAAGTGTAGCATAGTGCTGAGAATCAAATGAGATAGTAAAATATGCTGGGAGATCTAGAAGCTGAGTAGAATGAGATGATGTTTGATTGACTGGTACAGGTAGGGAAAGTGTTTTGTACAGATGAAAAGGATTGCTGAGAGAGGAAATAGTAAACTTGATGGACACATAGATGTTTAGTTTGGTTCTAGCATATAAGAATTGTGCATGTGCATAGTAGAAGGAAGGATCTGTTTGTAGAAGATGAAAGCCTCTGTACTTTTCACATAGGAGACGTGACAGATGATAAATTGTTTGTTGTAAGATCTCAGGAGAGAGAAGAAGTGGTGACAGACGACCTTGAACCAAATCTAAAATGCCTGATTTCAGTTGATCCAACTGATGTTCAATATCATACGCATGGCGTATTTGATCGGCTAGCAGAGTAGAAAGTACAACAAAGGTTGCCTGGAGAGATTTGGTATTTCTTTCAATGGTTTGTGTAACATATTGCATGGAGTCATGGTTGGCTTTGATACCATGTAGTGCATTTGCGAACCGTTTGTCAATGAGTTGCATGAAGGAAGAGAGGTGTTGAGAGTGCTGTCGGAGTGTGTTTATGACATTCATTTCATGCTTTGTGAGAGTGTTAATGTGCTGTGCAAGGATGTTGACATCGTCTGTAGTTGCAGTGCCAAACAGAGTCTTAGAAAAGGCGCCAACAAAACTTAAAAGTGCCCGTTTGGACCTTGAGGGAGAATTCAATTTTGATTTCGGGATCAACGGCTCTATCTGTGCACGTGTGGTGTTGAGGTGTGAGATGCATTTGGTTTGCAAAGAAAGAAGGTGGGTTTGAATTTTTTGGATGAGAAGACATGTAGCATTTGAGGAAGGGCATGTTGACAAGGAAGGGATGGTTGGGTTAGATGGTAACCTAATCTCATACGTGTGAAGCCAGTATTCTGTTGCAAAATGTACTGGGGTTGATGGCTTAAACAGTACTCCATAATTTAGTCGCTGGATCGGTTTTTCAGCCAGGGCAGGATTCACAAATAGCAGCAGTAACGATAGGATAGTGGCTCCCCATGATGGACCTACGACAAAAAGAAACCAAGGGACAAGTCAGAGGGGATGACCATGATGCAGGAAAGTTGTGGCCGCAACATTTCACAGCGTAGCACTTATAAGACACAAGGCAATTTGATTACCTGTAAAGGTTGGTCAGAGCTCATCTATCTTGACCAAAGGTGACATATTGTCTGGAGGAATACCATGGAATATCACAACCTATGATTTTGCAAAATATCTGTGTTTCCGTTTTCGTCTGTGACCCGATCTGGTTCTGTAAGTGTGGTAATCACTTATCAGTTCAGGACTAAGGTTAGAAGCTTGCTCCCAGGTACGCTGTGGGTAACCTTCCCATTCAATTAGGTAATGGGTTTCTCCTGATCTCCTTCTGGTTTTGTGAATGTGCTTCACAGCATATAGTTGATCATCTTGTTGAGAAGATGGTGAGTGAGTGTCGTCTGGTGCATTATCAGGTGAAATTGTTTGTTGGCTTGACATGTGTTGTGGTGTGACAGGATTGTCAGGCTGTGAAGATGTTGAAGGAGTTGGAGTAACTGTTTGTGAAGTTTGTCTATGAGGATTGTCAGGCTTGGAGGATGTTGACTGAGTAGGTGTTGCCAGATGTTGGGTGGGTTGTGACACTTGCATGTACGTGGGCTGGGAGTTGTATAAGGCTTGAGTCTGTTGGCATGTATGAAGGATTTATGTTCTTTGTTTGTGCTTGCATTCAGCAGCTTGTATGTGTGGTTCAGACCAATCCGAATGATTCTCTAAGGCCCTGTCCATTTCTTTGATAGCTTGGAAGAAAGGCCAGTTCTGACTGTGGGATCAGTCATTAGAACCTGATCGCCAACAGAATAGGAAGGTTCCTTGGCTCTGGTATCCTGAAGACCCTTGCTTTTGTCCTGTGCAGTAGACATGTTGTCCTTTGCAAGTGATTTAGCAACATTTAGATTTGACAAAAGGTCTTGGAGATAACCCTGTGCATCTTTGCCAAGAGTGGCTTTTGGCAGCAAAGTAGTGTCAAAGGGGAGATGCATTTCCTTTCCAAACAGGAGGCAGTGTGGCGAACAGAGGGCATTTACCAACTTGGAAGTGAACTGCCTACCTCGGTCAGTAAGGAGTGTACGAGGGGCACCAAATCGTGGAAACGCTTCATTAAACAGGATTGATGCAACCTCAGAAGCTTCTTGAGTGCGCATTGGGAAGCCTTCAGTCCTGCGAGAGAAGGAATCAACGGCAAGGAGAACATACTTGTAACCTTCTTTAGTCTCAGGACCTGGCCAATAATACTTAGTCAGTATTGTTTGACGTGTGGCATCTCGTCCAAAGTGGCAACCACCAGCTTTGGAATCATGGTAAGCAAACAGAAGCTCTTTGCGACAGCAAACAGGGACAGCTAGCTGTGTGACCATGGGAGGGCGGTTGTTTTTTTCTGACCTCTATGTTTTGCAAGATAGAAATGGTACAGAATACCGTCACGAATGTCATACTCCTGGGAGAGTCCTGTAAGACCCTTTAGTTGAGCGTCTGAAAAGGTGGAAGGAATTTCACCTTTCGCAATGTAGTCAATAATAGGACGAAGGTCCAATGACTTACGCTGTCTTTCTACCAAGCCTTCATCATCTAGATCAGTTCCTTTAGTAAAGACCATAGGTCCAGGGGGAGGTGGATCTGATTTGTAGACAAAATCTACAGATATAGACGATGACATGTCATCTCTTTGCGTGTCATCTGATGAAACATCATGTGATGGAAGTGGTGTAGTTGTAGACTTTGTGTGATTTGTATGCTGTGGAACTGTGTCTTTTGAGAACAGTGGTGATTTGTCTGAACATGGAGCTATGCATTTTTGACCTTGTTGATGTCTTTGCGATAAGGCTTTGGAGGATGTGGACATCATGCTGGCTGGTTTTGAATTAGCATGTGGATGAAAAGTGACATTTGAGCGTGTAGAGCTCTTGTTGCCTGACAAAGAATGTGCATATGAGCGAGTGGAGGCAGTCGAGGGTGTAGGTCTCATGTTGCCTGCATTTGGATGAGCATACCGTTGAGAGAGGGCAGTCGAGGGTGTAGACCTCATGTTGCCTGCATTTGGATGAGCATACTGTTGAGAGGAGGCAGTCGAGGGTTTAGACCTCATGTTGCCGTGGGGGTGTGGAAATGACACTTGCTTGAAAGGGATGCTTGACTGGGGTGTGACATGTAAAGTTGGAGTGGGCAAGAGTGGTGATGAAGCAGTGGCATCTATTTGTGCATATGTGCGTGCTGGAGTGATGGGTTTTGTTGAAATGGGTGGGGAAGGTATGTCTTCAGTGTTGGGCTCGTGTACCTGTTTGGCATGTGGGATGCGAGATAGGGCATCTGCATTTATGTTAGCTTTGCCCGGTCTGTGTATAATTTCAAAGTCATATTCTTGCAGCATCAGGGACCATCTACTAAGCCGACCAGAGTCATGTTTTGTTTTCTTTAGCCAAGTAAGAGCTTTGTGATCTGTGTAGACGGAAAATGAACCATTGCCAAGATATACCCTGAAGTTTTTTATACCTTCTAGGACAGCTAGGCATTCTAAATGCGTTATACCCCAATTCTTTTCTGTAGCATGGAGAGAGCGACCCCCATAACAAATTACACGTTCTCTGCCCTGTGAATCCAGTTGACCTAAAATATATCCTATTGCAGTTTGCGATGCATCAGTTGTAAGGATGAATGGTTTTGTTTGATCAGGGTATGCAAGGATAGGTGCAGTTGTTAGAGCTTGTTTCAGCTTTTCAAATGCCTGTTGACAATGGCTGGACCATTCAAATGACACTTCTTTTTTCAGAAGGTTAAACAGTGGGGAAGCAATACCAGAAAAGTTGGCTACAAATTTACGGTAATGTGATGCTAAGCCTAGGAAATGTCGCACGTCATGAACATTTTTAGTAGGTGGGAGTTGTATGACTGAGTCTATTTTTGAGGGATCAACATGGATGCCATCTTTACTGAAGATATGTCCTAAATAGGTAACTTGTTTGGTGGCGAATTTGCACTTGTTTGGCTTTAAGGTGACACCTGCATCTTTAATCTTTTGAAACACTGCCCTGAGGTGACTTAAATGTTCCGAAAAGGTTTTGGAAAATATGATGATGTCATCAACATATATTAATATGTAACGCCAATTCATTTCTTTAAGTGCTTCTGAGATTGTTTGCTGAAAAGCCATTGGGGCATTTTTGAGACCAAAAGGGAGGCGATTCCATTCAAAAACGCCATCAGGTGTAATGAATGCTGATTTGTGTTTTGTATCGGGGTGAAGTGGTATTTGCCAAAAACCACTAGCACAGTCAAGAACACTAAAAATTTTGGCATGGCTATCACCGACAGCATCTACAACATCTTCAAAACGTGGTTTCTTAACCATGACAACAGGGGAGTGCCACTCTGAAGAACTAGGTTGAATGATATTAGCTTCTAACATTTCTTGTACTTGTCTAGAGCATTCTTTCCTAATGGCTGCATTTTGTCTGTAAAAGGGGAGTCTAATGAGTCTGGCATCACCTGCGTCTATTTTGTGATGATGTAAGTGAGTGTGTCCTAAGTCTGACCAATCTGTGGCAAAAAACTGACCTGTGTGATTGTAGAAATGTGTGTAAATGTTGTCGTTCTTGTGTGAGATCAGCATCGCTGAGATCAAAATCAATGTCTTCTGAATGTGATGTGTTAGCACTTGTAGTAGAAGAAGGGGTGTCCGAATCAGAAGTGTCAGGGAGGTCAAGGACAGATGTAGGGTCAATCTCTGAGGCAACAGCAATGACAGTTTTTGAAAATATAGTGTGACATGGCTGTCACCTGCATTAAGTAATCTCATGCAAGCTGACTTAGGGTTGTTTGTAATGAGACATTTGGCACCTTGGAGTTGCATGTCATTTAGTGTTGGAATGGGTTCCAGGAGAAAAACTTGACCTTGTTGACAATGAGAAATTTTGAATGGAATGTCAGCTTGAGAGTGTGGAGGAATAACAACAGATTTGGATGGTCTTACATAACCTCCATTGATTGATGCCAAAGAGACAGACACAAGAGCTTCATATATGTGTAAGCACTTTGAGGGTAGGTCTATGGTAACTTTGTTGGACTCAAGGAAATCAATGCCTAAGATGAGAGAGTGATGTAGGTTATGGAAGACGTGAAAGGTTTGAGAGAGATAGATGTGACCTATGTTGATGTCAAGAGAAATAGAACCTAGAACAGAATGTTTTTCACCTCCTACACCAATGATTTCAGTAAGGTGAGATGGGTCTAAATGAAAGGGTTTGATACCTATCTTGTCTAAGTAGCTCATGCTGACACAGCTAACTGAAGCGCCTGTGTCAACAAGAGCTGTGGTTCTGACTTGTCTCACCTTAACATGAACAGTGTTCTTTGTCAGAGGTGCCACAAGTGAAACAAAATATGACTCTTGCCTGACCCCAGAGTGCTGAGAATCAGGCGCGAGTCCCTATTGTGAGTGCCTACCCTGAGCATAATATGCATGCAAACATCTTTGGCATGGTGACCCGTTAGACCGCAGTAACTACAAATTGTGTTTCTGTGAGGGCAATTGTGAGGAAACCGTAAAAACTCACCACATCCGCGACATCTGCCTCGAAGATGCTGTGGCGTTGACAGTCGTCTTTTACTGGAGCCTGGTTGGTAAGGAAAGGGTTGCTGCTGCGCTGGGCTGTATGGCTGAGGATGGAGAGCTGAGGCTGGATAATGCTGTGTGGGTGGTGCTGGGTGGTACGGCTGTGGTGGTGGCTGGTACTCTTGTGGTGGCATCTGGTACTGCTGTGATGGTGGTACTGGATGGTACTGCTGTGGTGCTGATGTGGGTTGGTACTGATGTGGTGGTGGCTGGTACTGTGGTGGTTGTGGCGGTGGTGGTGGTGGTTGGTATGGTTGTTGTGACTGTTGGTGGTGTTCCCGGGGCTTTTGCTGCTGTGGACCAGTTGAAGGTATGGCTGACTGTACAGCACAGGCCTTGTTTGTTGTGATCAGAGTGGCCACCAAGTTAGTTAACTGCTCAACTTGTTGGACCAAACTAACCTCTGCTGTGCTGGGGGCCTGCGACTGTACGGCCAGCTGGGCCTGGTGACGAACCTCGTCCAGGGTTGCAGGCTCCTTTGTGTACACCCACTGCTTAATCTGTGGGAGTAGCCCATTGATTGCAATAGCTACTATCACAGATTGAGGCAAGCTGGAATGTAGCGTTGATGACTGCACCCTAGTGATGAAGTCTTCAACCTTTTCATGCTCCTTCTGCGCCATGTGGAGAAGACCCATGTCAAAGGCCGAGGAACGCCGGAACCATTGATGGAAGGCTGCCTTCAACAACTGCATATCCAGTTGTGTGGTTTCAGGTAGGTATAAAAATACATGAGGAAATATATGCACTGTAATATAACGTACGAAATCCCCCTTGAACCACCAAAATAGGACGAAGACAAGTCATAAACGTTCAAGTTGTATTATTATGCAACGAGAGCAAGTTACACAAAGTCACAAGTCGATAGTCACATTACTGATGGCAAATACAATACAAGAGAGACAAAATCTAAGTCAATGGGTCGCAAGATATATATAGTAGCAAACTCACCAAAGTCTTGGTGTGAGAGAGAACAGCTTTGCAGAATGTAAACACAGCGATCGGTGCGACAGCAGATAATGTAGATTCAGGCGTTGACGTGTTTTGATGATGAAATGTGGCAGTGATGTATCCTCCAGTTAATATGAATGAGTGTCGCCCTCAACACGACAACCAGCCTTTTTATATATTCTAAGTCATTTCCCGAAAGTGCGGGCACTTACGACAATCGTCAACACTATAGAATACCCTCGAATAAGTATCCCGGAAGTGAAACATAGAAAACTAGGAACAGATAAATTCCGGAATGTCAGAATGCTAAAAGTGTTGACCAGATATTAAAACGAAATGTGACTCATAATATTTACTATTCAAAACACTAAACATTGTGACCCAATAATAATTAATGCTGAATTAATAACTGAAAATATATGGAAAATACATACTCGTAACAATATAGTATCATCTCCTAAATATTTTAAAGTTATATTACATTCTTACTGATAATACCCTTTTTAGAATGATTTTAGTAAGCCATGCTTGTGGCGTGTGAGGCGACTAACGAGGAGGTCGGGTGGTCAGGTTCGCTGACTTGGTTCGCACGTGTCATCGTGTCCAAGTTACATAGATTGTTAATACCTGGGTTGTCTGGTCAAGACCCGATTATTTATAGACCGCCGCCATGTAGCTGGTATATTGCTGAGTGCGGCGTAAATCTGAACTCACTCGTTCACTCACTCAAGTCAATATGACGTCAGTGTGCAACGTCATGTCACAACGTTGTGACAACGTAAATGGGAGTCCACGGAACATCGTTGTATGGACTCACGCATAACAGTGTGACAACGTATTTGTGAGTACACAGAATATCGTTGTATAGACGTTTTGTCAACTTGAAACTGTTAGCTGGAATTACCATCCACAAACAATTTGTGGTGTACCCCTATGGTGTACATCCACACTAGCAAACCATTACTCAACCTTATTTAATACCTCCACATAACCATTTTAAACAATAGGGGAATCGATCCAGGCTGGTTAGTCCAACTACATTGTTACCCAAATATAGGAAATAGAGTCTATGTGTATGTCGGACGTATGTGTTTGGTTATTACTTGCAAATACAGGCCAAGCAGACTGGCAGCAAACCGACGGCGCATGCAAGAAGCGGGGTACATTTGTCACAGCAACCTCGACACTGATGTGCTGATATACACAAATGTGTACAAGTATATTTGCGCCAACAGCCAAGGTTAAACAGCAACTGAAAACCGGAGGGTCGTAAAACAAACATGCAGGGATTACCTGTATCTCTAAGAAAGTCATTAGATACATTTAAAAATAACTGATGTAATAGCGCCAGCGTTTCTAACATTACTGGAATTGTTTCTTTGCTCTTGAAGCGTTCCTACAATCAGAGGGGTACTTAAAGAGTGGTGTAACGTCTGAGACAAGACGTCGGTGCCAAATCTTCTCCAGAGATTATGAGGCCAAATGTCGGTGAGATGCTAGGATTCTTCACGCGCGCACACACACACACACACACACACACACACACACACACACACACACACGCACACACACGCACATAAATTATATATATTATTATTTTGATACCTTGAAGAGAGTATTTAAAATATTACCATATGGAAGTGAGGAAATGAAAGTTTCTTGAGTAAACTTTGATACCGTCCTGTTTATTTTAATGTTTATCTGTGGGCGTGTTGTTTTGTCGGTGACGGGCGATGTTTTGCTAATGATGTGGACGCGAGAGGGGAAGGAGGAGGGGCGGGATTTTGTCTGGTCTTGCGTATACTCCATATCATCTGTTCAGTCTTTGGTATTCAAGGGGTCGACATAATGGTTTTTACACAGTAACGTATATTCTGTAATCTCGACTTGAAGGAAGGTAAATTCTGTAATCTCCACTTGAAGAGTTTCACAGACTACACAGTGACGTAACCTGTAACTGTTTTCAGTGAAGAACCTGTTTGCGTCCAAAACCACCTGAGTAATACATTAGAGTGTTCGTTGTCTGGAGCGACTCCGGTGCTGATTGGGAATATGACCAGATTATATTACAACTCCTTCTTGGACAACTGCCATTACTTGATGTAAGTCAGTTCTCAGATGCGACCTGTTTACATTCTGATATGTTTCTTTCTGAAAACATCAGATCCATCACTGTATTCAAATTTCGTAGCGTTACACGATTTGCCGAATCCGAGCTTCCGAGTAGAATCCATATAAGATTTCAGTCCAATATTCTATCTGAAGTTTATCAGCGAATCATCTTTCAAAGTTGCGTAGTTCAGCTGCAGTATTAGCGAGATGGTAACATCAATCTGCCAGCACTCCTGTTAGTATTATTGGTGCCGCCTTCAAATGCGCGTTTTACAGGCACCAAGCACATCACAAGGTGATGTCATGAAGAAACAGAAAGCTTACTAAATTTAGTTTGGATAACGCTACTTACTGCAAACACATCTTAGACAACACCTGTTACTAGCTGAAACTTGTACTCATGTGTATGTCCCATTGATACCATTTCAATACATTATATATTTATCATTTCTTCGTCATCCTTTGCTTCAGGGAGTGAGCTATATGTGAGAAGGCAGCTTGTTTCTGTGAGTTCAAACTGGAACTGGAAAACTTCTCAAGACTGCTGATTTTAGAATAAATGAAAAAAATCATTGTCTCCCATATTGTTGTCACAGTGTTTTACAGATTACGATATTCTGACAGACATGAACGTCTCATGACATCATACCCTTAAGCTTTGTGTTGTAACGCATACATAGTGAAGGAATATATGTGAAAGTACAGATGTTCCTTAGTTGACGGCCAGGTGTCCTCGAGGTATAAATTGTGTAGTCAGACTCGATGCAGGCCTAGTTGACGCATGTCGTCGTTTACTGGAGGTGTTGACCCACACACTTTTATTAACATACCGTGTAATGTTTATCATGGAACGTTAATCAGTATAATTATGAGAATATTAAGTACTGGCTAAAAATATTTTTAGACATCGTTGCCATGGCTGACGTAGCTGAGACACATAGAGACATGTATCTTACCTATGGCAGCTGTGACAAAAGGTGACTCGAAGGTTATAGAGAGGCATGTACAAGTTGGTATTCATTAATAAGACTACAGATGTTATCTATGTCAGCTTTATTGTGTACACAAAGTTTCTGGGTTATCCCTTGCCCCACCGTCAGATGAACACTGATACTAATCTATATAGCATTGTTTCAGCGGATTATGTGGGTAAGCGGTACAAGCCAAGGAGTGTACAATGAGGTGGGTCGAAGGCCAAATAATATGATTTTACGACACTTCGTCAGTAGAATAATGTCCCCGTTGAGTTACTTCCCTGAGATCGTCCCGGACAGCTTCCCTGATCTACTGTTGTTCTTTTGTGTGTGTGTTTGCATTAATGGATAAATAGACATGATGTATTTTTAGAAACTGAGAACTGTTACACTCACCTGCAAATATATTTTGTATTAGACTCTAGTGAGTACACATTACTGTTAACGTTTGTGAAGGCTTAACTCTGAATACATATGATATAACTCTGTTCACGTAGATCAGAAGCAAATAATAATATGATCTTGTTACACGAATAAACAAAGGACTGATTCTTGTCACCATGCAGTCAGTATGGTCCTTCGTATAACTTCATTTCATGTCATAATTAAATTCTCGCTGTATGTTCAGTGCAGAGGGCTGTATCTTACAAGGAAATAGTGTGATGAACGTACGTTATGTCAACAGTGATAGGTTACCGATACCAACCCAAGTGGAGCAGATCTATAAACTTTAAGTGACGGCGTTGTTTTTGTGAAGTATGCGTTGAGAAGAAAACTGCCAAATGTTCACAATCGCAAGGGAATGATGGGTGGTGAGCGGGCTATGATAAAGAGAATGTAATTGTAAAATACATCTCCATATTTAACTTCTTAACCGCACGCGCGCACACACGCACAACTCAAGTTGTAGCAATACGTAGGAACGAGATGCTACACAGCAGTCATAACAGTCAAACACTCTGGTGATTCAGATTCAAAGTGATTTCTCGGTTGCTGTTACTCCCGCTGCGCTACCGTCTATAGGAAACTGACATTTGCATGATGATTATGTAACAACTTTTTAAATGGCAATCTTATCTTATTACCATATTATTATTATACAGCATACATTTTTAAATAAAATAACCAATGCTCTTTTTTGCCAAAACCCAGTGCCCAGATGAAATAAACAAGTATATATTTAGTGCGAAAAGAAACGTTGTCTACTGAAACAGAAAAAATGAGACTTCACACCATATCATTTTCTCAAATTTTCAGACATCCATTAGCATACTGAAATGCATACCTCGGTTCAACAGTTTTAGAAACTGCAGAATATTATGGAAAGAATCATGAACTGAAAGGTAGATACATGACAATGATTAGGCAAACAGAATTGCCAATATCTCCGTCAAACGTGACGCCATGGCCGACGTAAAATCACCCATCTCGACAATGGCATACATCGGCAATGAGACATATACAGTGGAAAGTTAATACGGTTACCTAGTGTACGTGGAAGCCCAGCCGGCAGGACTGACATTGGATCCATGACGGGGGCACGTTGAAGGGAAGAGCATATTTGGTACCAGAATTAGAACAGATTCTAACAAAAGAAAAAGTAGAACACAGTCAGTGTAGAGGAAGGAAATGTGAGTGAGGTCATGTTCCATAAACATGGTGAAATTCAAGTGCAAAAGGTGGCGACCGTGGCATTGGAGAACTAATGTACGTCCTCCCTTTAAGGAACGAATAAACTCGTTTTTTGTTCTCTTTTAACGATTACATATGGCAGACTTGTGGTTAGTCTTAAGCGGGACACCAAACTCATGCTTAAAAAAAAGAATTTAAAGTTGCCAAGTCGTCTGCTTCACTCTCGACCGTACTTACAGTTTTCATTTTTCACAACAGCTGTCCTGATTTCAGGTTTTGTGAAACCCGTTAACGAAATATTTACCCCCTGAAATGTAGAGGAATTCTGCATAAGCCCTCCTATCTATGCCGTCACGGAAACGCGCCTCTGTGATTGGTTAAAATTTCGTTCGCGGTTGAGAATTGTGCAGTGCTGTCAAAAAGGTCGATTGAAGGTAACTAAGTATCGAAATGAGGAATTTTTTTAATGACGGGGTTCATTTATCACGATACCAATCAGTGAATTATGTATTTGCACCTGGCACCCGTGGCGAACCACCTCCTCGTCGTGGGTGCTGGGTAACGCGAAGAGCTCGCCGACATCCCCGTGGTGGACCCGGGGGGATATTTGGTCCACCAACCCGTTTGCCGTGGGTTGCGGCCCTGTGTCGGTGGAGGACGGGAGTCTGGGGTTGAGAGCACTGGGGACCTGTGACCGCGTTCCCTTTGCTCAACACACCCCTTCGACCCTTACTTCACCTAGACGGGTGGTTGAATGGGCCCGTTTCAACCAATCGGCTGGTCACGCCAAGCCCTGAGTGTTACATTTTGTAATGTAAAAATTTGAAAAGTTTATCCTTGTAAGTCTTGGCAAATTTTTGGACCCTCATAATTTCAAATATACACTTTCATGTTTTTGCCTAGAGTCCTATGCCCAGAAGGCGGTGGCTCATGGGGCAATCTGGTGGAATGATTAAGCTTTAATTTTTCTGCTGGAGTATATCATCCGGGTATCCTTGGTGCTGCAAGCTGGAGATCCGCTTGTTTTAGCATTGTCCTTGTGATACTCCGTGGTGGGTGGGGAGCTTGGATGATGAACCAATAAATACTAACCATGGAATACCAAACATCTACCAAAAAAACAAAACGTCCACTTGACATTGATCTTGATGATACTGAACACAGATCTACTAAAGCATTTGACTACTGGCCACGCTTTATCGTAATTGAGACGCTGGATAAGACACCATTGAAATTGAATCCTTTTGCGGTATCCAAGGGAATACAAGGAATTGCGGGTGAAGTAAAAAACATCAGACGCTTGCGTTCAGGTGCTTTACTTGTTGAATGTAGTAAGCGGCAGCAAGCCACGAACCTGATGGCGATTGACTCGTTTGTGAACATTCCTGTGTTGGTCTCAGCACACAGAACTTTGAACACCAGTAAAGGAATAGTGCGAGACCGTGATCACTTGTTTGCTGATATGACAGAATTTGATATCGTGTCAGAGATTAAGGATCAAGGAGTCACTTTTGTTAAGCGATTCAAAACTCGTAGAAATAATGAAACCCTTGAGACAAACACATACCTGTTTTCCTTTTCGTGTCGAATAGCTCCAAAATCAATAAAGGCTGGCTACTTTAACATCAATGTGGATACTTACATTCCTAATCCTTTAAGATGCTTTAAATGCCACAGATACGGCCATGGTGTCAATACATGCAAATCATCTGTTACATGTGCTCACTGTAGCGAAAAAACTCACACGACGGAAGACTGCAACAGCACTTTCAAAAAATGTTTTCATTGTGAAGGAAATCACTCATCCTTCTCAAAAGAGTGTCCCATTTGGAAACAGCAAATGGAAATCAACAAAATAAAATTTACACAAGACATTAGTTTTGCTGAAGCCAAAAAACAAGGGCAAAAATCTGAAACTTACGCTTCCGTATCTCGATCAACGTCTGATACAGCCAAAATAACCAAAATATCTATGAGCTGTCAAACCAACTGGACATGGATAAATACTGATTCACCTCAGATTCTGTCACCTGAAATATCCACTCAGACTGCGGAAGTACTTCCACACTCATCCCGTATTCAGGATGCATCTATATCTAAGGCATCTAAATCCCACTCACAATCTAAATCTGATTCTCAAACAAATGTGAAAGACATTACAAAACACCCGGTGAAAGCAAGAAATGTATCTTCATCACAAAAATGTCAAAGTGGCAGAGCCTCGAAAGGTTCAACAAACAAAATCCAGCTGTTTAACAAATTTGGATCGTTGGAGGACATGGATGCGTCCGAAAATATCCCCCACAGGGCACATAGCTTGCCACCCTCTAGAAAGGCAAGGGGTAGATCCCCAATCAATCCCCCTAAAAGATAGTTTATTCAAATAATATTGTACAGTGGAACTGCAGAGGATTGAGGACTAATTTGCATGAATTACAGCTAATAGTCCAAGACTTTACACCTTCAGCGTTATGTCTCCAAGAGACATATTTAAAACAAACAGATACATTTGACCTTCGTCATTTCAATGCATATCATTGTTATTCACCTCCGGGTGATGGAGCCACTGGCGGATCATCCATTCTAGTCAGACAAAACGTTATTCGAAGCCCTGTTCCACTTATTATTAATATGCAGGCTGTTGCAGTGAGAATTACTTTACAAGTAGCGTTTACTCTATGCTCTCTCTATATTTCACCGTCTTCAACGTTTGCCAAAACTGATCTTCAAGCTGTATATGACCAACTCCCGAAGCCCTGTATTCTAATGGGAGATTTAAACGGACACAGCCCACTCTGGGGTAGTGTAACTACAAACACTAAAGGTAAGTTGTTGGAGGACTTTTGTTCTGACAATGATTTATGTACTAAATGATGGTTCCAACACATATTTACACCCTGGTACAGCGACCTATTCTGCTCTAGATTTGTCACTTACAAATTCAGAACTACTAAATGAATTCGAATGGTCAGTCCACGATGACCTCTGTGGAAGTGACCATTTTCCTACTATACTGAAATCTGTAACTCCATCTGATGTTCTTCCATCATCAAGGAGGAATTTTAAAAAGGCTAACTGGGCTTTATATGAAACACCGTGTGCTGAAAAACTTACACCTGAACGTTTTATTGACGTTCCTGATGCTATTAAATGCTTTTCTGATGAATTGAACTCCATAGCTGATGAGTGTATACCAAATTCCTCTGCAGTTCCACACATAAGAAAACCATGGTTCAACGATGAGTGCAAACAAGCTAGGAAGGCAAGGAAAAAGGCAGAACATTATTTCCGTCGACATCCCATGGTGCATAATTTAAATAAATTTAAAATTTTAAATGCTAAAGCGCGGCGTACTTTTAAACAGAACAAACGCCAATCTTGGCAAAATTATGTTTCCAAAATAAATTCTCGGACACCCATGTCCAAGGTATGGAACATGGTCCAGAAAATTAAAGGTAAGGGTACTAAATCTACTGTCCATCAACTTAAACATGGAGATCAATTGCTTACTGATAAATCAGATATTGCTAATAAACTGGGCGAAACCCTTGCTAAACACTCTTCCTCTTCTAATTATGTACCTAAATTCCAGCAGTATCAAAAACAACAAGAAAAGAAAATTATTAACTTGAATTCAGATAATGGGGAAGATTATAAGGAAACATTTTCTATTCATGAATTCCATACTGCTCTTGATCAAGCTCATGACACTGCTACAGGAGCTGATAACATACATTATCAACTCCTGAAGCACTTACCAGAATCCTGTTTAGAGACGCTCTTATATATTGTTTTATGATATTTGGACTTCAGGTATATTTCCGTCTTCATGGCGTGACGCCATAGTAGTACCAATACCTAAACCTGGACGTGATCATACCGATCCATCCAATTATCGTCCGATTTCGTTAACTAGCTGTGTTTGCAAGACGATGGAACGCATGATAAATAATCGACTTGTTTGGTACTTGGAAACAAATAACCTTATAACTGATATACAGTGTGGTTTCCGCAAAAACAGAAGTACTGTCGATCACTTAGTGCGTTTAGAATCATTTGTTAAAAACGCACTAATTCAGAAAAAACATGCTGTGTCTATCTTTTTTGATCTAGAAAAAGAATATGACACAATCTGGAAATATGGTATTTTAAGAGACTTACATGACTTCAGCTTGCGAGGTCGTTTACCACAATTTATAGCCAACTTTTTAAATGGCAGACAGTTTCAAGTTCGAGTAGGTTCTACCCTGTCTGATCATTACAATTAGGATCAAGGTGTTCCACAAGGCAGTATTCTGTCTGTCACACTTTTTAGCATAAAGATAACTAGTTTATCAAAGGTTTTAAACAATTCAATTGATGGATCGTTATTTGTGGATGATTTTAAATTTTCTTGTCGTGGGAAAAATATGCATACTATTGAACGACAACTGCAGCTTTGTTTAAATAAAATAAATAAATGGTGTCTTGAAAACGGCTTTAAATTTTCTATATCCAAAACTAATTGTATACATTTTTGCAGAAAATATAAGCCACATCAAAGTTGTAAAGGAGGCCAAGTTCTTTGGCCTAATCTTTGACTCCCATTTAACATTTCTGCCTCATATTAAGTCCCTTATAACTAAATGCCTGAAGGCTCTTGACTTGTTGAAAGTTGTTTCCAACTCAAAGTGGGGAGTGGATCAAGCTACCCTCTTACACCTATATCGATCACTTGTCCGTTCGAAACTCGATTATGGCTCCATCGTATATGGTGGAGCCTGCAAAAGCAACCTTAAACTTCTTGATTCTGTCCACCATCAAGGTCTAAGACTTTGTCTTGGGTCTTTCAGAACTTCACCTATTGATAGTCTCTACGTTGAGGCCGATGAACCATCTCTTACTCAACGTCATATAGAATTGTTCTTACAATATATTACTAAATTATATTCTAATGAATCTAACCCTGCCTATAATTGTGTGTTCAATCCGCTTTATGAGATTTTGTATAACAAAAAGTCTTCTCTTGTTCCACCTCTTGGGCACAGAATTAAACCATTTATTTCTTCTGCCGGCATTGAGCTGGAAAGTATATCGCCTTCCCGTCTTCTTTCTTGTCCTTGGCAATTGGTTAGGCCACAAGTTGACCTAACATTAACTAAATTTAAAAATTCAGAAACTAATGAATTACAGTATAAACAAGAATATCATCAATTAAAACATCAATATTGCAATTATAAATCCTTATTTACAGATATGTCCAAGGACGGTGGCTTGTGCCACTGTCATTGGATCCAGAACAATATCTTCTAGATTACCAGATAATAGTTCTATTTTCACAGCAGAAGCAAACGCCATATTAACAGCTCTTAAATATATCCAAAGACACCCTAAACGGAAACAATATATAATCTGACTCTCTTTCTTGCCTTCTATCTATTAAAAATATTTCTTGTAAACATCCACTTTTAATTGAAATTATTGAATTGTATAATAATCTTGCCACTGGCCAATACGACATCGTCTTTTGTTGGTTACCCAGCCACGTGGGCATTTCTGGTAACGCAATGGCCGATGTTGCTGCCAAGGCGGCACTCAACAAATCTGTGACACCACTTCTTATTCCATACACTGATTATAAAGCTACCATTAGATCTTATATCCGTGATCTGATGCAGAAGAAGTGGAACACCCAAGTGGGTATCAATAAATTACATGAGATAAAACCTTACATTGGTTATACCCACTTGGGTTGTCAGTCCAGATTTGAAGAGGTTATTTTACGACGATGTCGTATTGGACACACTAGATATAGTCATTCATACCTGTTAAAAGGTGAGGATCCTCCATTTTGTATCCCTTGTGATCAGAGACTCACGGTCAAGCATATTCCGCTCGACTGTGTTGAATTCTCCATCACAAGGGATAGGTATTTTACAGTTAAAACAATGAAGGATCTTTTTACCAGCGTTAGTTTTCATTTAATTATTGGTTTTTTTAAAAGAAATTAATTTTTTGATTGAATTGTGAGCAATATGTTTCTGTAAAAAGACGTATTTTAATAATTGGTAGCTTGGATTCGTAACTAGAATTGTTAGTGGCTGTACCCTTAAAGGGGGTTGAAGTATTGTAAAACTATTGTCCTCCTGAGAGGGTACGTAAGTCCAAAAACATTCATAGTAAATTTAAATCTACCAGGCTTTTAATCGTAGTATTCCTGTTGTTTTAATTTGGGCTAGCATATTGTACACTCGCCAGCAGCTGAAGGGATGGTGTAAATCCAAATAGGGTCCATGCAGGAAGCAAAGGTACTGTAAGTCCCCATGGTCCCTAGTGTGGTGATCTACCTTCTGTTGTTGGCGATCTATAGCCTGTTTTTATATTGTATTGTCTAAATATTGATATTAGTTTTAACTTTCCATGCTAGTTTTAATTCAAATTGTGATACGGTAGTTGTTTTACTGTCGACAGGTTTTATAACACACATATATTCCTTTTCAGTGTTTTGTTCCCGTCACGATATGGCTGAAATATTGCCGATGTGACGTTAAATATTAACTCACTCACTGTATTTGCACCTCATAGAGTGTGTGTGATCTTTAACAGTCTAAACTGGCTGTTAGTGATTAACAACAGCTTTGAGCAACAGGCATTCATAACGATTCGTTAAAGACTGTAGTAAACGGCGTGTACTCTTAAAAAAAGGAGGAACTGTACTTTCAAAGTACGATTGTCGAAATTGGGAGATATGTGGGATTGAATCAATGTTCATACAATAATAATGGATGTTTTGAGAATGCATCAGTACATGGATTTCATTCAAAGCAAAGCTGTTCGTTCAGTTGTCCCCCTTGTTGGGTGACTGGAGTATGACATGGAAATTTGGACCCTATAAACCCTGACCATGCATAGATGCAAGAAAATTAGCGGAAAAAAGGTCTGTAGTAATTTATCGACCTGCCTGAAAAACGTCAAGATTCACAATGACACCACGTGCAAACACAAGATGAATGTCATTGTAACATTCCTCAGTGGGTTTTCTTTCTACCAGACTTCAAAGTTCAGGTTCCCCTGTTTTTTTAAGAGTATATATTCCTTCATGCAAAGGCAGCTTTATATTTACATTCAGTGCTGGTCACGAGAAGAAGCTTCATATTAATATTGTGATGAAGGAAATGTCCTTTCCTGAACACTGAACATTGAACGTTAAACATGATTTGAACTGTTGTGCCCTAACGTTAAATTATGTCAACCAGGTGCTCATGTTGTCCATTTCGAAATACACAGTACGACTACCTAATTGTATATCTATACAATGCATTATTTAAATGGTTAAAATAGCTCATGTTTTGTCGAAAGAGTGGTAAAATCTGATTTTTATGCTGGAGGGTAACATAACAATCTCCTGGCACAGAAACTTCGTGATGTAAATGTTATTCGAAATTCCGCGCAAACATTGTTGTACGCTTGCACTGGACGAAAAGACCTACATTGCTCTGTGTTATTAATTAGGAAATAATCATATTGTGTTTACATTTTGGAAGTGTATATAGTTGGTCGAACGCTGCTAAATATTTAAATCCGAACGCGTTGGTGAACCGGCTCTCAGAAGTGGTTATTAAATATTTTTTCACTTCTGATTTTTAAGTAATAGCAAATTAACTAAAAACTAGCACACGTAAATGTCATGGTACAATTAGAGCTAATGTGTATTGTCACAATCTAACAAAAGGGAGGGGCAGTGGCTGTGGTTTCATTACCATGACGTCATCAGGTGTGTGACGTCACTTTACATTTGACGCCAGTTCAGTCGGTTCAGTCATAAACAATAAAACGGCAAACACCACGTCAGTGTACGTAATGACACGTTCTCCCTCACTGTCAACATCAACACTACAGTCCCTTCACTGTTTACATCGAAACACCAGGAAATCCTAAGTATGTAAGTTGTCTCTCGCCACTTCGGCCGCTGTCTCACCCTTGATGTTCCTAGCGTTGATGTCCACCCCGTCCAGACACAGGACAAACTCCTCTATTTCTCCAAGGGCGTAGAGTAGGATACGGTGTTACGGATATTGTCCGCCAGTGATACATCAGCCTCTTGCCTCACAGGAAACTCCACCACATCCCTGGCCCTCCCAATCTCATCTCTACTGTTGACGTCAGTTCGACCTGCGTCCAGGATCCGCTTCACACCTGCCAGGTGCCCCAATGTGCAGGAGGCACGATGCCTCTACGTGCGGTAGTCGGTATCGGTGTAACGCACAGTGCCCTCTGTACATAATTATGTCGGATATCTTTATCTTACAGCTACATTGTTCACATCTTACACTGATGACCACAATCGCCTGGGATTGAAGGGATGGTGTAGATCCAGCTAGGGTCCATGCAGGAAGTACAAGCACTGTAAGTCCCCGTGATCCCAAGTATGGTGATCTACCATCAGCTGTTGGCGATCTGTAGCCCATTTTTATACTGTCTTGTCCAAATGTTAGAGATAGATGCTAGCTTTGCTTCAAAGATATAATCACACTCTCTATACTACCAAATACCATCAAAAGTTTGGAGAGCATTCACTATATGTTATGTACAAATATGTGATTATATCGAAGATGAATTACTTCACTAACTTGTTGGAACCAACTGCAAACTTCATGCAGAGGAAATGCACGAGAATCATGCATCAAAATACTTGTAGACATTTGCAAATATCGTACATGTGAACAGGTGCATTGAGGTGTAAAGTTTTCTTGAAGAAATCGGCAATTTTCATTGAATTTCATCATTTTAAACTCAGGACAATAATCTTTTCGGCGTTATGGATTTGTTTTACAATAGATCAATTCATGTGCAAACAGTACCTTTAATCGGTATGGAATATTTTGCAAGATCTAGTTCAGAACTGACTGAAAAGAAGCTACATTTGCTCTACGGAGTCCAAACTTTTAATTGGTAATATAGTTGGTTACACTGTCCTTCGTTGACAGGATTTTATAATATACCGGAGATATGTATTTTTGGTGAACTGGGTTTAGTCACGATGTGTGTGTGTGTGTGTGTGTGTGTGTGTGTGTGTGTGTGTGTGTGTGTGTGTGTGTGTGTGTGTGTGTGTGTGTGTGTGTGTGTGTGTGTGTGTGTGTGTGTGTGTGTGTGTGTGTGTGTGTGTGTGTGTGTGTGTGTGTGTGTGTGTGTGTGTGTGTGTGTGTGTGTGTGTGTGTGTGTGTGTGTGTGTGTGTGTGTGTGTGTGTGTGTGTGTGTGTGTGTGTGTGTGTGTGTGTGTGTGTGAGAGTGATAGGATAAACAATAGGTGCATCAGTCTTTGGATGTAATTTATTCTGACTAATTATTCATATGTTATCCGGCTCGTGTTTAGTTCCTTAAATAAGATATTGGATTCTGTAAGGCAATGATCGGTCAAGGAAATGTTTCAACATTAGTGTGGTGTACTTAAACACATATATATAATAGATATGTTCTGTGTAGTAATTCATTGTAATAGTAATTAATATGTTAGAGACATCGCAAACCTGCTACCTACGACAGCCTCTGATAGCCCTTGTTTTCACAAATCGATGAAATAGATCAAAAACTTATCTATAGATACAATAGTGTTTCGGAGACTCAGCGTCCATCTATTTGGCAAATTCAATTGTATTGTCTTTCACAGTTTTTATTTTAATATAAAACATCGAATAAATGTTAATGGCTATATAGCTCACTTTATACATTCGAAACAGAACCTCCGTATGAACATTGAAGAGAACACCCAATAAAACATTAATGCTGATCAATTAAAGCCCATCTACACTCATTAATTGTGACTTGCTTGAGAGGCATATTTTAGAAGTTGGAAGTAAATAGGATAACTGTATGTGGATGACAACTTCTCTTTTTATTAAAGAAGTTGTCATTCATATACAGTTACCTCATTAATTGTGTTTTTAATAAACAGTACCTACTCATATCAGACCCGTAGTCACGTCCTGTTTCTTGTCATAGGATGTTTTCGGATTCTAAACATCAAACTGTGTTCGTGTACACGATTGTTAAGTAGAATTAATTATTGATTCTTCTATGATTTCATTTTATCGTGGACCAGTGAAGACCCATGTAGAATAGGCCTTCAGCAACCCAGGCTTGCCATAAAAGGCGACTATGCTTGTCGTAAGAGGCGACAAACGGGATTGAGTGGTCAGGGTAGTTGACATATGTCATCGGTTCCCAACTGCGTAGATCGATGCTCATGTTGTTGATCACTGGATTGTCTGGTCCAGACTCGATTATTTACAGGCCGCCGCCATATGGCTGGAATATTACTGCGTTTGGCGTAAAGTAAGCTCGCTCACTTGCTCACTCACTCACTCACTCACTTTATTGTGTCATCTCTTTTCATATTTAGGGTTTGTCACCGAAGGGACACTACCAAGAGTAATTGAATAAAACATAATACAGGAAATGTGACTTTAACTTTACAATGGAGCTCTTATTATTACACGTAGTGTCGCGATCCCACATCCAAATTACTGAAAAAATTACTGTTTACAGTTTGATAGACATGTGATATATAGCCTTGAGAAACGGCTTGAAGGTGAATCCACAAACAACACTGACCTAATTTCACAGTTCATGTCCTTTGGTTTAGGAGTGTTCGACTAGACGAGGTCACCCAATGCTGTGAACATTCATCACTCATTATCTCAGTATCAGTAATCGTAACTTTCCGTTTGCAACTACTTCATGCCATGATTTAATTATGCATATGAGATTGCTCTGTGACATAAATGTATAAGGGTTGTTTCTTTTAATGCTTAAGGATGCACTGAGCAATATTCTCACTACATTATTCTGGTGTGTAAATGATGCCTGACTGGCATCATGAGCATGGATCCTTGCAATATCTCTGGGATACGATACCACACACAGACAAAGCCAGCGGATCTTCAACGGTATGTCTGAGAAAGGGACAGCCAGGTGTGTTAGAAATGATGGAGACGGCACAGCACGGGTTAATAAATAAACACCAGGCTCTCCCTTTCCCTGCACTCCTCCATTGTAACAAGCAATGAACTGTGTAAATATTTTAATGATAACAACTATATTTTTTATGTTTAGGACAAAAATTGAAAAAAGAAAAACTC
The DNA here is from genome assembly GCF_037392515.1 of Haliotis asinina. Classification (NCBI taxonomy): domain Eukaryota; kingdom Metazoa; phylum Mollusca; class Gastropoda; order Lepetellida; family Haliotidae; genus Haliotis; species Haliotis asinina. The sequence goes on along the minus strand of NC_090283.1, from coordinate 8,297,797 downwards.
ACAGTGTTCGTATAATGTTTTGATCATGAGCAGCGTTTCATTGAGTAGTTTATGCTTATTACCTTTCTAGTTCGATTGCAATTCATTGGTCCGTTTTGGGGCCAAAAGGTCTATAACTTCATGTCTTTGAAGTTTCGAAAGCCAACGACACAATCCAAGTACATGTACCCTACAACCCATAAGTGATTTATTTCTATGAGGACTCAGTGTGAAGGTATGTATATTTTACTTGTGAGCATCGCACCAACGTTTATATTAATTTCAGTGGTAATGTCCCTTTACGTAATACAGAATACGAAGGTGTATTGTGATTAGAAACTCTTGAAGCAGTCACCTCGCTAATTTAGAATAACTCATAATAATTTGTTTCGGACACAGAAACGTTTCGAGAGATTGTTCCTGGTCCCAGTTTGTACTCACAGATTCCGCTGGTTTCGGAGGGCTCGTGAGAATCAAGATGCCTCGTCTTCCTCATTGACATCCGTTTGTCTGAAGCAAACCGAGGAACATCTGAGAATCAATGTTGCGTAATAGCAATGAAACAGTACTTGTCACCATAGATTATTCGAACTTCTATTCACATCTGTGGCAAACTACATTCACTTTATATAGCTGAGATACCATCATGATTTCGTCCTAATGTTTTGCTGAACCCCTCCCCCCCCAAAAAAAAAAAAAAAAAAAAAAAAAAAAATAGAAACATACCAAAAAAAATAAAAAATAAAAAAATAAGAAAAGTAAAAAACAAAAGAACAAAAGCATTCCAAATAGTAGCAATGTAGTTTTTCAACTCCTCTACGGAACATAATGTACAACGCACAATAATTAATGACCCCCTTGACTTTATGGGGCATGTTACATTCAAACTGTACAGTAAGTATGGTAGATATGCTTAATCACGATTGTGTCTACCATGAGCAGTAAATACATGGACGACACTTTGTAGGCATGCTGGATACGAACCACCAATTGTCGTCCTTGGAAATCATGTGCCACGATCGCTGCAGGGCCACAACTATCGCGTCAAGGTTTTCCGTGCAGGGCCGGTCGAGGTCTGTGAGAACGCGCATTATTGTCCTGTAACATAAGTGCTGTGACCTGCGATGTGAGCCATTGGAACCACGTGTGGCCGAACGATCATATCCATATAACGTTAGCCTGTCAAATTACCCCGTATAAGAATCAAATTCCTCCCCAGACCGTGATAGAGCCGCCACCCTAAGAACTGTGTTTCTGTACCGTAGGTATCAAATAACGCTACTCTCGGCGGCGTCACATACGCAATCGTCAATCCGTGCAAAGCAAACAATAGCAGGATTCATCACTAAACATTATGCCTCTGACGTTGCTGAGCCTATTAAGTATGAAGACATCTGTGGTTAGGCGTTATCGCCACTCCTTTGTATGAACGTCTTGACTCAAGATCCTCTGCTTAGAAGCCTAGCAGTTTGAAACGGCAAAATTCGAAATCCCTGTTCAAATGGCTTTGAATAATTCCATCTTTAAGTCCGAGACAGTGACAAATCGATTTCTGAGTGCTATAGCTCTGGGGAAATTGCCTTGTATGAAGATGGTTTTAGGGCATCTGTTGGCAACCTATAGCTCATTCTAATATGTTGTATTGTCCTCTATAGATACATTGTTTTAGGTCTAATCACTAGTTTTACATTTTACTCTGTGATATTCTACTTAGTTTTACTGTCCTTCATTGACAGGTTTTTACAATGTATGTGCTATTAATTCATTTGTATCTTTAATCGTTCTTATCACGATATGACTGCAGTATTGCCGATTGCAGTTGTAATTTTTATCACGTTCGGCGTGGTGCCTGCTATTTCTTTAAATCAGTGTGAATGAGTTTAGTTTTCCGCCACACTCACCAATATTCCAGCTATATGGTTACGGCACCCGTGGCGAGCCACCTCCTCGTGGTGGGTGCTGGGTAATGCCAAGAGCTCGCCGACACCCCCGTAGTGGACCCGGGGGGATATTTGGTCCACCAACCCGTTTGCCGTGGGTTGCGTCCCTGTGTCGGTGGAGGAGGGGATCCTGGTGGTTGAGGGCAATAGGGGCCTGCAGTCGTGTTCCTGTTGCTCAATACACCACTTTGGCCCTGACTTCGCCTAGACGGGTGGTCAAATGGGCCCGGTTCGACCAATCGGCTGGTCAAGCCAAGCCCTGTGCGTGGATTATGTAATTGTACAAATTTGATTTTATATTGTTTCAATTTAAGTCTGGGCTTTTCACTCATATAACACTTGTAAATTTGAAAAATGATGTTATCAACTTTGCCTAGAGTCTAATGCCCAGAAGGCGGTGGCTCATGGGCCAATCTGGTAGATCGATTAATTTTCTATTAATCTTCTGCTGGAGTATACCATTTCAGTATCCTTGGTGCTACCAGTCGGAGACCCACTGGTGTATAGCATTGTCCATGTGATACTCGGTGGAGGGTGGGGAGCTGGAATGGTGAACTTTCTATTATTAACCATGGCTCAACCAGAAAAACATAAACGAGCACTAGATGAGTGTTTGTCCTCTGATGATGAAAATATCACAAACAGATATCCAGATACATGGAGTAGATTCTTGGTTGTATCTTCGACTGATGGTGAACCACTCAAGCTAAATCCGTTTGCCACATCAAAAGCAATTTATGGACTTGTTGGTGATGTCCAAGCTGTCAGAAAAATTAGATCAGGGTTTCTCCTCATAGAGTGTAAAACAGCAAAACAATCAACTACCCTCATAGCCACAAAACAGCTTGCAAATACTGAAGTTTCAGTTTCTCCTCACAAGTCTTTGAACAGTAGCAAAGGCATCTTGAGGGACAGAGACCGCTGGCTTGCCCACATGAGTGAACAGGAAATAGTTACTGAACTGCAACACCAAGGAGTCACTCATGTTAAACGATTCACGTTTAAGAAAAATGGAGAAACTTTGAATACCAACACCTACCTAATTTCTTTTTCTCAACCCTAACACCCAAAGTACATAAAAACTGGATATTGTAACATCGAAGTGGAACAGTATATTCCAAACCCACTTCGTTGTTACATGTGTCAAAAGTTTGGTCACGGTGCCCAATCCTGCAGAAATCGTGCAACATGCTATAGATGTGGTAAAGATGATCATGAAGGTTCTGACTGTTTGTCGACTCCAAAATGTGTCAATTGTCTTGGAGATCATATGTCTTCGTCAAAGTCATGCCATGTCTGGAAACGTGAATATGAAATTGTCAAAATCAAAATCCAAAAGAATGTCACATATCATGAGGCAAAACGTTTAGTTAATGTAGCCTCCCCTCAGTCATCGGGTGTACCATATTCTACAGTTGTTGCTCGCCCCAATACTAAGTCTGTTCTGTCAGTTGCATGTCAGACTGATCTCACCTGGGTTGAAGCTGACAAACACACTTTAATTGCATCAGATTCTACTGTTGATAAACACCATGCAACATCAGCTTGCCAGACTGAATCACAGACAGTATCTCCTGTTGTGAAAAATCCTTGTCAAAAAGTGGATTACAGACAAAAAACTGATCGAGTACAAAAGGGATCACGTGATCCTGTACAAATCTATAACAAGTTTCAACTGTTAGAAGACATGGACGTCTCTCCTCATCCCCGTGCGCGAAATAGAAGCAGTTCGCCTCGGAAGGGGAAAAGTCGGTCCCCAGTACTACCACCTGCTATAAAATGAACAGTAACTCCTTAATCCAATGGAATTGCAGAGGACTTAGGACCAATTTTAATGAAGTACAGTTATTAGCACAGGATTTAAAACCATCAGCATTTAGTTTTCAAGAAACGTACTTGAAACAAAATGATAAGTTCGAATTGCGTAAATACCATTCTTATCATTCTTTTTCACCCCCTGGTGACAAAGCCACTGGTGCATCTTCCATATTGGTGAGACATGGTATAATTCATAGCCCTGTTCCACTTAAAACCAAACTTCAGGCTGTTGCTGTTCGTCTTACTTTACATATAACCCTTACTCTTTGTTCCTTGTATATCTCCCCTTCTTCCATTCTCCATCAGAATGATCTTCAAGATTTGTATAACCAATTACCAAAACCCTGTATCATAATGGGTGATTTCAATGGTCATAACCCATTATGGGGAAGTCCTGATACCAACAGTAAAGGGAAAGTTCTTGAAGAGTTTATATCTGATAATAATTTATGTATACTCAATGATGGCTCTGACACATATTTACATCCTGGAACGGGAACATGTTCTTCCTTAGACCTGTCACTCACTGATTCAAACGTTTATAATGAGTTTGAATGGTCAGTCCATAATGATCTTTGTGGTAGTGACCATTTTCCTACAGTACTTATAGCAATTAACCCTTCCGATGATCCGCCTGTTACAAGATGGAATTTTTCAAAGGCCAATTGGCCATTATTTCAGGCCATCTGCCTTAAGGAACTTAAATCAGACCTTTTCATGGATGTACCTGATCCAGTTAAAATGTTCTCTGACAAACTGAAACATATAGCTGATGAAACTATTCATAAGTCCTCTGTAAATCCGCACATCCGTAAACCATGGTTTAATGATGAATGCAAACAGGCTAGGAAAAAGAGGAAGAAAGCAGAGAAATATTGTCGTCTTCATCCCACTGTTCATAACTTAAATAATGTAAAAATTAGTTACGCTAAAGCTCGACGAACGTTTAAACACATTAAACGTCATACTTGGAAAAATTTCGTTTCCAAATTAAATTCCCGTACTCCTATGTCAAGGGTATGGAATATGATCCAAAAAATTAAAGGCAAGGGTTCCAAATCCAGTAGTATTCAGCATCTCAAAAATGGTAATAACATACTAACTGAAAAAAATGATCAGACTTATCAAACACACCAAGAGAAGAAACCAGTGAATTTTAAATCTGATAATGGTGAAGATTATAATGAGGTATTTTCATTACATGAACTTCATACTGCGCTATCACAGGCTCACGACACTGCAACAGGACCTGATGATATCCATTACCAACTCTTAAAACACTTGCCTGAATCATGTCTCGAAACGTTACTTGGCATTTGTGACCATATTTGGATAACACAACATTTCCCCCCTTCATGGCGGAAGGCCGTAGTTGTTCCTATTCCAAAGCCTGGGAGGGATCATACAGATCCATCAAATTACCGACCTATTTCCTTAACTAGCTGTGTTTGCAAAACCATGGAGCGAATGGTAAATAATCGCTTAGTTTGGTTTTTGGAAACCAACAATCTGATTACTGACATACAATGTGGTTTTCGTAAAAACCGAAGCACAATTGACCACTTGGTTCGGTTGGAATCATTTGTAAAAAATTCTTTCATTAAAAAACAACATGCAGTATCAATCTTTTTTGATCTCGAAAAAGCATATGATACTACTTGGAAGCATGGTATTTTGAAAGATTTATATTCGTGTGGGTTGAGAGGTCGCTTGCCTCAGTTTATATCCAATTTTTTAAATGACAGACAGTTTCAAGTACGTGTGGGATCACCCCTCTCAGATTATTTTCATCAAGATCAGGGTGTTCCACAAGGCAGTATTTTGTCTGTGACTTTATTTAGTATTAAAATCAATAGTCTTTCTAAGGTTTTAAGTGATTCAGTAGATGGATCACTATTTGTGGATGATTTTAATGTTTCTTGTAGAGGTAGAAATATGCATACAATAGAGAGGCAATTACAAATTTGTCTCAATAAAATTGAAAAATGGTCACTTGAAAACGGGTTTAAATTCTCTATGACAAAAACTAATTGTTTGCATTTCTGCAGAAAGTATAAACCGCATAAAGATCCAGAACTATTTTTAGATGGCACCCCCATCAAAGTAGTAAAGGAGGCCAAGTTCTTGGGTCTTATTTTCGACTCACATCTAACTTTTCTACCCCACATTAAATCCCTTAACACTAAATGCCTGAAGGCACTTGATCTGTTAAAAGTTGTTTCCAATTCAAAGTGGGGAGGAGACCGAACTACCCTACTCCACTTATACAAATCGCTCATCCGTTCGAAACTTGATTACGGCTCCATCGTTTATGGTGGAGCCTGTAAAAGCAACCTCAAACTACTTGATTCTATCCACCGTCAAGGTTTAAGACTATGTCTTGGGTCATTTAGAACTTCTCCTATTGACAGTCTTAACGTCGAGGCCGATGAGCCATCTCTTACTCAACGACGTATAAAACTCTCCTTACAGTATATAACAAAATTATATTCTAATGAAGCCAACCCTGCATTTAACTGTGTTTTTAATCCTCTTTATGAGGATCTGTACTATAAAAAATCTTCTCTTGTTCCGCCTCTGGGACTTAGAGTGAAACCTTTTCTGTCTGCTTGCGGCATTGAGCTAACCAATATATCTCCTTCCCGTCTACTTTCGTCTCCACCTTGGCAGTTAGTTAGACCCGAAGTTGACCTAACACTGACAAGTTTTAAAAAATCAGAAACAAATGAATTACAATATAAACAAGAATATAATCAATTAAAAAGTAAGTATAATACATACAAATCTTTATTTACAGATGGGTCCAAGGATGGTGGCGCAGTGGCTTGTGCCACTGTCATTGGATCCAGAACAATATCTTTCAGATTACCAGATAATAGTTCTATTTTCACAGCAGAAGCAAACGCAATATTAACTGCTCTTAAATATATTGAAAGACATCCCAGACATAAACAGTATATTATCTATTCTGGTTCTCTTTCTTGCCTCCAGGCAATTAAAAACATGTCATGTAAACATCCACTTTTAATAGAAATAATTGAATTGTATAATAATCTTGCTACTGGCCAATACGACATCGTCTTTTGTTGGTTACCCAGCCATGTAGGCATTTCTGGCAACACAATGGCCGATCTTGCTGCCAAGGCAGTACTCAAAAAATCCGTGACTCCACTTCTTGTCCCGTACTCTGATTATAATGCTACCATTAGATCGTATATCCGAGATCTGATGCAAAAGAGGTGGGACACCCAAGTGGGTGTAAATAAATTACATGCAATAAAACCTTATATTGGTTATACCCACTTGGGTTGTCAGTCCAGATTTCAGGAGGTCATTGTGCGGCGATGTCGTATTGGCCATACGAGATATACTCATGAATATCTTTTGAAAGGTGAGGATCCTCCGTTCTGCATCCCTTGTGATGAAAGAATCACAGTCAAGCATAATTCACAAACAATGAAGGATCTTTTTAGCAATGTTAGCCCTCATTTAATTATTGCATTTTTAAAGGAATTAGATTTATTAACTGAACTGTAAATAGCTAAATATTTTATAATTGGAAGATTAAATTAGTGACTCAAACCGTTAGTGGCTGTACCCTTGAAGGGGGTTGAAGTACCGTAGAATAATTGTCCTCCTGAGAGGGTACATAAGTCCAAAAACATTTGAAGTAAATTTAAGTTTTCCAGCTTTTTAATCGTGAAATGTTTTTAGTTTATGGCTAGATTTGTCTAAATTGCTAACAGCTGAAGGGATGATGTAAATCCAACTAGGGTCCATGCAGGAAGCAAATGTACTGTAAGTCCCCATGGTCCTTAGTATGGTGATCTACCTTCAGTTGTTGGCAACCTATAGCTCATTTTTATGTTGTATTGTTCTGTATAGATACATTGTTTTAGGTCTATTCACTAGTTTTACATTCTACTCTGTGATATCCTAGTTAATTTTACTGTCCTTTGTCGACAGGGTTTTACAACGTATGTGCTATTAATTCATTTGTATTTTCATAATTACTCGTTCTCGTCACGATATGGCTGCAATATTGCCGATGTGACGTTAAATATTAACTCACTCACTCACTCACCCTATATGGTTACGGTTTGTAGACAATCGATACTAGACCAGACAATCCTGTGATCAACAGCATGAACATGGATGGCATGTGTCAACCAAGTCAGCGAGTCTGACCACCCGATCCCGTTAGTCGCCTCTTACAAAAAGCATGGGTTACTTAAAATCAATTCTATCCCGAATTTTTACTGGTTGTTAAAGACAGAAACGCTGTGCAGGTACCGGTGTATCTATGTCTGTTGTCTGTCTATGACCAGGCCAGGTAGAGGAACTGAAAGAAAAAATATGAAAAGAAAAGGAAAAGGTAAGCAGCTTTCGGCAATATTCAGATTGACTGACCGGTCAGTACTCAGTAGGCACATATTGACAAACACTTTCAAACACATTCAATTCAGGTATTATCATTTACAAAGCGAGTCCAGGCTTAACAGAGCCAAGGAACGCATGTTCGTGGCCAGAGGAAGAAGAGGAATGTATGTGTCAACGTGTTAAAATTACTCCATTTTGGTTAAACATTTCAAAACTTTTTCACATTATTTCAATCGTCAATCTTTTACTATAAAATACCGCTTTTGTAAATACAGCTAGAAAATCACCGGCCTGTAACAGCAAATACGCTCAGCATCAGCCGAAGCCGGAAGGTTAAGGAATAATTTACTTTATAGGTCAGGGTCGCTACTTCCGAAACCTGTCACACAGGCAGTCTCACAACGGCTCTTGTCGAGAAGCTAAGTCAACTATCACATTATGTAACTTCAAACAATTTACGGCAGACTATCAGAACTATCGCCCCGCAACGAAATGTGGTGAGAATCGTGCTGGATAAAACGCAATGTTAAGTAAGGACCGGACTACGAGTGCCCAAACTAGTTTGCAACATTGATTAGTCTCTCCAAATTGTAAACAAGTAGTTATCTTCAAAAGAAAGCAATAGTTTCCCATTGTTGACAAGACACCTTTGTCGGCAAAAGTCAGGATCCTTTAAAACGAGACACGTTCAGGTAGAAGGCAGTTCCATCTCTGCTTCAACTGAATGTGCTGTTCTCGTTTTGAAGGTAAGCCTACTTTACATTTCTATATTTTAGTTTTAACTGTAACTTTGTAACGTTAGGTTAAAGCGTTATGGACTTTGCCACTTTCCCAGTACATCAACTAGGTTAGAAATATGGCTTATATACAGGCTGTTAAACCTCTGTCTCAAAATGTAATATCGGCGTCGTGGTAGTTTCTTGCAATCTCCTGTTATTTCAATGTATTGTACGAGTGTGAATTTGTTATGCATAAACATACCTAGATAAGGAAATGGATAATACTTGATATAAAAATACTGCTCAAGGTAACCGTATAACAAAGATCATGTATCCATGTTTCTACATTCTAGTGTTGTAATACTTATATTTCATTCCTGTATTTATGTATTCGTTTAGTAAGCAGCCAATGCATTAATACTTAGTTAGGTTACCATGTGCCTATCGATGTTGATTCAGCATATAACACACTCCTACCTAATTATAAGTACCTACTATAACGTTTACCGGGTTGCCGCACACTCGCTTGATTTCAGTAGCTACAGTCAAGTGAGATTGTGGGATAGTAATCAACACGACCAACTAAACGTTTACAATCTGTAGACTAGACGGTAGACTAGTCAGTGGCATAGTTAATCCGTGCGCTTCCGTTCAGCTAAATCAGTAGTTTCCAAGTAAAATGTATTTTGGTGTTCTAGCGAAATCTACACTTACTATGATTGTAACCATTATGCAATAACAACCTAATGTCTCAAATGTTCAGCAAGCTAGCAGCCGAACAAGTGAATCGTAACGTTGTGATTGGACTCTTCTAACCGTAGAAATCAATCATTCATGTCACCGAATTATTTAAGTAGAAATGTATTGTTGTCTATTGAATAACTTTGTGTTCTAGTATATTCCATTATATAATATTATATATAACTTTTACATACAATTTATGTATCGTATTAGGAACCAAATGAACTGAATGGTAGCGCCACTTAAAATACAGAAGCAGTCAATTTCAAACTATATTCAACCAAACATAAGTAACGTTCATCAATATCTCAAATACGTCCGCTATTATAAAAGCTTTGTCCTTACATTTTACCATAGGCTGTGGAAGTCTAATATTTATTGATTGATTGAAAAGTGAATTAGATATTTGTCATGTTTAATTACCAACCGTGGCTCATGTCTGCTAGTTTTGAATTGCCATGTATGTGTATCCAACCATGTATACTATTGTATTGTTTATATAGAAGGTTATATGAGCGCATGAATCACGAATGTATTAGTATAATTTCTTTAACCGAATATCTACAACCACCATGTATCTTATGCACTGCAAACGTTATGATGTTTATGATTGATAGTAAATTGTTATGAATAAAGTTCCATCTCTGCTTCAACTGAATGTGCTGTTCTCGTTTTGAAGGCTAACTCCCTCGACATCCAATATTCCCCGGGATCAACTAA